>NC_090446.1:1375014678-1375317549 GCF_031143425.1 Pleurodeles waltl | reverse complement strand
TGTAATTCAAGTGTTGCAGAAATACTTTACACATTGCCTCTTAAGATAAGCCTGACTGCTCTGTGCCAAGCTACCAGAGTGTGAGCACAGGTTAATTTACGGTGTGTATCTGACTTACCCTGATTAGGATTTTGGTCCCTACTTAGACGGGGTACATACCTCTGACAACTAGAGACCAAATTTCTAACATTGGTGATCAGCAGTGAGGATAGGACCTGTGTTTATGCAGTGCCTTACAGTAATTTGGCAAACACTACTGCCCACATCTAATACCAATTTAAATCAATTGTCTCTGATCCTCATTGGCATCTGTTTTGTTTCCCTACTCTATGTGATTGCTGTAGGAAGCTGACTCTGTATGTACTATACCAAAATGTGGTATAGAATCCAGGGGTTCCCAAGAGGCTTAACAGAGGCTAAAGTAGATAATACTAATGTACTCTTTTGTGGTAGTGTGGTTGAGCAGTTAGGTTTATCAGAGGGTAGTGCAAAGCATTTGTTGTACACACACAGTCAAGAAATGAGGCACACACTCAATGACTATCTCCAGACCAATGTTTTTATATAGCAAAAAATATTTTGTTACTTTATTACTAGAATCAAAGGGTTTTTGTTGCAGGTAAGTACTGTTGTAAGTAAGTATCTGACATATGTATCAAATGTACTTTTATGGGGTTTTGCAGATAAAGCAGTTTACAAGTAAGTAATTTTAAAAGTTGACAGTGCAATTTTTCATAGGAATCAGTAGAGTCCTCGGGGAGGAAAAGTAAGTACTCGACTTACGATCCTAGTCTTCGGGGGTTGGGATGTCCACAGGTCAAAATTCACGCTGACCCCAAAAGTGCACCACCAGCAACACAGGGCCAGCTGGGTGCAGAGGTCAGAGTTGGCATCGGGTTTTCAGTGGAATCCTATGAGGACTGGGGGTGCTCGGTAGAAAACAGATAGCAAGTAAGTACCTGTGGGTTCAGGACACAGGCCTGGGCAACAGGTCAGCACCCAACACACACCCTCAGCGGCACAGGGGCGGCCAGGTGAAAGGTGCAAACACAGTGCTAGGCTCCCAATGATTTTCAATGGAGGGACCCTGGGGGTCACAAAAGATGCTGCAGGCTGGGTCCAGGGGGTCAGTTCCGGAAAACCAAAGGCTGGACAAGTAAGAGAGGCGCCCGCTGGACGTCACTGGACCATCAGTCGGATTCCCCAAGTCCAGGGGGCTGTGGGTGAAGGATACCTTTGGGCATCTGGAATCTTTGTTGGATCTGGTCGCGATCAGAGAGGTCCTCTGGATTCAGACTGTAGGCATAGTTGTGCTGGCCAGGAGGGGTCAACCCATGGTGAACTCGAAGTCGGAATTGCCTGGGGACCTTTTCTGGACCGGTGGGCCACCTGGACTCTGGCCGTGAGAGTTGGGTGCAGAGTGTGTAGGGCTCGCAGAGCCAGGGCGGTTCTGGAATCCTTTTGGACGGTTTCATCTAGACAGGGCAGCTCTCCTCAGGAGTTCTTGGTCCTCTGCTGGACAGGCAGTCCTCTGGGGGTTTGTAGAGGTCACTGGTCCTGCAGGATGCGTCACCTTTTTGTAGCAGGAGTCTTGAAGTTGCAGACAGGCCGGTAGGGCTGGGGCCAAGTAAGTTGTCGTCTGGAGTCTTCACTGCTGGGGTTGGCTTTGCAGTCCTTTTTCTTTCTTCTTTCTTGAGGTCGCCAGGAATCTGGTGAGTAAGGTTCAGGGTTGGCCCTAAATACTAGATTTAGGGACGTTACAGGGGCCAGAAGGCAGTAGCCAAAGGCTACTGTCCCTGAGGGTGGCTACACCCTTCCTGTGCCCACTCCAATTGGGGAGGGGGGCACATTCCTCTCCCTATTGGTCCCTGTCCTCCAAACCAAGATGGAGTATTTTGCAAGGAGAGGGTCACTTCAGTTCTGGACACCTTAGGGTTGGTCCTAGCTGCAGTGGTCACTCCTCCTTGTTTTACCTAATTTTCCTGCCAGACCTGCTGCCAAAAGTGGGGCTTGGTCTGAGGGCGGGCATCTCCACCAGCTGGAGTGCCCTGCAGCATTGTAACAGAAGGGCTGAGCCTTAGAGGCTCACCACCAAGTGTTGTAGTTCCTGCAGGGAGGGTGTGAAGCACCTCCACCCAGAGCAGGCTTTGTTCCTCACCCCAGAGAGCACAAAGGCTCTCACCCCATGGGGTCAGAAGTGTGTCTGTTAGTGGGAGGTTGGCACAGACTGGTCAGCCTTACACTAAAGGGATGGTTAAAATACAGGGGGCATCTCCAAGATACCCTCTGTGCATTTTACAATAATGCCAACACTGGCATCAGTGTGAGTTTATTGTGCTGAGAGGTTTGATAACAAACGTTCCAGTCTTCAGTGAAGCCATCATGGAGCTGTGGAGTCCGTAGTGACAAACTCCCAGCCCATGTACTTAATATGGCCACTCTGCACTTACAATGTCTAAGAATGGACTCAGACACTGTAGGGGCATATTTGTCATGCAGCTATGCCCTCAGCTGTGGTATAGTGCACCCTGCCTTAGGGCTGTGAGACCTACTAGGTGGGTGACTTACCTAAGCCACAGGCAGTGGTTTGTGGGCATGGCACCCTGGAAGGAATGCCAGGTCGACTTTACCTTTTTTTCCCCACCAGCACATATAATCTGCAATGGCAGAGGGCATGTGTTTGGTGAGGGGTCCCTCAGGGTGGCACAATTCATGCAGCAGCCCTTAAGGACCCTCCCTGGCCACAGAGCCCTTGGTACCACTGGTACCCTTTACAAGGGACTTTTTGTGTATGCCAGGGGTGTGCTAATTATGGAAACAATGGTACAGTTTAAGTAAAGAACACTGATGCTGGGGCCTGGTTAGAAGGATTCCAACACACACTCAGTCAAGCTAGCATCAATACCAGGCAAAAGGTATGTGTGTGTGTGGGGGGGGGGGGGAACAATGCCAAAAGGAGCACTTTCCTACAATACCCATTTTTTATTTTATCACTTCTCCCTGATTGATATTTTTATTTTTCTATTAATCATGTCTATTATTGGAGGTCCCATAACTGACCCTGCAAACGTGGATTTTGAGTTGGCCAAGCTGGAGAAGTATATAGTGACCCAGCTCCAGGCTTTTTGCAAGACAGTTGGGGTTTCTACCAAAGGCTTCACCAAGCAGGTAGAGCTTCAAAAGGCTCTGAGGGCAACACGGAGGATGATGTGGAAATTGAGGATGATGAGGAGCAGGACCAGGATTCAGTAGACGATCTGAGTCTGCCTGTGAGCTAGGGGGTAATACCTTGCAAGGAGCAGTGATTCCTCCCAGGCCAGGGAGCAGCATCTCATCAAGAGGCCTGTCCCCAGACGAACTGGAGACAGAAAGGAGGAGAGAAAATTAAAATTGAAATTGGCTAAGCTCCAACTGGAGAAAACAAGGGGTCTGGAGGAGAAAATGATAGCCATGGAGGAGGAGGAGAAGAAAAAGAGATTAGCCATGGAGGAAAGGAAACGCAGGTTGGTTCATGAGCTGAGCCTAAAGGAGATGAACATTAAGGCCAGAGAGGCGGAGTCCAGCAGTGATGGTGGCAGCATACCTACAGTGTCTGCTGGTGAGGAGAGGGTCCGCATCACAAAGGATTTTGTGTCCAGCTATGTGGTGGGGGATGACATTGACAAGTGGTTTGCAGCATCTGAGATAGCTCTCAGAGTGCACAAGGTTCCTGAAGAGTACTGTGGAGGGTACCTTGTGGAGGTACATGCCCACAGCGGGGAGGGGCATTCTCCTAACACTAGAAGCAGAGGACCAGACACAATACACTTCCATGAAGGCTATAGTCGTCAGCGACTTTGGGTTAACTCCAGAGACGTACCGCCAGAGATTTAAGGAGAGCCACAGCAAACCTGGGCGGATTTCCTTGATTTTTCCAGCAAGGCACTGAAGGGGCTGGGTGAGGGGCAGCAAGGTAGATGCCTTTGATGGTCTTTACACCTGATTATGAGGAAGCACATGCTTGAAGTTTGTTTTACAGAGCTACCTCAACACTTGGTTCACAGCAAGCTGACTGACCCCAGGAAGCTCACTGAGGAGGCGGACATCTGGGTCAGCACCAGAGTGTCCAAAAAGGTACCTGGGGGTGACCCCAAGAAGGGTGTTTCAGGTTCACCCCAGCAGAGTGAGAGGGAGGTCAAGGGAGACCCAGACAATGCACAGGTTAAGTGGGAAGGAAAGGGTTCCCATGTCCCTTCTGGAAAGGTTGAGGGAGGTTGTGGTGGGTGGTGCCCAAGGCGCCTGATTTTCAAACCCACTGCTTTGATTGTCCCCAACTAGGCCATAAGCAGGGGGACTGTCTGTACAGTAAAAACACCCACTGGTGGGAACTTTACAGGAGTGACCCATGTGGCCTTAGGGGGAGGTAGTCGAGCATGCCTTAATCTCCCTTAGTTGCGAAATAGACTCTGAGGGTGAGCTGGCAATCCTTGAAGGTGATAGTCGTTACTTCCACCAGGTGGTAGTTAAAGGGGTCCCAGATAATGCTCTGAGGGACACCAAAGCTAGCCACACCATGATGGTGGAAAGGCTAGTTTCCCCAGAGCAGAACACCAGCCCGATGTGTAGGGTAACCCCAACCGTGGGCAGGACTTTTTCTGCCCTTTGGCCCTGGTATCCCTGGATTGGGGTGGGGAGGTGGCCCTGAGGATGGTCATAGTTAGCCCCAAGATGCCTATAGACTGCATTTCAGGGAATGAGTTGCCCCCGGTGGCAGTAGAACTGAGATTGGCAGCCCCTCAGGAAGCCCTGGCAGTTCGGTTTTCTTGGGGTAACACTTCCAAACGGAGGGTACTGGAGCTCATATATAGGGGCAGGGAGAACTCACCCCTGTCCCCTGTTCAGCATAAGGGTGCAGACCCTGGGTTGAAGGACCAGTTTCAGACTACAACCCCTCAACTGGTGGTAGGTGGAGTGGAGAAAGGTTAAAAGATACCTGTGGTTACTGCCCCTCACTCTGAGAAACCACAGAGGTCAGGTACTCCTGCATAGCCTGGGGCCTGACTTTTGACAGTGACAGCTGTCAGAGGCCTCTGTTGGTTGTTATGGGGACAGAAGTCAGAGGCCAAGGGTGGAATGGGCCACATCACTGTGTTGGCCATGGTACTGTCTGCCTACTGGTATGCATCTGTGAGCAAATTAAGGTTAGGTGCAGTACAGATGGGGTCCACAGGTGATGACAAGGGTTCTCCATGGGTAAATCCAGTGGCTCAGGGGAGCACAGACAGAGGGATCCAACTGAGTTCAGAGAGGCACAGAATTGACAAGTGCTCTGGCTGTAGTGGGCCATTGTCCACGTTCTATCGCCTAAGCGGGTAAGTCCATCAAGGTATTGATTAGTCTACCCTGGCTTTAGGCTGGAGGGGGTCGTGTTGGAAATGGCCCTCTCTACATTGTCACCCCCAAACCTAATGCCTTTACCCTCCATGTTTTGCAGAATTTGTTTTTGTTTGCTTTAGAACTCTCTGCACTTTACCACTGCTACCCAGTGCTAAAGTGCATGTACCCTTTCCCTAAAACATGCTAACATTAGCTTATACACAATTGGCATATTTAATTTACTTTTAAGTCCCTAGTAAAGTGCACTACATGTACCCAGGGCCTGTAAATTAAATGCTACGAATGGGCCTGCAGCACTGATTGTGACACACACTTAAGTAGCCCCTTAAAAATGTCTCTGCCCTGCCACTGCAGAGCCTGTATGTGCAGTTACTCTGCCATTTTTAAACCACTTGGCAAGCCTTAAGCTCCTCTTTAATAACAGACAAGACCCTCCTAAGGTAGGCCCTAGGTAGCCCATAAGGCAGAGTGCTGTGTAAGTAAAAGGCAGAACACATACTTTTTAGTTTTACATGTCCTGATGGTGAAAATCTTTGACATTCGTTTTTCACTACTGTGAGGCCTACCCCTCTCATTGGATGACAATGGGGATTACTTAATACATTTATTACATGTATTTCCTGATTGGAAGGAGGTAGAGCTGTCATGTTTAGTACCTATGGAATTTTAATGATTCATCCTCTTTAATGGTAAAGTTGAATTCATTATTACAATTTGTAAAAATGCCACTTTTAGAAAGTTTGATTTTTTTTCTGCTTTTAGTCCTGTGTTCCTGCTGCCTATCACCAATACACATCTGGGGTGAGTGACAGCTGGGCCTCATGTATTCCCTCTAGACAGCCACACACAATGGGGGAGTATGGGTGACTTGATGGGCCTTATTAGGCCTTATTAGTCCATTAATTGTCTTGATAGGGGCAGAGCTTAGCACTGTCTCTCACCTGGATAGGCTTGTCCTGTCCACCCACAATAGGGCTTAATGACCCTGCATTGTCACTTCGGCCAGCTTGGAACCAGAACAGGAGAGGCAGGGCATCTGTGCATGCCAAAGACGTGCCTGTAGAAGCCTCTCCCACTTTCCAAAACCCCAGCCCAAAGTATAAATACTGGACCTCAGACACCACCACTTTAGTACAATTCTAGACCTGTTGATACTCTGCCAGGAAGAAGGACTGTCGCACCGCGTGGTGCGGCGCGAGCCAAACATTCGGCTCGGGCCGCACAGCGCGTCTACAGGACGCGGCGCGCCCCTAGCCTTTCATGCACCTTACGAGGCCCCAGATTTGGCATGGGGCCTCGCTCTGCTTTTGCACTCCGCGTTTCTTGTGCCTCCTGACCCCTCTTACCTGTTCTTTTTCCTTCGTTTTCTTTTCTTCTTTTCTTGGGTCTTTTGGTTGTACCTTCCTTTATGTCTTTTCCCCCTTCCCATGTTACCTTTTTCTTCCCAGCATTCCTTGTTCCCTATTCTCTATGGTTCCTACTCTATTCTGTTCTATGTACTTTTCCCTATCTAAGATGGTGTCCTTTTACTTCCTGTTGGTCATTTCCTGTTTTTTGGTATTTAAGGGATGTGTTTTCTTCCTTTCCTTGCGCTGCAACACTTTCTGTTCTGATAGTGTCTTCGCTCCTGATTCTTTGCCTTTCGGTTCTGGATTTCGTCAATTCTGTGTTTCCTGAATTTTGTTTCTGTTGATTCCTGTTCTTTTGTTCTTGTTTCAGGAATCTTTCTGTTTGGAGGTTTTTTCCCCTTTTTTAGGGTTTTTTTCCCTCTGGCGCTATTTCTGAAGGGCACGGTCTGTTCTTGGCGTTTCCATTGCCTACAGCACCGTGGCTACCAGAAAGAGTCACCCCTTTCTGGGCCAAAGCCGAACACTCAAGACCCACGCCACTCGATCTGCAGATTCCAGGCGTAAGCATCACGTGAGTCGTGACAATGACTGCTGTGCTGTTAAAATGACTGCCACTCTGCTGGACTGCTATTTTGCTGGACTCCTGCTTTGCTGTGCTGCCTGTGCCTGCTGCCCTCTTGCCTGGGTGTGAGAAGGGCTGGACCTGCATCTCTACAACCCAGAACCCAGAGAGACGCCAAGGGCCAGCTGACTAGTCTCCTGTTTTCTGAAGTCTCAAGGACACAAAGGACTTCCAACTAACCTGCTCCTGCACCTGGACTCTGCGATATGTGAGTTTGCCCCTGCCATGTAGTACCACCCCAGTCCTAGAAACTTGGAAGTGGGCCTGCTCTCTGCCCTCTGTGGTCCTCATCAGAACCACTGCAAAGCAAAGCCATGCAGACTGAGCACCAGGATTTAAGTACTGTGTTCAGAGGTCCTAAGTGGGTCCCTGTATCCAGCCTGCGCTGTATCACTGGCAGCCTGAACTCTTGACTTTGTCTCTTTCCAGTGAGACCAGATAGCCATAGTCGGTGCTTTGTGCTTTTATGCATTATTTTCACTTAAATCGTTATAATTGTATATCTCAGGATCTACTTATTGGATTTGTGTTGTTTTGGTCTTGTTTTATTCAAATAAATACTCTCTATTTTTCTAATCTGGTGTGTTTTTTTTTAGATGTTTTCACTGTGTTACTGTAATGTAAGGGTTGCACAAATAATTTTCACATTGTCTCTTAAATTAAGCCTGACTGCTCTGTGCCAAGCTACCAGAGGGTGAGCACAGGTTAATTTAGGGAGTGTATCTGACTTGCCCTGATTAGGACTGTGGTCCCTACTTGGACAGGGTGCATACCTCTGCCAACTAGAGACCCAATTTCTAACAGCCCTTTTGCATGAGCTTCTAGCTGTCAACCACAAGCTGAATAACCCCCTTGATGAGGTGTGAACTTGCTCCCAGAGCTGAGACAAAGGCCTTGGGTGTGGTAAGGGTTTCTTTCCCTCTGGCAGGATGACTATCTGGGAACCTAAATAACTTCAAAAAGGTGTACCCTGTCACAGGCAGATGCAGCTAACACCTGGATCTGATCCTTCTAGTCAGCCAGGCATCAACTGCAGTGGGAAATTAGCTGCCTCCCTAACTGTTTTTGAGTGACTAAAGAGGGGAAATGGCCTTGACAATGCAGCCACGCAGTCCATAACCACACAAGCGTTACTACGCTTGCCCTGAAACACAAATGCGTGGTTAATGCACCATGCGAATATCTAGTTCAGGCACACATCAGGGAAAGGAACACGGTGGTCAGGCAAGTGGGGCTGGGGTGATGCGGTGGACATTTTAATGACAGGGTGGGGTCGGTTCAGTTTGCGGGGGTGGGCGGGCCGTGGTTGTTTATTTGTTTAAGGGGTCGATGTTAGGGCTCAGGGTGGGGGGGGAAGCCGGGGTAGTTTGTAGGGCAGGGTGGGGTTGGAGGGCTGAGGGTGTGAGGTAGGAGCAGTTTTAGGCCTCAAGGTGGGTGGGGGGGGGGTCAGGGTACTTTCGTTTTTAGGGTATGTGAAGGTTTTAGGTCTCAGGGTGGGGAGGGTCTAGAACCAGGTTTTGGGGAGTGAAGTTTTTTGGGTAGGTGAATCTTTTAGGGCTTAGGGAGTATGGGGGTGGTGGGGTTATTTTGTTGTAAGTGTTGGAGAAGGTTTTAGGGGGATAGTTGTATGGTTTAACCACTCATGTGTTTACCACACATACCTTTACTAGCCATGCTTTTATAACTAAATACTTTGTAAAGGCATGCGTGGTAAAGGCACGGTCATGGTTCCGACTGAGTTGTTCAGCCATGTGTGGTTTTACCATAAATGGTTCAGCCATACAACCCTACAGAGGAGGGGTTGCTCGTTTCTCTGGACACAGGAACTCTGCACTGGTGAAGAAAAGTTATGCTTTCTTGGTTTTATGTACAGAAGGGCACTGTGGGGATTGTTTGCCGTAGGGCTCATAGGAACTGCTGCAAAAGTGAATAGAGTTTATCCTGGGAAACTTTTCCCTATTAATAGTAATAATAACTTTATTGTATACGATAAATTTAAACCATTACATAAAAAGGCCTGCAGTCAATACAAAATCACAAATTTAGGCCTTGTACATCCTTAAGGGTTCTCAAACCTGAGAATAAAAATGACTGTCATGTTGTTACGACAAGTTATACATTCAGCATTTAACCTGAAGACAATAGCTTTTTCCCTATTGGTTAGGGAGGGTCCAGGAGTCACCACTACCCACAGGCTAGTGCCAGGCATACATGTGGCAACCGTGGGCACCCTCTTCAGAACACTACTAGACCTGTGGACGACAGAAGGACAGCACCTGCTGTTAAGACCTGTGAGGAGACCTGAAAGGCAGTGCTTGCTCCTACTTGTACCTAGGACAAAACAGTGGGCTCCATGGGTCAGTTGGCTGACCTCCCTTGAAGCTACAGTACCAACAAACTACTAAAAGGCCCTTTTCTGATGAACGTGCATTGCAGCTGGGCGAAAGATTCAGGTTGCTTCTGCTCAGAGCTTTTCTGCAGCAAAATTTCTGTTCCAGCAGGATGTCACTGAGAGGATATCTAGCTATGTGGAGCCCTCTTCGGCTATAGCTTCCAACCTTGCCCTGCTGGAGGAATTCTAGCTCCAATATCATAATTAGGTCTAAAGGTAGAAATTGTCACAAGGCGAAGGCGCCATAAGTATCTGGCTGTTAAGGGGACGCTTGGGTTCAAATTTTGAACTTCTCCCCCTCTGAGCTTCTCCTCCAAAAGTCAACTAATTCACTGGGACCTCATCCGACTGCTAACTGGCCTTTCGGAGCCCTTCTTGGCCACAGTCTGCCTCCTTGTCCTGCTGAGGATACTTGACTTCCATTTCAGAGACTAAGTCAGAATGTAAAACTTATGACTGAAGAGAACCTGGTTTCTGTACCGACCCGTTCTTCATAGCAGTCTGCCTTAAATAATGCATAGGTCCTGGTCAAGCACAAGCAGACGACGGGGGTTGGTGCCTAACACTTTTTGGTGATATTTTTAAATTTCAACTTTTTAAATTCATATATCCAGGTCCCCTTAGTGGATTTTTGTCTTTTTAGTATCATTTTGTTCAAACAAATATTCTCTTTTTATATATTGCAGTGGGATTTTTATGTTTTTTCAGCTTTTTAACTGTTAAGTTACTTTTAAATGTTTTACATGTTTTTCTTAGGTTAAGCCTGCTTGGTCTGTGCAATAGCTACCAGGGGTCGAGATTAGGTTTGAATTACTTAAGCCTTTACCGGACCCAACAAGAATAGTGACATTATTACTTGTGGTGGACTACCATCCAACCCAACTAATAATCCACTTTCTCACAGTTACCTATGGTAAAGTATAGGGAAAAAAGTGTATTAAATATTTAGAAAGCAAGATTTTAATATAAAAAGTCAATTAACTTACAATAATTACTAATAATGTAAGACTTATCAAATATTACTTCACATTAACTCATCAACTTAAATATTTACTAAATATTTTAATTGACTAAGCTATGTTAAGTTAATGGAGTTTAAAAATATAATTTTTACTCAAAATTAAAAAAAAAAACTATAGCATTTTTATATTTAATTAATATTTAGTAAATGTAATTGTTTAATGTTATACTGAAAGGGGCTCCAATTCCTGCTACTTGGGCTGGTGTAGACATTGTGCCCATCTTTAAAAAGGGATCTAAAAGGCTATAAGCCTGATTGATAGTTCCCAGAAATGTTTTGCACCTGTCGTCTTGGGTTGATTGCAAGACTGGATATCTGCATTGAACATCCTGACTCCCCTGCAGGCAGGATTTAGAGATCGCACTAGTACACTAGATCAGGTCTTTTGGCTCCAGTTACTGTGCTGGAAGTTTGTACAGTTAGGTTGTGGGTGATTGTATGCGGTATTCGTCGATTTAAGGGCAGCAGTCAACCTTGTCCCCTGATCCAAGCTGTGGCAAATTTTAGTTGACATGCCAATGGGGCTTCATGACCATAATTATGCTCAAGTAAGGTGTGGTCAGTTGGAGCAACTGACTGATCAGTAGAGGAGTTAGGCAGGGGTACATCCTGGCCCCCATCTTGTTTTTGCTTTTTATAAACGATTGGGTAGCGCATGTGGAGTATGATGAGTTGGATGCACCCTGCCTGACAAACCTCAGGGTCCCTGCCCTGATGTTTGCCGAATACACATTGCTCCTATCTAAGTCTCCAATGGGATTGCAAAAAATCTTAGATAGGTTTGACAGCTTTTGCAAAGCGAGGGGCTTAAATATTAACCTATCAAAAACATAGTACATGGTGTTTAACCCCTGCCACTCTTCCAGACTTAATCCCATGTTGAGGTAGACCCCCTTGGAGTGAATCCCGACATTTGAATACCTGGCCATGATTTTGAACGAGGACTTCCCCTGGCAGACCCACGTTACCAAGTGTAAACCTGGATTAGAGAAAACTACTGGAGAACTATTGAAGATATTTAAGGTCTCCCAATTGTGCCCCATCTCGCCAGTACTGCAGGTTTACCATTGTCAGTCACTTGGATCTGCACTGTACGGTGTGGAACTTTGGGGTCACAAGCAGGCCATGGTCTTAGACGTTGTTGAAAATCGCTTCATTAGGCAACTGATTGATGTCCTGTTTGGTACGCCATTGCTTCCCCTGTGCCTAGAAATGGGATTAAAAAACATTACACAGGTAGCCAGGCTTCGACCCCTCTTGTTTTAGAGGAGGTTGTGGCCAACCCCAGAACTCAGCCTCTACCAGCAAGAGATGGCTTAAATCTTGTCCCTTTCAGGTGAAAATGATCTTCCATGGATCAGACATGTGAGAAGAACATTAGTGGTCCTGACCATTTGCAGACTGCTCCGGAAGAGGGGAGTGTGAGCTCTAAAGGGCAGCTAAAGAAGGCCTTTTGGCAGTGCCAAATAGGCTCATTGCTCATTTCAACCTCAATCTAATATGGGTCATTTGATATCAGCCTTCAGAAAAAGCAGTTTTTGGATGAAATAGAGCTCTCTATTGCCAGGAGGCTCTATCTGCAATTTAGATATGGGACTCTACTGCTTGCCCTGTTTACAGCTAGTTGGGGCAAATGGCTAATTCAAGAAATGGTCATTGTCCACTTTGTGTATCTTAGCCTGAAACAATTGAACACATTTTGTTTTTTTTTGTCCTGGCTATCACGGCATAAGAAATAAGTGGATTGAACCACTTTGCTGAAACTTTGGTGTCAGAGGCTTTAGGGAAACTTTTAGAATCATTACGTGTAACAGTAGACAATTTGTGGTTCTTAATGGTGATGTGGAGGATCAGGCTAAGACTAGCCTAAAAAAAGGTGGATGCACATTGTTCGCTAGTCAGTTTGTTTTCAATTGGTTCTTATGTGTTTTTAGCAATCATTGATATGTCATTTTATTTTTATAACTTTTATTCTTGATTTTATATGATTGTATATATATGATCTTTGATGGAGAAGATTAGCTGAATAAAGAGAATTTATTTATGGTCAACGTGATTAAGTTGTTTTTATCAAATTATCAAATTAAAAGTCCAAATAATGTAATTTATGTAATATTATTTCCTATAGGGTGTTATATTAGGGTCTCTACCTCCATTATTTGATATGGCAGTGTGCTGCAGTGCCTGTGAGTGGCCATGTGATGCTTGACGTATTACTTGTCTGGGCTGGAGTACATCTACTACTGTTTTGAGACCTGTTTGACTGTAGTATCTTTACAAGTATAATTTGTGAATAGCAAGGGCCATACTCTTTTGCAGGTTGATGTTTGTAGCAGCCTATCCTTCTCTAAATCCCCTCTAGCCCTTCCCAAACCTTTCTTTATTCCTCCCTAAACCCCTGCCATTTAGGAGTATGTATTCCCCATTTTCAATTCACTCCCCTTTATCTATCATGTTTACTACTAAATTGTAGGCCTATGTGTTGAGAAATGTCCAGGCACATCATGGAAATCTCTGCACAGAAAAGATTGAGGAGGCGCAGTCTCAGGAGGTAGATGTGTGATTTGCACTTTCTAGTACTTTTGTAGTGCTATTGTAGTCAGTGCTGGAATTGGGAAAAAATTACTCTGGGAACCCATAAATTGAGGGTCAAATGGGTGGCAGATGAAAGTGTGGCAGAGCTTGAAAACCAGAGTATGCCAGACAACTTTCACTTTTATTTAAAAAAAAGTATTCTACAAAGATATTAGCACATGGATATATGTGACAGTAAATCTTTTGCAGCTTATGTAATTGGCCACATAGAGGCTGCATTTTAAAATATATTATTGGGTAAAAACACCTGCTGCACAGGTCATTTTAATCCCAGCAATTTTGAGGAGATAATAATAGCGGTAAGATATTTTTAGTGGGTCACAGAGTTCGGAGAGAGTTCTGTGTTATTTCCAGTCATCGTTTTGACTCATAAAGTAGCAAAGGTGGTTAATGTGCCTACTACAAAGCACATTGTGTAGCATGGAGATCGCAGATTCATATTTTGTTTAGATAGGTAAGTGGGCTTCTGCTTTTGACACTGAGCTAATTTTGTCACTTACGGTTTATAATTTGCAAACCTTCTAATATAGCAGTCATCTATTTACTGGTGTAACAAGCTGCATGCAAGCTGTAAGTCATGGGTTTAGATCCTTATTGTTTTTTTTCTCAATCTGTTATTATTCTAAGATTGCAAAGAAGGGTTCCTTTGGGAAGTTAGGAGTCCTGTTAGTACAGAGAACCACAATCACTATGTTACATTTTATATCCTGAATTTGGGTTACTGCTGACCATTCAATCTTAACATATAGGCCCTCATTATGACACTGGTGGTAAATCCCACTTACCGCCACGCTGATGGCCACCATTTCCGTTCACCATATTATGACACACACACACCAATCCGACAGAATACAGCCACATACACAAATCTGCCAGACCAAAGGTCAGTGTTAAAGTGGCAGTCCTAAAACCCATACCGTTACGCCAACAAAACAACGCCCATCACATTATGACCCATGAATCACCACGGCGGACATTCAATGGCGGTAAACCATTAGCTTTACATACTGCCGCACTCAGAATGGACACCCACGTACAAAACAACACTACATACACACCTGACATACATACATACACCACACTCTCACCAACCCACAACCTCTTACGAACAATAATTGCCACCAGGAAACTGAGAAGAGGAGCACAGAGACAACTGGACACACACACCACTTACACCCATACACCACTCACGCACTCCACATCATACACCCCACCACATCACCCAACACACCCTCACCAACACACATCACACAATAGCCATGGCACCACGAAGGCACCCCCGTTTCACTGAGGAGGAGTTAAGGGTCATGGTGGAGGAAATTGTCAGGGTAGAGCCACAGCTCTTTGGAGCACGGGTACATCTATAGTAAGGAAGATGGAGCTATGGCGGAGAATTGTGGACAGGATCAACGCCGTGGAACAGCACCCAAGAACAAGGGACGACATCAGGAAGAGGTGGAACGACCTGGGGGGAAGGTATGTTCCATAGCAGCAAGACACCAGCTTGCCATACAGAGGACTGGCGGTGGCCCCCTACCTCCTCCCCCACAGCTCACAGCATGGGAGTAGCAGGTACTGGCAATACTGCATCCTGAGGGACTCGCTGGAGTTGCCGGAGGACTGGACACTGGTGAGTCAATATTTACTACCTATCACCCCCCCCACCCCTAATACCTGCATGCCATCTCACACCCTCACTCCCATCACTCCACTCCATCCCACACACTGCACCTACACATCTCACTAATCCCAATGCCAAGCCCTGCATGCCATACCAATGCATGGACAGCCCTGCATGGACACCCATCACCAAAGCATGCACAGCATAGGGAAACTAACATAACCACAATACATCACCATACACAAGCAAAAGCTGGCAGGGCAACAGCAACCATAGAGGGTAAGCTAGGGAAGTACAAATGTCATACACATGAAACATAATACATCATTTACATCCCCACAGGTACCCCAGCCAATGTCAGTGGAGAGGAGGTGCACGACTATCCAGTCCCCCAACAGAAGAGGCCCCCAGTGATGACAGTAACTCTGGACTTTAGGATCTGGGGGACCTACCTGGCCCATCAGGGACCACCAGACAGCCGGTCACCTAAGCCCACTCACAGAACACCACAGAGCCTCCCCCATCAATAACCAATGCCACAGCACCCACTCAGTGTACCCACACCTCTGTCCCCAGGACATGGCAATCAGCAGTGTGTCCACCTGTACAGGGACCCCAGACCACACCTCGCCCCCAAGACATTCAGGGACCTGGGGACAGTGGGCACAGGCCAACAGGGACACTGGGAAGACTGCTGTGTGCCAGGGGGAGGATAGGAGCAGGAAACCGACTCTACAGGAGGCACTCTCCAAGATCCTGGGAGCCTACCAACATTCCCAGGAATCGATGGGCCAGATCCTAGACAACGTGCAGGAGAACAGGCGGCTGCAGGAGGGACAGTATCAGGGGATCAGGGAGGACTTGCAGGCCATTAACAACACCCTGATCTCCATAGCAGGGGTACTGACAGACATGGCCAACATCATGAGGGAGGCAACAGCACACCAGCGTTCCCCTACCACTAACCAGTCAACTTAACAGACCTCCACTTCTGCTGCCACTAGTGCCCAGGAGGGCCCGGCACAAGACCCACAGGCGACCAGAACGCCTCCCCTTGCAGAACGTGAACCACCCCTCAAACGTTCCCTGCGAACCAGACAGAAGCCAGAGATACTTGCCAAGACCAACACCAGGAAACAAGACTCTCCTGATTGTCCCCCTTGTGTCCCACTCAGTCACCTTGTCCACCTTGAACTGCCATTGCTCCCCTTCCTCTGTCCCCTTGGACAATGCACCTGTGCCACAAACAGACTGGAACAATACCCTGGGCTTTCCTCCATCATCACTCCACACTTTGCTCTCAATTTCTTAGCACCACAATAAACACCCTTGGATAAAACTTGACTACTAATATTTCATGTATAGCAAATTTGTATTGTTTGAAACAGCTACATCCATTGCAAATGAACTGTACATAGTGAGATCATAGAATGAATGACTTGTTGCTGGCTGTAGTGATCACATCAGGACATTGTTGTCATACCACCAACATCTGTAAAATGATAATCCATAGGTGACAGTAAGTAGAGGTAACAAGTGGGTAATGCCAGCATGCCACTGCCACATAGAATACAATAGTCATAGAAATGTGAAGTTGCACAGTCTCACCTGTGTGTCATTGGAAGTACTGACGGATCACTAATGTTCTTTTTTTCCACATCCTCATCCTCTACCTCACTGTCCTCAGGGTCCACTGCTGCCACAGGGGCATCCCCAGTCTCCTCCTCCTGCAGAAAAGGTACATGGCGTCTGAGGGCCAGGTTGTGCAACATGCAGCATGCCACTACTATCTGGCAGACCTTCTCGGTGAGCAGCAAAGGGATCCACCTGTCAGATGGAGGCACCTGAACCTGGCTTTCAGGAGGCTGAAGGTCCTCTCAATGATCCTTCTGGTTCGCCCATGTGCCTCATTATAAGGTTCTTCAGCCCTTGTCCTTGCATGCCTCACAGGGGTCAGCAGCCATGATAGGTCTGGGTAGCCAGAGTCACCTGCAAGTATTGAGGGATAACATTTAGACACACACTATCCTATTTGGCTAATAGCAGAGGCATACACTAACATACACTTGGTGGGGACCAAGGCTCACTTATAAGCCACACCCTTGTGCCTCTGTAGATGGCCCGTGACATTTGGGATGCTGCTATTCCACAACACAAAAGCATCATGCACCGACCCAGGATATTTAGCATTGACATGGGAGATGTACTGGTCTGCCAGGCACACCATCTGCACATTCATGGAGTGGAAACTCTTACGATTCCTATACACCTGCTCATTCTGCTAGGGGGAACAAACGTTTTCCATCAATGGCACCAATAATATTGGGGTTATGTCCCACTGCATAGAATCTGGCCTTCACTGTGGCCAAATCTTCCACCAGGGGTAAAGCAGTGTAGCTGCACATGTGTTTTACCAGGGCAGACAAGACTCTTGCCAGCACGATTGAGAACATTGGCTGTGACATTCCTGCTGCCAAGCACTATGTCACTTGGAAAGAACCTGTTTCCAGGAAATAGAGCACTGATAGAACCTGCACAAGAGGGGGGATTCTAGTCGGATGACTGATAGCTGAGATCAGGTCAGGCTCCAACTGGGCACACAGCTCTGTGATTTTGGCCCTGTCCAGTCTATAGGTGAGTAATATGTGCATGTCCTCCAGTGTAGCTAAGTCCACCAGGGGCCTGTACACTGGGGTATGCCTTGAGCTCCTATTCATCCACAGCGGTGTGTATCTAAGGGGCACAAGAGTGAGTAGGCTGTCACAATTTGAACAACTATACCACAACAGTAGTCCACATCGTGCAATTATGTATTGGGACAGTGTAATTTTCAAAGTATGTGCCTATTTATCCAGTGACGCAGCAATTATCGGTAGGCCTGTTCACTCCCCCCTGAAATGGCGACCGCCTGTCCTGTGTGGAGGGACAGGTGGAAGTGAGGCAATTCCGCCAATGTGCGTCGTGGCGGTAGGTGGTCGTGAACCGCCTTGCAATTCCTCATTGGATAATATTGGGCCCTATGGGGTACAGTGGCCAATGGGGATGCACGCCGGCGGTGACCGTGTACACCGCTGCGGACGTGACCGCCATTTTCTCAATCATATCTCATTTGTTTCCTGACCTTCCACATGAGAAGACCTACACTGCATGTGCTGCTGTGACCTGTGTCTGGAACCTACCATGGCACGTGTGACCAAGGAAAGGGCCCCAGCCTTCACTTCGGAGGAGTTGGAGCGACTGGTGGATGGGGTCCTACCCCAGTAAGGACTGCTGTATGGGCCTCCAGACCAACAGGTGAGTACACTGTGGGCATGATGCATGTGGCATGGATGCATGGGTGTTAGAAATGGGGTTTTTGGTTGGCACTCAGGTTACCCTCTGTCCAAGCAAAAACCCTCACTCTAGTCAGGGTAAGTCACACACAATCCAAGATTATCCTGTGCCCACCCTCTGGTAGCTTGGCACGAGCAATCAGGCTTAACTTAGAAGGTAATGTGTAAAGTATTTGTGCAATAAATCATACAATACCACCATATAGCACCACAAAAATACACCACACAGTGTTTAGAAAGATATATAATATTTATCAGGATAATTGTAGGTCAAAACGAATAAAGTTGCAATGTGAATTTGTAGAGATATCACTGAAAAGTGATGTAAAGTGTCTTAAGTCTTTAAAAAGTAAACAAAGTCTCTTTCAAGCACAAAGTACCTGGTTTGGAGTGGAAAATCTCCTCAGAGGGCCACAGAAGAAGAGATACGTGGAAAAATGGCGTGTGCGTCGATTTCTCCCCAGCAGACACGGACTTGCGTTGGTATTTTTCACGCGGGGAAGTCGTGCGTCGTTTTCCGGCGCGCGGACAGTCTCTTTCTGTGGATCGCGGGGATTACCAGATGTCCCGGGTCTGTGCGTGGATTCTCCTGCTTGTTTTCCGGCTGCGCGTCGTTCTGCGGGGCTGCGCGTCGAAGTTTCGCTGTCACGGCAGGCGTCGCGTCGATTTCTCCTCTGGAAGTCGGGCGGCGTTGTCCTTGCGAGGCGTGCGTCGAAGTTCCGGTCGTCCCGAAGGCGTTGCGTCGATCAGCGTCGGTGTGCAGCGTTTTTCTCGCCGCGGAACAAGCTGTGTGTTGAAAATTTCGGCGCACGAAGCGTCCAAGTGAAAAAGAGAAGTATTTTTGGTCCTGAGACTTCAGGGAACAGGAGGCAAGCTCTATCCAAGCCCTTGGAGAGCACTTTCACAGCCAGACAAGAGTTCAGCATGGCAGCAGGGCAACAGCAAGGCAGCAGTCCTTTGTAGAAAGCAGTCAGGTGAGTCCTTCAGGCAGCCAGGCAGTTCTTCTTGGCAGGATGCAGGTTCTGGTTCAGGTTTCTTCTCCAGCAAGTGTCTGATGAGGTAGTTCAGAGGCCCTGTTTTATACCCAAATGTGCCTTTATAGTGGGGGAGACTTCAAAGAGTGGCTAAGAAGTGCACCAGGTCCCCTTTCAGTCCAATCCTGTCTGCCAGGGTCCCAGTAGGGGTGTGGCAGTCCTTTGTGTGAGAGCAGGCCCTCCACCCTCCCAGCCCAGGAAGACCCATTCAAAATGCAGATGTATGCAAGTGAGGCTGAGTACCCTGTGTTTGGGGTGTGTCTGAGTGAATGCACAAGGAGCTGTCAACCAAGCCCAGCCAGACGTGGATTGTAAGGCACAGAAAGATTTAAGTGCAAAGAAAAGCTTACTTTCTAAAAGTGGCATTTCTAGAATAGTAATATTAAATCCAACTTCACCAGTCAGCAGGATTTGGTATTACTATTCTGGCCATACTAAATATGACCTTCCTACTCCTTTCAGATCAGCAGCTACCACTTCAATACTGTATGAGGGCAGCCCCAATGTTAGCCTATGAAGGGAGCAGGCCTCACAGTAGTGCAAAACGAATTTAGGAGTTTTACACTACCAGGACATGTAAACTACACAGGTACATGTCCTACTTTTCCCCCACACAGCACCCTGCTCTAGGGGTTACCTAGGGCACACATTAGAGGTGACTTATATGTGGAGAAGGGGGAGGTTTAGGCTTGGCAAGTACTTTTAAATGCCAAGTCGAGGTGTCAGTGAAACTGCACACACAGGCCACGCAATGGCAGGCCTGAGACAAGGAAAAGGGGCTACTTAAGTGGGTGGCATAACCAGTGCTGCAGGCCCACTAGTAGTCTACCGGCCCTAGGCACATATAGTGCACATTACTAGGGACTTATAAGTAAATTAAATAGTCCAATTAGGTATGATCCAAGATAACCATGTTTAAAGGGAGAGAGCATATGCACTTTAGCACTGGTTAGCAGTGGTAAAGTGCGCAGAGTCTAAAAGCCAGCAAAAACAGTGTCCAAAAAGTGGAGGGAGGCAGGCAAAAAGTTAGGGGTGACCACCCTAAGGCTGTCAGGTCTAACAATGGGGATGTGTGTGAAGGCATTGTGTAAGGGGGGTTATCTGTTGGTGGTGTACCTGTTGTGCGCTGGGCAATGTGTGTGCCAATGGTGATGGAAACAGGCATGGTGGGCCATGTGTGTGACAGTCTGGACTGTTCATTTAATGGTGTTTTCCTGTCTTTATTGCTTCTACAGGTCAGCGCACATCAAAAGAAGGGAATATGGCATGCTATCGCCAAGGAGGTGCGGACCCTGGGAGTCTAGGGCAGGCAGAGCACCCACTGTCGGAAACGGTGGGAGAACCAGAGATGCTGGGCACGGAAGACTGCGGGTGCCCAGCTGGGGATGGCCTCGCAACGAGGAAGGGGAGCCCGTTGGACCCTGGATGGGCCCTTGAGGGAATCACAGCAGCCAGACGGGGGTGAGTACAGTGGGTATCATTACAACTTATAGCTGGTGGGGTGGTATCTGGGTGGTGGTTGTGTGTTAGTGGGTGCCCCTAAGGCCAGGCCACACATTGCAGCGTGGGTCCTCTGAAGGGTAATGGTTGCATAGCAAATACAGGTAACCTAGCTTGTTAGTATTCACTTCTAGGGAGGGCTGCGTGGGTCCCAGGTGTGATGCAGTTGGCAATGTATGCTCCTCCTCATGCCTTGGTGACTAGCCATTTCACTGGTAGTGCAATGCATAGTGCGTAGGCCTGTTCCCTGTGCATGAGGGTGCTGTGTACACCAACGGTGGTGATGGTGCAGTCATTGACCCAGTGTATCCTTTGTCTCTCTTTCCCCCCCTTGTTTTGTCATCCTGTCCTTGTGTGCATTAGCATCATCTGGCAGAGGAGCAGGGGCACCGGTGACAGAGGGAGCTGCATCCCACAGGACCCTGGAGGCAGAGTCCACCAACGGCAAGGGAACAAGTGGGACGGAGGGCGAGGGGAGCACCACGGCAGAGACTGGAGGGGACAACACAGACTCCTATACCTCCTCCAATGGGAGCTCCCTGGTGGTGGCGGACGCCTCTGTGACCCCCCCAGCTTCAGGTACAGCTGCCACCTCCAGTACCAGCACTGCCCTCCCAGTAGCCCCTCAGCGAGTTGCCCGCTCATCCAGGAGGGTGGGCTTGTCCTTCACCCCAGGCCCTGCCCCAGTGAGCCCTGCTGCCCTGAGTGAGGAGGCTATTGACCGCCTGAGATCCATCTCTGTAGGGCAGTCAACCACTGTGAATGCCATCGAGGGGTTGCCATCGCAGATGCAGCAATGCAATGCATTCCTGGAGGGCATTCATGGTGGACTGGCGGCCCAACAGAGATCGATTCAGGCTAAGGCCTCCTCTCTCATGGCAGCCATTGTCCCTGCTTCTACCAACCCCCCTCCAACTTCAACTTCCACTTCCCAGTCCCATTCTCCTCAACTCCAACGCATCCCAAGCACACATACAGATGAGCACGCAACACCCAAGAGTGCCACAGGCACTCACACAAACACCATACCGTTGCAGACACAGCAAAATCCACAGCCTTCACTGTCTCTCCCTCCTCCTCCACCTCCCTCCCAGTCACGCCCACACTCACACCTGCATGTACTACAACTACATCCACTATCAGCATCACCACACCAAGCAGAACATACACCTCACTGGCAGACACCTCCACAACAGCCATGCACGCGTCCCCTGTGTCCTCTCCCACCGTGTCTGTCCCCCCTCCTAAGGGACACAAACGCAGGCACTCAGACACCCAACAGCATCCACCTCACATCAGCATACAGCCCAGGCACCTGCACCCAAATCCAGCACACATACACCTCCAACAACCACTCCCTCATCCTATATTCCCATTAGTCCTCCCTCCTCCTGCCCAAACGTCCCTAAAAAGCATTTCCTTTCCCAAATTGACTACTTCCCTAAACCCCCTGCTCCCCCCCGTCCCGCACGTATGAACAGGGTACCAAGGACACAGCTGTGAAGAAGGGGAAGGAGCCTTCACCACCAGGCAGAGAGGGGAAGAGCCCATCCACCCCTGCCAGGAAGGGTAAGGGATCCCCGACCCATGGACCGGAGGAGACGAGGCACTCTACGTCAGCGGAAGCTGTCAGGCTAACACAGCCACCACCAGCAGCTGTGCAGGGGCTGCCCAGGAGCCTCCTCCAACCACCACCACAGTACAGCCGTCACCGCTGGCAGACGCCATGTAGTCCACCCTCCAGGGGCTACTCTGCGCGCTGTCCCCTCCAGAACCAGTGGGCAAGTCACCCTCTTGAGGGACTGTGTCTTTGCACTCCCTAGCACAAAGCAATGGGCATGTTACCCCATCCAGAACCAGTGGTCAAGTCACCCACTTCAGAGACTGTGGCCTTGCACTCCCCAGGACAAAGCAATGGACATGTTGCCCCTCCAGAACCAGTGGGCAAGTCACCCACTTCAGAGACTGCGACCTTGCACTCCCCAGGACAAAGCAAGGGACAAGTTGCCCCTCCAGAACCAGTGGGCAAGTCACCCACTTCAGAGACTGTGGCCTTGCACTCCCCAGGACAAAGCAATGGACATGTTGCCCCTCCAGAACCAGTGGGCAAGTCACCCACTTCAGAGACTGCGACCTTGCACTCCCCAGGACAAAGCAATGGGAATGTTGCCACATCCAGAACTCCCGCCCCCCCCCCTCCCCTCCCAGTGCCTTCCCACTTGCAAAATGATGCCCCTGCAGTGTTCCCTCCAGCTGTGTCAGGAAACATGTTGGGCCTTGAAATATGCCCTGTGTTCTTGTGTGCCCTCGTGACTTTGGACTGGGCATTGGGCCTTTATGAAGTGATAAGCTGTTTGCGTTTGTTTCCGCGTTTGTTTCCTTACAATGCATTAGCTTAGGTGTTAAGACTCCAGGTGGCTTCCAGCCAGGATAATGCACAAAAGGAGAGATGGTGACCCTTTAAATTAGGCATTTGCTTATGCCCTGCTGGATGTTAAATTAAGAAAGACCCCTCCCTGCGTGCAGGGTGTTGCTCTAAACAGAGCGCGAGGATGCTGCTGAATTATGTTCCTGGTGTCGAAAAATGACACCAGAACGAATTCAGCATGCTTCCCTGGGAAATAGCTGCCGGAACTGGTATCGGTGAGTTCTCCCTGTTTTCCAGCACTGATTGTAGTAACGCTAAGGTAGTACAAAATGCAGTTCGGGAATCAGTCCCTGTGTGTTTTTTCCTGGACAAATTTTGCTGTGTCTTATGTTTATGCTGGCAAAATAGCTAGGTCTGTGCAGTGATTTCACACAACACACAAACTCCTGTTTGCTCCCCACTACAGACAACTGGCTCGATCATCTTGTGATCTATCTTTCCTGTAGTTGTAAAGTGCATTTGAACATTTTATTGGCCTTGTAGCTGTTTCAGAGTTCACACACTGTTAGTTCACTGGAGTCACGGTGGTCTGGTGTTCTGTTCGGTCAGTGAAGATGAGTGTGTTCGGCGCGGGTTTTACTCGTGGTCTGTATTCCTTACCTGACTATGAGGTGCCTGATCCTGCATGGCGTCGAGTTGTGTGTCTATGTGTTTATTTGGTTCCACAAAGGTGAACAGCTGTAAACCGGGGGCCTCGAACATTTCAGATTAGATGCACACTTAAAGGGGCAGAGTCAATGCATCTCAGCAAGTAAGGTAGGGATGGTAGACGTTGTGGAGAGTAGAACTACCAGCTCCAGCGCATAAAAGCAGTACGTGCAGCAACATGCACAGCGCACCGCTTCTTGGTGTTAGTTCCGTATTGTGAAAGGGATGTACCGGCACTTTGCAGGACTGTACCTAAATGTTAGAGTGACAGCAAAGGCACCCTCTGAATCAGTGCTGTGCTACTAAAGAGACAGCACCGGCAAGTTTCAGCATTACTCATGCACCATTATAGGAGCTGTGGCGGCACTTTTTTTGGGAGAGTTTATGTACTTTAAATGGGCCGTATCTGCAGTTCCCAGAAGGGCTGCTATACTTTTTGGAACCGTGCCAGCACTTCTGGGCAGGCGCTTAGTATTTATGGGATAGTACACGCTCTCTGACTCCCTCCCTGGGCCCCCTAGGTGTTCTGCACTGGGTGGAATTGTAGAATTAAACACGGAAGGGGGTGGTTCCTGGACACGTCACCAGGACGTGCTGAGCTCTGCCCACAGCGAGAGCTTCTGCAGCGGAGGAAAGCGAACTTCTGGGGCAAGCGAGCAGCTCCAAGGGACAGGAGGGGAACAGAATCATCCCCAGCGGCGGGGCGAGAGGGATCAGATCCAAGAGGCAAGAGGTCAGGAACATCTCCAGGAAAACGGGAATTCAGGCGCGGCGCTACGAGCTTCGTTGGGAGATCCAATTCTACACCAGCAGAGCCCTCAACCTGGCAGCACCCCGGAACGCTTGTTCCTCCGAGATCCCCCCGGAGCAGTGCGTCTAGAATGAGCAGCCTCAAAGCGCAGCTCTTGTCCCCCAACTTCGGCACCAAGGTTTCCTGAGGGAGAGGGGGGAAGCCCGGAGAGTGCAACTGAAATTAGCCCACGAGAAGAAGACATAACGTCCGTAGGGCCAGTACTGCCACTGCTCCAGTATCACCAATACCAGAACCACTGTCAAGAGAAGGTTCAGTACCACATGCATCTGCAGTACTAGCAGAAGCACCGCCACGACGAGTTCTTCCAGTACCATAATCAACCGCAGCAGCACTGGGATCAGTAACACCCACATTGGCTCCAGTACCACCTGTACCAGGACAAGCATCATCCACCCCAGTGCCAGCAACGCCAGCAACTCTGCCCGACCTACAAGCAGCAACGAAGGGTTCTGGCAGGAGGCTCGTGCCCTGGGACACTCCCCCAGCTTCAGTGGCACCCTTGGCTCCTGGCGGGAGGCTCGTGCCCTGGGACACTTCAGGGAGAGTTAGCCGGGTGCTCTCCATTTTCCAGTCGGACCTGCCGTGCACCCCTCCACCAGGTTCACATGCCCCCCTGGAGCCCGGAGCAGCCTTTCTGCGCAGGCAGATGGTAAGTGTCAGACTAGTCTGTTTATCACTTTCTGCTTTCCCCAGCTCCTCTCTGTTTTGCATTTTTCCCGCATGAGATCAATGTCTTCCTCCCCCGAGAGAGAGAGAGAAAGAGAAAGAGAGAGCTTTCTTTTTTGTAATTATATTGCATACTGTTGGCTTCATCGCTCTGGGCAGCATGAAAGGTGCTCCGTTATAATAGACATCATAATCCGCTCTCTACAGTGGCGCTAGGGTATCATGATCCTGTTTTTGGTGGCATAATAGTTCTTTCATTGATGTTCTAATTCATACCTTATATATGTAAGTATGTATGTGTGACCTGTATTGCTCAACCTAGCCTTATAGTTCTCTTCTTGAGACATTGTATCTTCGCCTATCTCTTTATTCAGGCCTTATAGTGAAATCGAAATCTTCAATTTGATATCATCTATTGGTGATATAACAATCACCGTCCTATTATATCATAATCCTGACTTCACACATGACTTTATGCATGTATTTTATGTATGTGGGCAGTATAACCCCCCTTCCCATCGTTCTGGCTTTATAGTGACATCACAGTCGTCCATGTTATATCATCAGAGCGGCGACTCTATGATATCATAATTCTAATTTTATAGTGTCATCACAGTTCCTTCTTTGATAAGTCTAAACCTTTTGTCACAGAAATATAACCCTTTGCCTGTGAGTTTATGCCCTGCCTGTCCCATCAGTCTTGCCTTAGGGTGACATCACAATCTTCCATCTTCTTTATAAGAGATTCATGATCTTTTTTTGACGATCCAATCTGTATCGGGAGCCTTGTGATCCTCTTGTCAGGTTGTATGCTCACCCTGTCCCATAATTCTGGCTCTATAGTGACATCACAATCGTACATTTGATATCACCATCTTTTTGTGACACAATCACTGCTCTATAATGTCATAATCCTAACTTTATAGTGAAATCACAGTTCTTTCCTTGATTTTCTAATCCTCTCATGAGACAATGTTTTTCTTTGTGGTGGGGAGATCATTCTCATGACATCACAATCCTAACCTTACAGTGACATTGCAGTACTCTATGTATGACATCATAATCATCGCCCTAGCCTTGTATTGGTATGACAGTGGTCTCTCTGACATTCCATTCCTCTCACCATGAAATAATTCTCCTCCTCAGACAATCCTTGCCACATCGAGATACCACAATGATTTCTATGTGACATTCTCAGCCTCTCTCAGTGGCGTTCCAGTCTTTATATGTGGCATGCACTCCCTCTCACCTCCTGGTGAGTGCTCTGAAGTCTTCTTCCTGAAGTCATGTCAGCACTATGTAAAATAACACGAATATGGTATGTAGCCTACTCTTGGCTTAAATATGTTTGGTTTTCTTTATATGAAAGTGGTGGATTGAAAGTGCTGGAATCTAAAGAATCACTTGGACACTGCAAGCTCCTTAAGCTAGCCAGGCTCTTAATACAGCTTGCCAGTTCCAGAGCTCCAAGCTCCTCACTATCAATAAGGCTAGATCTGTGATTATATTATTGAATGTGGACACCAAAATATTGTGATAGAAAAATAACCAGGGACGAAATATCGAAAGGTAAGTGCTTATAGGGAAGTATAAATTTATGGTTTACTATTCCTAACTCACCATCTACTTACCTTACAGATATACGCAATGATAGGTGTATATATATGTGAAGTTAGGTATACGCATTCTAAGCTTACCTGTAAATGTTCTATCATTTTCGTTATTTTGTCATCGATAGCAAATTGCTCCCATCAATATTCAGGGGTCAATATACAGGGTGCACACCCGAACTGCAGACACTGCCATGTAGCTCCACGGTTTATGCGCCCTAGAATACTCACTCACACACTATATCTTGCTCAAGCTCCTTAAACAGTTCCATATTGTATTTTAGCTGCCAGTGTATACCACGCTTCTCGGCCGTCTATTTGCCATTAATCCTCGCACAGTCACCCCATATAACCATGCTAATCCAACCATCTATGTGCCCCGTTCTTCTCAAGCAGTCTGTCCATGCGGCCATGTTACACCAGCAGTCTCTCCAGGTGCCTCAGCTGTGATTGTCCACGTGCCCAAGCTTCTCGGTCATTCTGTCTATTGCCCACGCTTCTGGCACAGTCTGTCCATATAACGAGTCGTGGCTATGTGCACCAATCTTCTCAAACCGTGTGCCTCAAAACTTGTCTCAGATCTTACCATTTACACCTAAGCTCCTCAAGTAAACCGTCCGTGTGGACCAAGCATATCAGACTGTCTGTGTGCCTCAAGCTTCGCACACAGTGGGTCCATCTGTCCAAAGATTTTTAAAGGCTTGTCTGTGCCCCAACCGCTTCACATTATGCATCAAAGCTCCTTAAACACTCTTTTCTGTTAACCAAGACCGTCACAGTCAGCCCATGTACCTCAAGCTCCACATGCCGCCTGTATCCCACGCTCCCCACGATTCCCAAGCAGACTAGAGATGCTTAGGTGGAAGTGCGTTACATGGGTGTTTTCTGTGTACCCCAAGCTGCTCGCACAGCCAGTTCTTGTTCCCAAGCTGCTCACAGTCTCTCCATGGTTAACTCATTCTTCACGTATTGTGCTCATGTGCCGCAGCCCCTCACATTGTCTGTCAGTCCGGTCAAGCTCCTCAGCCTTTCCATGCATACCGAGGTACCCAACTTTATGTCTAAATTCATAAACGTCGCAATGTCTGTGTGCTCCTTGGGCTTCTTACACAGCCTTTTTCCGTGCGCCAAGCTCCTACTATTTATTTGCCCAATCGACTCAGATTGTCGGTCAATATGCATGTTTGCTTGGCATGCATTGTTAGCTAAGCTGCTTCTTGGCGCTGCATGTACTGTATCACACACCTGCCGTCGCCGGCCCTTGAAACTGAAGCTCCTTCATCAATAACGCATCGGCCATTTGACGAGAGTTCATCGCGTGGGGACGAACATTAACGTAATTAGACATTTTACTGTGTAATCGGAGCACCAACGACCTTTTATGCGCTCACAAAGGCCAGGTCTCGAGTATGACAAGAAGAAGCCACGGCCCCTTTTCTGCGGGAAGCCGAGCTGGGTTCTGTAATAACAAAATTGGGGTACACGGAGAGGTTACAGGAGGTGAACGGATTCAGTAACCAGCAGCAGGAAAACTGACTTCGAGGAGGGGGGGCTGGCTTTGAGGGAAGCGATATGAGGGGAAAAACCAAGTAGACAGGAGAAGATGAACGAAAGAGAGAGATCAAGAAAAAGAACGAAGGAATGAGATGGGCGAAAGGATGAATGGAAAAGAAGAAAGAAAGAGAACGGCAGTGAATATAAAACGGAAAGAGAAAGGCCCAGGCAGGAAAAGGATGAAATGAGGTATAAAAAGACGTAGTAAAGTGAAGAACCGAACGAAGAAGTTGCAAACAAGATTAATCAAGAAAAAAGTGTTTGGAAGAAAAAGGAAGACCAGGAAAAATAAAGAAAATGGAAAAGAAAGGAAACACAACAAGAGAAATAGAAAGACAGCTTAAGACAAAGAAACATGGCAGGGAAGTTAGAAATAAAGGCAAAAATAAAAGTAAGAAAGGAATAGGAGCTAGAAAGTGAAAAGGTAAGAAGGAAAAACAAGTAAAGAACAAAACAAGAGAGGAGAGTAAAAAGATAAAAGAAAACACAACAAGGAAGGTCTATATGTAAAGAAAAAGAAGAAACTTGGAGATAATTTTTGAAACAAAGAAGAAGTGAAAACAGGAAAGAAGGAAAAGAAAGGGGTTATTCAGAGAGAAAATAAAGGAAAAAGGGTGAAAAAAAGATGTCACAGAAAAAGAGCAAAACTAAATTAGGAACGACAGAAGAAGGACTAGCACTAAAATGAATGACGCAAAGAGGGTAAATTATGAAACATAAAAAAGAACAATTATACAAAATCACGTGCTCCAAATAGAGAGAATAATGGATGGGGGTAACGAGCCTTGGAAAATGAAATAAAGATCCAGAAAAACAACTATGAAGAATTAAGTTTGAGAACACCAAGTCAGCAACAGAAAAATACGGATCCACAAGAGTGAAGACAGAAAAGAAAGACTGAACATCGATTTCATTTTAACACGAAGTGCTTTATGGTGAGGTGAACATATTCTAAGCACTCACAGTTTGGGGCAGGTAAGGGAATCAGGAAATGGAGAGATCAAGGGCCAGATGTAGCAAAGGGTTTGTCCCATTCTGTGTCAATGGGAAAATGTGTTCGTACATATGGCCCCAAGGAACTTAGCCTGGGCGCAGGCTCTAAAGTATTTTCAAAGTGTTGCTGGGATCTGGACTCGGTTTTTTTCTCTTCCACAAACAACAGCATGACCACAAACCACATAAAGGAACGAGGAACAATGAAAGGAATCATAAAAGAGCGTGAACAGAAGAGATGTATCAACATAAAAAAAAAGTATTGAGAAAGGGATTAATTAAAGATGAGAGGAATGGGAAAAGAAAGCCGTAGACATAATAAAGGAAGAAAAGGAAGAAACGTTGACAAAGAGAAGGGAAGTAAACAAATAGGGTAGGAAAGAAAAAGAAAATCACAAACGAACAGAGAAGGAAGCTTCACAAAGCCAAAAAAGCATCAACTGAGAAGATAGAAGGGGAATAGAAAAAGTGAGGGATTTGGGATAACAATGAAAGTAGGAAAAAAAATAAGTATATAAAGCAGAAGAAAATTAGAGATAAATAAAGGCAAGACATAAAAGAAAATATGAATGAGAAAACTAGTAAGCAAGAAAAATGAAAAGTAACAGTTATAAAAGACAGTGAAGAAGGGACGAGAAACAAATATAAATGAAACAGGAGCAAAAAAGAGAGAGAAGCAACAAAAAAAAATGAAAAAGAAGATAAGGAAAGTACGATTAACACAAGAGGCAGCAAGAAAGGCGATAACACCCAACACTGGCGGGATATCACATAGGAGTGCATGATTAAAAACAAACATGTATGTCGAAAAACAAAAACAGAGAGGAAAATGACAGAATAAACTAGAAGAACATAAACAAGAGAATTGTGAAAAGTATATAACGGGAAGACAGTGGGTCTGGAAATGCGAAGCGAAGTTGAAATGTATAAGGAAGTGAAGATAACGTTTGACAGAGGTGATTAAAAATAAACAACGAAAGAATGACAGAGATAAATAAGAAAGGGGAGGGGAGCATACCAGTTGCACCTGACCAGCTCAAACATCGCCACAGGTGATACACAGCATGCCTGGCCCTGTGCAAATACAGTACTTGGTTACTGGAAAACAAACATGCATTTTTCGTACGCCATTAGAAGACATTTCCCAGTTCTCGAAGAGTTGTCTTTCAGGGCCGGAATGTCTTCCTCTGATCTGCCTGTGATTAATATCCTTTCTCTACCCGCCCTTATGTGAAAAAACATAACGTTTATCCCCCTTGCCCAGGTACACTACATCCCCTCACTTTACCCCTCCCTCCGTGAAAGCGAAAAGAAAAAAAAGCCTTACACTCGAATGTACAGGTAACCCTAGAGGTCTGTTATGCACAGATTACATTACTTAAAGGTTCGCTTATGAGGAGAGATGCCATGTTATCTGATACACTTTACAAGCAATATTGCCCCTTTCTTTCTTGCAAAAACAAGAGTTCACAAAAAGTTAACATCAAAAGGGCGAAGCGTGCATTTTCCCCTCCTCGCAACATATAAAAGTGTTTTTTACTCATCTCTTTTTGTACAGCTCCCCTCGGGTTGAATGGGGCCAGGGAAAATGATCTGTCCCCCGTCCCCCTAGTTCAAGAGTTATTAAGTTTTCATGTGAAAGATGAAACGTCCTCTATTTTTCTCATCTTTGGTGCTAGCAGAATAGAAACTTTTCTATTCAGTCGTCAGTTTTATGTAGCAGGGCCCGCTGGGGTTCTTGGAGCTGGGACCCACCCTCGCCCGCCCCTGTGGTCAATCACCTCAGATAGGGTTGAAGATGAAAGGCAGCCGGAAAACAATGCATTTAGAAAGTGCAGAACAACTGGTGCCCAGGCTAAGTGGGGCCCCTTTAAGGTTCAGGGGCTGTCTATGAGACTGGGTCCAAAGAATAGTGAGAAGATTGGCTGAACTTCTGAAAAAGATATGAACGTAACCATCAGAGAGAGACAGAAGGAAAACTTACTCAGGGTCAGAGGTTATTACAAGTGGACCTGTGACCAGAGAGAGTAATATGGAGGATATACATCTTCAAGAGCAGATAATAAAGTATTGGTAGACCTGGAGGACAGACCGCCTCTGGGACAGAGAAGGCTGCAGGTGAACCAGGGAGAGCGAGAGAGAGACAGAGTATATACCTCTTCAGGGGAGATAATAATGGAAGACATAGGGCATAAACCACCTTTGGGGCAGGGGAAGCTACAGTTGGAACAGGGCTCAAAGTGTGAGAGAGAGGATCTACATCTTCAAGGGCAGATATAAAGTATTGGTAGACCTAGAGAATAGACCGCCCCTGTTGCAGGGAAGGCTACAGGTAAAACTGGACCAGGGAGAGATACAGACCGACAGACAAGGGGCAGATAATAATGATGCAAACCGGGGATATGCCACCTCTAGGACAGAGAGGCCTACAGGTGGACCCGGGACTAGAGAGAAGGAGCTCCCTGTATACCTTGTGCCCATTATTTATGTCTGTTTCTGCAGCTATGACAATAAATATGTCTCTGTGGTGAGGTAATATTCAATAAAACATGCCAATAACATGAGATGGCATACTGACAGAACCTAAAACAACATCCGCGCTGCAGGTATTGCAATATACCATATAGGACCAAGTGTAGCATACCTACATTAGCAGTACTAGTAACATTAATAACACATCAACACAATGCTAATAACATGGCATTCATAGATACAGCTGGACATACACTGACAATTTCTCTGACATAAATAAAATTACTTGATACCTGTAGTATAACATGCATCAAACATTGTTATTAACATATATCGAAGATCAGATTAGCATACAATAAACAAGCATTTGACATGAAACAAAAATAATCTGGATGATGTATTCCCACCTGACTACAAGGTATTTTTCCACATTCCATTTTGTTAGTTTATGTTGCTTGCTTAGAAAAGAAGTGTACAAAAAGCCAGTGCATAGTGCGTGCACTGGAAGCCCAGAACGCCCCCTCCCCTAGACAACTAGAGACATGATCTCTGCAGGGGAGACAAATCCGAAAGCCTAGCATTGCATGCGGGGGATCGAAGAGGGCTCGGTGGTAAACCCCTTGTGCGCCTATGGAACGAACTCCTACTGAACTTCAAGCCTTCTGACATGAAGAACCAATTATAACTAGGCGTAGAGGAACATAGGCACTTGTCTCCACCCATGTCTATCTGCTATCTCACTAACAGCTGAGACAGCCTTAAGCACCCAACATAATTAGGTAGTACTTCAGAATCACAAAGTTATAGGTTTGTTTTTCAATTGTTACTAATTGTTGCACATGATTGTTAATTCTGTGTGGATGTGCCACCCACTCTCACTTTGGACGATTATCTATTTTAAGCCCCTGCAATACATTGGAAGTTACTACTAACTTACTATGCATCTGTACATTCTGTTTCACTGACAAACACAAGTATCTGATGTTGAAATTTTGCATCAAAATGATAAAATCAATAAACAGATTAAAACATAAACACTGATAATTCTTAGAACAGAATAGCATGGATGACGAATCAATTATGTCCCAATTACATAATGTACATCGGCAATGTGTAAATTATGACATAATGTACATTAGAATTGACATTGTGAGTAAAGACTAACAGCATGCATTGCCAATGGCTATAACAAAACTACATTGACAACAACCATGAAAATAAATGGCAGATATCAGAGATACCTGTTCCATGATGTATGACAACAATGTTTCTGAGAACATACACCATCAATGCTTTTAATATTAGATAACATACACCAGTAATGTTTTTATGAATTTATATATGGGAAATTCATATCATGCATAATTGTGTTGTATTGATTGCATTAAAGATTATCACAAGTATTCATTAAAGATGCAAACAATATAACTCAACACCAATGCATTTAGCATTGCACAGGTCTTTAAAGCATAAAAGATTTAACGTTGTACATGTACAACAAATATGAAATAGTACACATGGAGCATAACTAACATTAGATAGCATCTAAAGAGGCTAATAACACAGCATATTCAGTTTTCACCATTTACAATATATATCAGTGATACTGTGACCACGCAACATGAGGCATTAGACTATAACATTAAGTTACATACATTGATGATGCCTATAGAATACACAGATCATCCCTCTAATATTAGAAGTCATCCATGGAAAATTCCAAAATATCACCTATACAGACAGTAGCTATAACACTGATACTATACATTATCAATGGCTATGAGATACACGCATGGTGATTATAATATAGCACACACTGACAATTTTTATAAAGATAAGCTTGAATGTGAAATACCGTAGAACAGCAATTCTTCTAATGTAATTCACTTCAAAGATACATGTTAACATTAATAAGTTGCAGTGGCAGTCCTTACAGCAGATTTCAACAATACCAGCAATGCCAGGCAAACATAAATTGAAGATGCCAAATTAAAAATATGTATAACATAGCATACATGCCAACCTTACAAAGGTAATATGCGTTGACAATGCCTACACCTTCTATAACATAAGTTAAATATGTTTCTACCATTAAAAACGTGCATCAGCAATGCCTATGACTTGACATACCTAGGTATTACAATAACATAGCATACGTTGTCAATCCCCATAATGTTAATACAATGCTGTGCTTAGACAGTTATCACTGACAATATCTAAAGTATGGCATATATTATTATTGTATTTGGCAACATTACTAGCAGACCACGTCAACACCTATAAGATATGTAACATAATGTACATTGACAGCACTTTAACATTCGTCTGGCTACATAGGGGATTCTTCTTAGTTCCGCTCAAATTTAGAGCTTCAATACAACACCTGCAGTTTGTGTGCAGAGTGCGAAATTTACTGAGTGTTCAATTACCACACGAGTCTAAGTTGTAGATCGATAAATGGGTGAAAAGACTCTAATAACTTATGTTTTCTCCTGTTCCGATGTGTGCAAAATTGAAATGTGCAGGGTTTAAGAGTTCTATAGAGCGTGTACATGACCCGAGTGTTTCCCCTGTGATTTGTAATGAGCCCTTTAGAGTCCACATATCAAATAAAAATAACATTGGCTATCACATAGCAGACATCAACAGTGCACATAACATTACACAGCATACACTTGCAATTCTTACAGATTACAGGAGTGCCAGATAGTTGTTTTCACCTTACATCCAGTTGGACTCCTGATTACTCCTATGGCTCTTGTACGCCCAGCTGCTTACCTCCATGGTGCTGCGTGGCAGCTATGAAACAAATGAATTGATAAAACATATAGCAGTCATTCATATACACTGATTTTGTATGCATCTTGGGGAATGTTCATACAGCAACCGGTACAACCCTCTGAGGCAGGCTGTAATGTTAATTCCCACGTTTGGGCCTGAAATTTCTCAAGTAGCTCTGCTGTGTCCTTAAGAAGCATCCCACCTTTTTTTTGGTAAATGTAAATCTTACCTGAGACCTTAGAAACTAAAATTAGAGGCAGAAGTTAGAGTTAGACTGAATTTAAGGAAGCAGGACTAAGCACAATATTGACTCTTGCTGATCGGCATACACCTGTAGGATGGGTTTAAAGGGTTTCCCTGGACATGGTATTCCAGTTTGGTACTTAGACCTTCATTACAGTATGGCAGATAGTCCGTCACTTGGAGGTACTGGTACTCTTCTGAGAGTGCACCCTGTTTAATGCACCTGCTCAGCAAAGCGTTGTTTAACAAAATAAAAAAAAAAAATCCTAAAGTGGGATTTTTGTACTGAAAAACAAGTGTCCATGAGATGCTAGGCGTTTTATCCCATCATGTGGGGGTAATTTCTTGCCTGTGATTAGTAGCGACGGGCCTTCCTTCCCTGGCAGTCCTGAACAGTTGTCCAGCAGCCCAAAGTCCGAGTAAGAAACATGGTGGTTCTCCCAACTCTAAATATAGATTTGCACGGGACATTTGCCAAACTCTAAATCAGACCCTTACTCTACAGGTAGGACATTTTACCTGTTAGAGACTAGGTTGTACGTCGTGGATATGTGTGCCTTTTCCTGTATATGATTACCAATTCACAATTTAAGAGTTTGGGGATTAAAACTCCAGTTGAGTACAAGCGCTACCATGAGTGAGATGGGTCAATATAGGCCACCGATCTGCTGAGCTCCAACAAGAACGAGGGCAGCGATCAAGACGAGTCCTAAGCTGAGTGGGGCTCTGAGCGCCCTAGAAATGTTTGATATTATGGTTGAGCTGTAATTGAGTAAACCTCTCCATGAGGACAGAGCTAACGTTTTGGCACACAGTTCAGATACTCTGCACCCTCTAGGCTTAAAAACATACATGGGTGCTGTTTGTCGTAAACAGTAACATCTCTACGGCTAGGATCCTCTAACTTTAATGGCGGCAACCCCATGTGTGTATTATGTGTTTAAGGGACTCGTACTGTTTCGGTTGTGACTTCGTTCAGCGCCATTAAATGAACGCCTGAGTTTACGAGGATACCACAAATATGTTGTGTGCTGCAAGCGCGTGTTTTGACCCTAAAACGTGGAGGGCTCCCGTAATCAGATGGGCTGGGGCTACCCCTCAGCGAAGGCTCGCGGAGGGGCGCGCGGGTCCGGTGCGGGACAGAGCACCCCAGCGGGTGTACACCTCAGTGCCTGTTAAATCCCCCTGGAATGCGAATCCTCGTTACCTGATATCCGGCCGCGCCCCTCCCACCTGTTCTTCCGCTCCGCGGCCACCGTCCGTGTCTCTCCCTGTCCTGTGTCGTCTCACTCCTCCAATATCCGCCTCTCTTTTTCTATTTCCTATTTCTATTTTCTTTCCATTTTTCTTCAGCCGTCATTCCTTCTTTCTTCTTTGCTTCTTTTGTCTCTTCCCTTGTTTTCCTCTGCCTGGTTTCCTTCCCCCTCCTTTGCACCTCTCTTCTCTTGCATTTTCCTTCCTTCGCATTATTTCCTTTCTTTCACATTTTCGTTCTTTGCTCAACATACATCCTCGCCCACCATACTTTTCACCCTTCTTGACTTGCTTCCCTTCCTTCTTCCCAAGCTTCACTAACTTCCTTGCTTTCGTTTCTTATTTGTCACACTCATCCATCTCCTCCTTCCTCCCTACCCCAGTATCACTCTTATAATTATTTTATTCATACTGCCCAGTCGCCACCCTTCTTCATTTCATTATTTCACTATTATATTTCATAGTTATTCTAAGAAACTCCCCGTTTCAGTACCGGGAACAACCCTGTCTTCTTGCCTTTCGCCCCCTGACTTTGGCCCAGCTCTACTGTCTTTTCAGTTGCGAGTCTGGCGTGCTGAATTTACTTCAGTCTAACCAGTTTTATAAATAAAAGTTAATGTACGAGAGTCTACCCCAGCCCCACTGCAAATAGGAAACCGATGCCACCTACGCGTGCCACAACCGAACGTTTCTTTGAGGTGAGCCCGAAATGTGACTGACTGTGCTCCAGCCCTACCGATCTTTTAAAAACTCTCCCTGGTGTGTAGATCGGTGTGCCTCTGTCTTCCTCGTCAGCACCGGCTCGCTCCCTGTGCAGGTCGCAACCTGCCTACGCACCTACACATACCACTGTGCAGAGCCGGCCTGCCGTAGCAGAGTGTGGGGGATCCGGGCAGACCCGCTCACTGAGGCACACCTGGGGGTACCCTGTGTGCCCTCACGCCCCCGGGCACAGAGGCATCCAATGCGTCAGCTGATATGTGTTGCTGGGCCCACTGAGGCGGCCTACTCCCTGCTCTGTCAACTCAGGCTGCTAATGTCCTGCCTGCTCTTTGCCCACTAGTCCAACGGGTCTCCAGCTCTACTCTTCCATTTTCAGTACACCTGCGCTCTTTACCTTCGTGATCCCGTGCGTTGCCTCAGTGGTGGGCAGCTTTGCACTGCTGGTAAACACCTTTCACCAGTTTATTTTTGACATTCACGCGTGTTGTTTTCATATTTGTCGACAGCTGGAAACGTTAGTGCAAAGTTGCCCTTCACAGGTCCAGTTGCGAGCACTGGTGTCATTTACCTGACCTGTGTCCAGCACTTCTGCAGGGAGTGCTGTGAATGCCACTAAGTTACTATCGCGCTAATAAATATGTTTATTGTATCAAGGTCGAGCCTCCTGATGCCCAATCTTCTTCTGTGTTGATTAGGGAATTTGAGTCTTTATCGTGTCTTTCTCTCCCTCTTTCCTCCGATGTGTTCATATTACTTACACGGACCTCTTATTATAGGATCATTTTGTCGCCTGTCTGGACTGTGTCGAGTCTGTCTTTTCGTTCCGCAGATAAAGTCTCCAGACTAGACAAGATGCTTCGGGACGTGACCTCCAGTTCTGGACACCATGGCCCACGTACAGCCTCCAGAGCTGGAGACATTGCTGCAGATGTGGCCCCTAGAAATGGTCACTACTCAAGGTTTTAGCATTATTGTTAGGTGGTATTTGCGTGGCGCCTTGGCTCGGAGAGCTTCCGAGGAGTGTCATGAACAGGTGGCGACATGCCAGTGTCTCTAGTGGCCCTGTCCTTCTCGAAGTCCGTGTCCCTGTGCGCCGTGCCCGCGTCATGAGATGTACCGACTCCGAACACAGCTCAGGCGATGAAGCAACACTCCAGTAGCTGGATGCATTGTCACCAGTCCAGAGGCTGTCGGATAGCGCGTAGTAGTAAATCAATCGCGACATAAACAAGCATTGGCAAAGCCAATATCTGTTGGTCTTGTCAATGTTTTTTTAGTCATGCTGTACCGCAGCATGGCTAAAAGTAACCCAAAAAGTGCTACGACAGGGTCAACGCATGTCTCATGATGACGATTTTTATTTAAATTTTTACTTTGAACCATGCTGCACAGCAGTCGCACTGATTTACAACACGGCTTAAAAAACATTTGAATAACCCAATAGCAGAGATATGGGTGGGCTTGAAACCCCTTGAAAGCTAACAAAATGTATTGTAGACAACAGAGCATGCGCTTTCTCACGTGAGCACTAAAAATGAACAGATGCTGGCAGTGGTGCCATCCCTTCGAGGGTGATGGCACTGCCATCGTTGCCAAGGTTCTGGAGGGGAACTGCTGGGATCAAAAATAGATCTTGGTTACTTCATCCAGCGCGTTGCCAAATGTGATGTAAGAGGAGCAGGAGAACCTTAACACCTAGACAAGTAAACAATATGCATGGTTAATGGCTGGCGTGAAAGCAGCTCACACCACATTTCATGGTTGGTTCAGGGAGGGGATAAAATGTCCAGCCTTCGTAATTTGTAGTCATGATAGTTTCTGTGCGGATAATTTAGTGTGGATTAGTTGCTTAGCTGCCAGCTGCCCCAGTGCCACGAGGCGTAGTGCTGTTGGTTGAAACCTAGGACTGGTTGGGCGTTTGGCCAGGTCACTTTGAGTTAGAAGATACCTGTCTCTGTGATGTTTCAAGAAGGAAAGTCGAAGCATAGAATCAATTTAGGCGCTCTGTGTAATCCAGTCAGCCACAGACACACAGCCACAAAACATTCCACTAACAGCAACAACAAAAAAGTACAGTTGTACCCTGTACTGCAAAATTGCTACCAAGATGCCAAGGAGATGCACTGAAACACCTGGAATGGTTTAGAAGGGTCAAATGATTTCCAGCGACACACCAAGCAGAGACAACCCTTTTCAGAGTGCAATCGCAGGGAGATCTTAGCATCCAACATAAAACCATCCTCACTATAGGGAGCATGGAGTGTCCATGGGCAGCCCTATGAATGAGCCTTCGTGGGTGAACTCCCAGCCACAGGCATGTGCATCCGCAAGTAAACGCGCTAAGTGGGCAAGTAATTGTTGGACGCGTGCTATATAACAACATAAGTAATAACATAGAATTTAGTCACGTGTAGTATCGCTGGGTAGGATTTAGGGTGACCACCAAACTCCAGGTTATTATGCACACAGCCACCAGTCCTGAACATTTCACCTGCACGTCGATGATTTCAGGCGTGTTGGTCTTATTAGTTGAATTGAAGTAATACAAGACGACAGTATCTAACGTATATTAATCTAGCGCACAAAAGTTCCAGGACTGGAAACTGTTTCTAACGATCTGAAGACAGGTAGTCTGTGTGGGAAGCAGTATCTTTGGGGAGAGCTTGCACTTTATTCAGTATCACAGATCAGAAACCATATAGAGGTTTCGGTTCTTTTTTTTTTTAACCTTTGACAGTGCAGAAATTACGATTAAGGTGCAATCGCTGATCACACAGCCATAGAAGCCAAGTGATCCCAAATCGTGTCAACTGTCTTGCTGTCAGTTAATCCTGGCAATTTAGCCATCAAGTTTGTTTTTAGGGTAAAGTTTTGTGTATAGACTTATTGGTATGGGGTTAGACCTACAATCTTACTATAAGATGTTAGCTTAAAAGACGGAATCTGCTGAAGCAGAAAAACATTACAGAATTTGCAAACTAGCCAATACTGTGGTTGGAGGTGTTTTAAACATCAGACTAATATACACCGTTATCAACGTGTGATCGGATGATAAAACTAGTGGCTTATTTACAGACATCCTTATTAATGATTCCGATAAAAGAAAACCCCATAAAACATAAAAAATAAATGGAAGAAAATAATTGTGTTATCTTTGTTTCATTATTTATGTAAGGGGTTTGTCAATGCTTGCACTATGAGGTTAAAATACGTTTTACCACATCCAAACACAGGTACTGGATTGAGCAAGATGCTCATATGACACCTTTGTTGTATTAAGTGAAGTACAGCTAGGGGCCCTAGATTTTTCCAGCTCTGTCCAAGGCCATGGTTGGCAAATTCGGAGTCTACCTCATGCTCCTGTTTTCACAACACTAACCTTCTAGCTTTAATTTCGTGGGTTCTTTTCACTCCTTTTGTTTCCTTATGTTTCTCGTTCGCCTTGTTTCTTACTTTTCTTGCATTTCTTCTTCTTGCTCTGTAGCACCACCCCCCTCTAATCCCTACCCAAATGAAGCCCTGGTGAGCCCTTCCTTCTGCATATCAGTGTGCTTTCATGGGATGGGAGAGGGTGTAGAAGAGAGGTGCCTGGGTACAAGGTCAACCCTGAAGCACAGCGAGGGACAAAAACCGGCTGTCATGCTTATTTGATCTTCAATTGATGAAAATTCCGTCGGCAGGTGTGAGAACCCACGCTTTTAGAGCAGTTGCAGGGTTGTAGGCAGTTGATGTTGGCGTTGTTGGTCTTGAAAGTTCATTTGCTTTTTCCTTTAGAAGAGATTACATGTATTGTTTTAGTGCAATTGAACATTGCGCACCAATGCTTATTACTGGGTGGGTAGCATGCTCCGCTGCGGCAGTGCTATGGTGGGAACTGAAGAATGTATGGCCCGTATTTATACTTTTTTTAGCGCCTCATTTGTCATTTGTCTTTTTGACGCAAAACGGCGCAAACCTACAAAATACAATGGCATTTTGCAAGTTTGCACCGTTTTTGCGTCAAAAAACGACGCAAATGCGGCGCAAAAAAAGTATAAATACGGGCGTATGTATTTCGGTGTCGTGGGTTAGGACCTGAGTTGTGCTCTTATTGTGATTTGTCAATGGGCCTTGGCATGAGGCTGAAGCAACTAGGAATGTGTGTGTCACCAGATTGTGGCCTAGGTGGGAAAGTGTTTAGATCAATGTTGCCACAAACAAGGGGCTGCACAAATGCAGGTCTTAGGGAGTATGTGAGAATAGAAGTGATCATGAAGGCATGCAGAAATCCACGATGCATATGCAGTTGCAACCACCTTGAGTGTTAGCTGCCTCATACTGCTGTTCTTAGCATATTTTCTTTGATGCGATAAGGAAGTGCAGATGACTTAGGTAATGCAGGAGTGGTAGAGACACCACCCATGCAAGTGAGCATTATAGTGATTGCTTGTGGAACATGTTTCATTCTAGAGCTGAAGATAAGTGCCTCGTCATGTGCTCTGATGTATCTATGTGGAGTAGGCCATATACGAATTCTGGATATATGAATCCTGGGCGGGTGGCAGAATGAGCCATTAAGGACTGCTTAGAGTACTTTAGCAATTCTCTAATAGCAGATCAGACTGTGCATCTAATGTCCTACAGGCTAGGGTGGTACTAAAATAGCATTCCTTTAGGTTGGTCTGGTAGGTGCTCCCAAATTAAGTGAGTTATTTTCATCATTGCATCATCATGGGGAACAGCCAGACCTTTTCAGCCTTCCTAAACTGTAGGTGGCTTCTGATGACTTTTATCTTTGCTAAAATAGATTTGTAGAATTTGGTGGCTGTAAACTGAAGTATATTCCCCCAACCTAGAAGTCACTTACCTTTTGAGTATCTTTGTGAATTTCAGGTAATCTCTTTGGCTTTGCAGTGCAGTCAGTCTGAAGTTGGATTTGCTTTTATGCTAATTCGCCTTCATTCGAAGTTTGGTACAAAGAGTTGTTACTGTACCACTTATCGATAGATTTCTCCCCCAATACAAAAAAAATGGCGTACCAGAACATGTGACCCACACTGCTACTAACCAGGGAGTTTCCCAGAGCCAGCCGTGGAGAATACTTTAACAGCTCCTCGACCTAGCTGTGCTTGACGGCACATCAGAGGTGGCACTTTATAGTTTCTGGTTCACGGGCCACCAGGTGTAGATACATTAAAACATGGCAATATGTAGCGGAAACAGTAAAAGTCACAGGTTGATTCAGTGGTGGCATGGTGCTCTCAACTTTAGTCCGTGCACAGGCTTACATCACACGATTGCACATAGTTTTATTACATTAAACCTGCTGGAATGTCCCCTGCATGGCTCTGGACGGCGTGTATCTTTGCCTTATATTTAATTAATAATAGGTCTCTGTAGGTTTTTGATTTTTGCCTCTGTGAACACGACAGGCTTGTGTGTTTACTAATGGCTTTCCATCTCAATGGTCTGAGAACCGTGAGCACGACTGAGGTAATGAGAGGTGCCAAAAGTGCATCCCTCCTTTGGACAGTTATAAGTGCTCTTTCACCAGCATAAGCAAGATTAGCAGTGGCGACAGTGTTGAATTCCAGTAGAAGAGACGGGGTTTCTTCCCGTCACTTTCTGGGGAGAGACGTCTATTAGCCTCTTTGTTGGAAGATCTGCTAACCTCTTTTTTGAATGGTCTGTTAACGTCATTCACACAGGCTCTTCCCCACATCGCTGTAGGACACTGACGGGCAGTGCATGTGCACATATTTATCCCAGCTGCCAAGGCACCAGGATTTGTGCAAGGGGAAGTGATCCCGACTCTGTTGGATGTTTTGCCAGTACCTGCAATAAAGCCACCCTCCCATGAAAGAGGGTGTTGAAAATGTGCCACTGCAGAAGCATGCTGTTTAGAAGAGGCGGCCAGAACAGTGCAGAAAAGTCAAATAACTAACATCAGCACTGCGTGGTCTATTGAAAGGATCCGTTCTACAAAGAAACTGTGGTTATATTATGTTACGTTATAGACTTTTTTTGGTGTTTCAATTCTTTATTAATTTTATAAACAAATATAAACATAAATTGTTCATTGACTGTATAAAATGTACAATATATAGTAAAAGAAGACCAAGTACACCAATAAAGACTTTCCATAATCATTCTGTATTAAATAAGAGGAAGAGAAAGAAAATACACAACATACTATTAAGAAACATTTAAACAATTTTCTGTTTCAATATACTTTCCCAGAACATACTAAAAAGAAAAGAAAAAAGAACTTGACAACCGTTAAGATTACAAGAAACTTATATAATAGTTTGATGAATAAGTTCTAAAAATGAAGTATTTGTCATTGAGTCATCATAAAAATAAAAATAACACAATTATTTTAGGAAAGAGCCCCAGATACTATCAAATTGTTTTAAATTGTCGTTCAGTTCATATATCACTCTTTCAAACTGTGCAATTTCAAACATATCCTTCAACCAGTATTGGACCATTGGTAAAACATTAGATTTCTAAAAACTTAATATATTAACTTTTGCCAGACTAATTGCCGTAGATAACCATCTGAACATTTGTGGAGAAGTTCTACCCATTCCACAAGTATCTTGTGATTGAGATGAGATATTAGGTACTATTTTTCCTAAATGGTTTGTTATTTTTATCCAAAATTGTTGAATCTCGGGACATTCCCATAAAATATGTACGATATCGCAATTAGGTTGATGACATCTCCAACAATGAGAGTTTGGACTAAGTTTAGCAGAGTAAAGTTTAGAAGATGACCAATCCACCGATGTAGTATTTTAAAGTAATTACATTTTAACCTTACATCACAAAGGTCCTGATTAGAATTCTCCAGAACTTTAGCCCAATCTTTATCTGAATAAGTAGTATTAAGTCGTGTAGACCACCGTGTTTTTAAAGTTTCAGATGTATCATCTGAAAAAGATCTATCGATTAGTAAAGAATATATACCAGATATCGTGCCTATGAACATTTTCCATATATAAATATAACGAGCAATAGATGATTGTATTATAGGATCTATATTCAAGTTTGTTTTGGAGTTTAGAATGGACAATATCAAATATAAAAATATAATTATTAAACTGTGATTTTGGAAGTTTATACGTCTCTTGCAATTGTGAGAATTATTTCAAGGAGTTATTCTGTGTGTATAAGTCCGATAGAGTATTAATTTTATGATTTCTCCAGACAAACCAATCAAGTTCTTTACCGTTATAAATAATTGCAGAATTATTCCAAAGTGGAGCATCTACGTGAATATAGTTATTACATTTTATAATTTTATGGGATTTTGCCATGCTAATTGAGAAGAATAAATAATTGGATTTGAGAATTGTGAATATTTTGGACATTTGGTATAATAAATAGCCATGGGAGTAGCAGTTTTCAATAAAAATGGTTCCAATTTCACCCCTAAGGGAGTATTATCATTTATGGATATCATATATGTTGAATGCGATAACTGATGTGCTATCCAATAACTCTCTAAATGTGAGAGCTTTTTAAAGAAAATGAATGTAATTTTGAACTAGTTATACAAGGGATTTTTCCTCCCCAAATAAAGCGGGTTATCAAAGATGAAGTACTTTTGAAAAAGTTAGAAGTAAGTGGGAGTGATAGCATACTGAACACGTAATTGAATTTTGGACTTGTATTCATTTTAATAATCTGTACTCTACTCCACAATGATAGATTTAATTGAGAACATCCTATGAAATCTCTTTTAAGTTTATCTATGACAGGATTCAAATAGTCCATCATAATATTCTTCAACCCAGTATTAAGTAGAATCCCAAGATATTTAAAATGTGAAGATTTCCATTTAAATGGGAAGTTACCTAGTGAGGCTGGTGTAGTATTATTGTTCATTGGTAGGGCTTCACATTTAGACCAATTAATCTTATTTCCGGAAAATATCGAGAATTGATTTAAAAGGGTAATCAAGGTTTTAACCGAAGAGTCCGGGTTAGATATTGTAAGTAAAATATCATCTGCATAGTAAAAAGCTTTTACCTCTCCCGATGGGGTAGCAATACCTTGTATATTAACATTTTGTGTAATCGCAATAGCTAGAGGTTCCAGAGCAATAAGAAACAGCAATGGAGAAAATGGGCATCCATGTCTGGTAACATGAAGAATTTAAAATAAGAAGATGTGAAACCGTTACAAGTGATCGCGGCAGTTGGGGATTGATACATTCCCTTAGTTAGAGTAATAAAGTCAGTACCAATACCCATTGAATCATGGTTTGAAATAGGTATCCCCATTCTACTCTATCAAAAGCTTTTTCTGCATCCAGGGACAGTATAACATTTTCCTCTGATTTATACGTTGTTGCCATAATAAATGTAGAATAGTTTGAAGATGATTTGAAGAGGATCGTGATGGAACAAAACCGACTTGAGATGAATGGATAAGTGATATGATGACTGAATTTAACCGATTCGCAAGAATTTTAGTCAGAATTGTAATATCAGAATTTATTAGGGAGATAGGTCTGTAGCTAGAGCATTCTAGTGGGTCTTACGTTTAAGAATTACAGTAATACGTGCTCCTAAACATTCTGGGGAAAAATTACCCTTTTCTAAAGCTTTGTTAAAAAAAAGTTTTTAATGATGGGATTATTTGAGCTCTTGTGATCTTATAAAATTTGATGGGAAAACCATCCTTCCCGAGAGCTTTATTTGTGGCTAGACAGTCAATAGCTTTTACAATTTCTTCCGTTGTTATGTGCCCCTCTAATGTTAATTTCTGTTCTTGGGTTAATTTTGGGATCTTTAAATTTGTGAAAAAGTCTTCTTCCTCCTCAGTATCTTCACAGTTCAGTGATGTATATAGTGTTTCATAATAGGTCTGAAATGGTGCCATTATATCTGTTGGTAATGTAAGTAAATCATTTGAAGAATTTGTAATAGCAGGTATCGTACTGGAGGATTCCTGTTGACGTAGTTGATATGCTAGAAGTCTTCCAGCTTTCTCCCCCCTTTCGTAATTACGTTGGCAAATTAAAAATAGACATTTTTCGGCATGAGAAGTATATGAATTATTAAGTCTGAATTTGGCTGAAAGTAGATTTTTTAAAATCTCAGGAGATTCGGTTTTACTGTAATCTTTCAAGAGTGATATAACCTCCTTTTCCAGTAATATCCTTTCACTATTCAGTTGTTTTTTAAGAATATATGAGTCTCTCATAATCATTCCTTTAATGACTGCTTTGCCAGCTCCCCAGAGTACATCAGCATCTGTGACTGAGTCCTTATTCTCATCAAGGAATCGTTCAACATGCTGACATAAGTTTAATTTGGCTTGTGGTGTTTTTTATATAAAGAGATATTGAATCTCCAATTAGGTTTAGGAATCTGTGTTAATCCAATATTAATATGTACATCTATTAAATCATGATCTTAAAGGCTACAAGGAATAATTCCTGCATGTGTTATTGATTGTAACATTGCGGATGAAGTTAAAAAATATTCTATTCTAGAACGGACTAAATGTGATGAAGATATGAACGTATAGTCTCTATCATCTGGATGTAACAAACGCCATGGTTCCTGCAATGCAAAATCTTCTATAAGATCTTTTACGATATGTCTGTCACTTATATGATAAATGTCTGGTTTGCCCGATCTATCAATGAATGGGTCTATAGTAACATTACAATCTCCCCCGGTTACTCGTGTAGATCCAAAAGAAGACAATAACCTACTAATCTTAGAAATAAATATCGTTTTAAAATCATTGGGTGCATATATCGTGCCTATAATCATAAAAGAATTTCTAACACAGATTTTAACAAATGCATATCTGCCATCATCATCTAACCAAGTTTGGATAATTTTATATGGTAAGTTTTTATGAAAAAGAATAGCTACTCCACACTTCCGAATAGGTGTATCATCATTATTAGAGTTATTCTGGGCTATGCTAGCATGTATAACTTGACCGATCCAATCTCTTTTCAATTCTTCGCTTTCTGATTCACTAAGACGAGTTTCTTGCAATAAGGCAATATCTGTTTTTTGTTGTCCAAGAAAATAAACTATCTTCTTTCTCTTAATAAAATGCGCCAAACCATTAACATTCAGGGGTATAACATTCAAGGGTTTCAACTTATAAACTGACATATTTAGAGTAGAAGAACAATATCAATCCAAGTTCTAATGGTAAGAAAGAGTAAAAAATAAAGATAAGAAAACAAAGTAGAAGATTATAAAGTTCCAAATGTGTCAGTATGTATGAATGTTAGGAGTGAATTCTCAAATCAGTTAAACTTTTATAAGAAATCAAAATAAGAAATGATCATTTACCGGAACTATCAATACAAAGGGAATTGTCCAACACAAGTGATAAGACAATTATGTATAGTTAACAACTAAAACTTTAATCTGGGGAGATAAACCGATGTGTCATGGAAAGGTGAGCAGAAAAGAGGATGTTAATGCCATTTCAAGTGTAAAATAAAATATCCGATATCATAAACAAATATGGTCATGTAATGAAATATATGTTAAGGAGGAAATAGGTAAAGCATCATCATCTATGATTAATATTTCAACTTTGATCAAGGTTTCATGGGTGATCTAGATTTATCTCTTGGTTGATATTTTTTCCAGGCTTTAAGTTTACCACCATGTGTCCAATGACGTTGAACAGTCTCCCATTCACCTTGATCCGCATCTTCTGGAGTGTTAGACGGAGAAGATTATTTTGTTGGTGAAGAAGAAGAAGAAGACTTATGATCCATCTCTGAGTCTTTTTCATCTAAGTCATTCAAAAAATATTCCAAGTCATGAGGACCTAAGTATTCCTTGGTTTTCCCTTGAAAAGTTAGAATCATAGTGGCCGGCTCCAGAAGACCATATTTTATATCTCTTTTCTTTAGTCTAGCGCGTGGATTTTAAAATGGTTTCCTTTTGAGATTAGTAGGTACTGAAAAGTCTGCTGTGATGATTACCTGAGGTTTTTCATACTCATATGGACCATGTTTTTTAGCTGGCATGATAATTTGATGGATTTGTTGAGGTCGTAGACAGCAGGCTAGAATATGTCGAGGTCTTGTAGAGTGGTCCGTTCCATGTGTTCGAACACTATGAGCTCTCTGAAATTTTAAAGGCATTGTGAAAGTGATGTTCGTGAAGGTTGGGATTAAAGTTGTCAAAAAGTCTAGAATATTATCTTTCTCTATTTGTTCTGGAAGACCTATAATTCTGAGATTATTCCTTCTACTCCGGTCCTCTAAATCAATCATCTTTTGCTGTAGAAACCAAATATCTTGACTGGTATCAGGTGTCTTATCGAGGCGGGATTCAATATTCGTAATTCGATTGTCCATTGACTCCATGCGGGATTGGAACTTGATAACATCATTGCTCAAACCTTGATCTTCCGTAGTAGTAGTAGAGAGTGTATTATCCAGGGACGCAATGGAGGATTTAATGTCTAGTAGTTCTTTCACAATGGTATCCATAGCTGCTGAGGGTACTTCAGTAGAATCAGCCATTTTACGTTTGGAGTCAGTGGCGTCAGGATTTGATAATAAGGCTGCACTATATGACAGCTGCCATACTACTTTAGGATCTGACATAGGGAGTATCAGTTATCTTTCAGAGTTCTGTTTATAATGATTGCTTGATTTTATTCACCATTATAATACCTACATTGCAGCATGCATTCCATGTCTATTTCAATACACTTTCCATCATAATGACTTATATGCATGCAGAATAACACTAAAATATGGAGAAAGAAATAAAGTGCTTCAAATTCCGTCTCCCTATGCGATCGTGACATCCGCTGTATAGTTTGTAGTCAGTTTTTACCAAAGTGATATTGATTCTGTTAAGCCATATTTATGTAACCTTGCATCTTCCAGATTGTGCCATGTTATGGTAGAATCATTCAGATCGGACAATGCTCAATGTATCATACAACAGATTCAGTGTTGCTCAGCGCAATAAGGTAAGGAGCGAACGCGTTTCCCTGTTTTCTCTGAGCTAAGCGTATGTTATCTCACCGTCTTGCGCAGCCCAATACATCACGATATAATCATTCAGGTAAATAAAGCATCCAGAGGTGGCGCATGACGATTTCAATGTTGGTGTATTAAGGCGAGAAGCGCACACGTTTATCAGTTACTGCTAGGCCGCAGGCCTGGTCTCTTGTCAAATTCCACATCGCGCTGCACTACTTATTGATCAGACATGTTGGAGATCGTTCATTTCCAGGTTGCGCGGTATGAAGGTAAAAAGCACACGCATTCCTAAGTTTTGAGATGCAAAAGGAAACGTTCCGTATCAGTCAGAGTTTGAAACAACATGCACGCTGCCAATTTGGCCTCTGCATGACGCAATGCTTGGTGTATTAAGGCGAGAAGCGCACATGTTTATCAGTTACCGCTAGGCCGCAGGCCTGGTCTCTTGTCGAATTCCACGTCGCGCTGCACTACTTAATGATCAGACACGTTGGAGATCGTTCAGAAGCAGCATGTGGCATTTCCAGGTTACGCCGTATAACAAGGTAAGAAGCGCACACATTTCTAAGTTTTGAGATGCATAAGAAAACGTTCCGTACCAGTCAGAGTTTGAAACAAAGTACACGCCGCCATTTGGCCTTGCCAATTGATGTAACTTACAGCATTTAAGTTAATTGCAAAGCGAGTTGTTCACAAGTCTTAAATCCTACGCCATCCTGCAGGTTTCCGACAAGTACTCTCACTTTTTCTTAAGATATTGATATCGGAGAAATGGCTTTTGGCTCGATCCCCCGTCTCCATTCGTTCCAGCTCTAAAGAAGAGCCGCCATCTTCCACGGTGCTTGCCTCTGCCCCCCGTTATAGACATTTCATATAGCACAGTCAGCTCGCTCCAAATAGAGTATCTAGCTTTGGAGCTTGGTGATCAGAGAGCTGGAAATAGAAGCCTCACAGAGGGAATGTGTTTAGAATAGCCAGGTTTTAAGCAGCTTTTTAAAAGTAATGAAGTTGTGGCATGTACGAATCCGAAAGGCCAACTTGTTCCAATAGTCAGGCAAGGTAAGAAAAGGAACAACCACTGAGTTTTCTGAATACGATGAGTAGCAAGTCCTGCATTGAATGATCTGAGAATCCTAGCAGGGTGGTAATAACTAGTTCTGGAATGAAGATAAAGCAGCCCTATCCCATACAGGGCTTTATTTTTAGGCTCCCTTGCCTTACATATAAAGTGTTTTCTAACAGGAAGCCAATGCCAATATCTCATCACCGGACCTGATGGAGAGCCTGCTAGTGGGTGGCAAACCAAGCGTGCTGCAGTGTTCTGAACCTACTGTAATCACGATTTATGTCGACCAGCAGAGCGTTTCCATAGCCCAACTACTGACCACCAGTCATCTGACCAGCTGTGATGTATTTTCCCAAAAAGGAGAATTTCGTTTTGCCCCCATTAAGTTAGAGGCAACTCTGCTTCATGCAGGCAGCCACACTGTCATGCCGGCCCCAAACCTAGCCTTTGTTAAGTCAATGTTTTGACCTAATGGCAGTACCAATTGAGAGTCGTCTGCATAAGACAGAATCTCTAACAACCTTTGCCAATGTGGCTACATAGATGTTAAAAAGCATGCAACTCACAGAAGATATCTGAGGCATCCCACTGCAGAATGCATTATGTGCCTATGGTAGGCCTCAATATGACCCTAAACTGGCTCAGTCTTTTTTTCCTATCTTTGAAGTGAGCAGTGAGGTTGCCTGGTAAGGCTAAGCTGAGCAAGTCACCACAGACGACTTCTTAATCCGTTCAGTAGTTGCAGAGATATTCCACATTAAAGCACAACCATGGGAGTCTTCATGTGTTGATCCATGCTCGCGGTGGTTCAGCATGTGCCCTTGGCGTGGGAGAAGTTAACCACATTTGAAGATTGACAAGATAAGGGCTCCAGAAGTGTATCCATGGTTAAGTACCTTAGCTGCATACAATGATTTCCAAGTATCACGGGGTCAATGTATTTTCCTTTTACTGTCATATCCCAGAGGACAACTTTAATGCCCAACTTGGGCAACCCCACATCCTCAAAGCTGCCCTTCCCTTTTGGCCTCTCCTCTTCCCAAGGATCATTTGTATGTGCCAGTTAGGCACGTAGGTTTCTTTGGGCATGGAACGGAAATTGAGCCTACCTGAGGAAAGTAAGTAGATCGTACCTAACATAAGTAGGGGCTCAATCACAGAGGAGAGGCTTTGATGCTGTGCCTTTTCAGGCAATTTCAGTTCAGCACCCCATAAACCTCATTGCCCTTGGCCGTGACTGCTGAGTGTGCTTGTATGCCTCACTCTGCTCAAAAACAGTGTGTGCATGTGCAGAGGAGGACCACAGATGTTCACAGACAACTTTGTGCAGGTTGCACTGCTTCATTGCAGTTGAGAAACAAAACAAAACACTGTACTGTTTAGGAAAAGCAGTATAGAAGTGAGTCTGGCTAACTCTTGAATTACAAAGGTCTACTGTTACATTGTCAGATCCCTGTAAAATACAATAGTTGGGGTTTGTATATTGTGACATCCCTTTAGTAAATACAATAGGCAGGGTCTGCATTTTGGGAAAACACAGTGCTAAAGAGATAGGTAGAGTCTGTTGATTGTAAAAGCCCTGATTTTCGTTGCCTATATTCTCCTTGTGTACATTTGTATTTTCATGTATAGTATTCAGAAGTAAAATACATTATCTTTTTAAAGTGAACAGCACTGGCTGGGCATTTATATATTTATTATTATACAGGGAGTGCAGAATTATTAGGCAAGTTGTATTTTTGAGGATTAATTTTATTATTGAACAACAACCATGTTCTCAATGAACCCAAAAAACTCATTAATATCAAAGCTGAATATTTTTGGAAGTAGTTTTTAGTTTGTTTTTAGTTTTAGCTATGTTATGGGGATATCTGTGTGTGCAGGTGACTATTACTGTGCATAATTATTAGGCAACTTAACAAAAAAAATATATATACCCATTTCAATTATTTATCATTACCAGTGAAACCAATATAACATCTCAACATTCACAAATATACATTTCTGACATTCAAAAACAAAACAAAAACAAATCAGTGACCAATATAGCCACCTTTCTTTGCAAGGACACTCAAAAGCCTGCCATCCATGGATTCTGTCAGTGTTTTGATCTGTTCACCATCAACAATGCGTGCAGCAGCAACCACAGCCTCCCATACACTGTTCAGAGAGGTGTACTGTTTTCCCTCCTTGTAAATCTCACATTTGATGATGGACCACAGGTTCTCAATGGGGTTCAGATCAGGTAAACAAGGAGGCCATGTCATTAGATTTCCTTCTTTTATACCCTTTCTTGCCAGCCACGCTGTGGAGTACTTGGACGCGTGTGATGGAGCATTGTCCTGCATGAAAATCATGTTTTTCTTGAAGGATGCAGACTTCTTCCTGTACCACTGCTTGAAGAAGGTGTCTTCCAGGAACTGGCAGTAGGACTGGGAGTTGAGCTTGACTCCATCCTCAACCCGAAAAGGCCCCACAAGCTCATCTTTGATGATACCAGCCCAAACCAGTACTCCACCTCCACCTTGCTGGCGTCTGAGTCGGACTGGAGCTCTCTGCCCTTAACCAATCCAGCCACGGGCCCATCCATCTGGCCCATCAAGACTCACTCTCATTTCATCAGTCCATAAAACCTTATAAAAATCAGTCTTGAGATATTTCTTGGCCCAGTCTTGACGTTTCAGCTTGTGTGTCTTGTTCAGTGGTGGTCGTCTTTCAGCCTTTCTTACCTTGGCCATGTCTCTGAGTATTGCACACCTTGTGCTTTTGGGCACTCCAGTGATGTTGCAGCTCTGAAATATGGCCAAACTGGTGGCAAGTGGCATCGTGGCAGCTGCACGCTTGACTTTTCTCAGTTCATGGGCAGTTATTTTACGCCTTGGTTTTTCCACACGCTTCTTGCAACCCTGTTGACTATTTTGAATGAAACGCTTGATTGTTCGATGATCACGCTTCAGAAGCTTTGCAATTTTAAGAGTGCTGCATCCCTCTGCAAGATATCTCACTATTTTTGACTTTTCTGAGCCTGTCAAGTCCTTCTTTTGACCCATTTTGCCAAAGGAAAGGAAGTTGCCTAATAATTATGCACACCTGATATAGGGTGTTGATGTCATTAGACCACACCCCTTCTCATTACAGAGATGCACATCACCTAATATGCTTAATTGGTAGTAGGCTTTCGAGCCTATACAGCTTGGAGTAAGACAACATGCATAAAGAGGATGATGTGGTCAAAATACTCATTTGCCTAATAATTCTGCACTCCCTGTATAGAACTTTTTCTGAGTCATGATTCTCTGTTGCATACCACTTTCACTGAGTAAGCCCTAGACCATTATTCTTTGCTATTTTCGGGATCGTGTGCTAAAGGGGTGTACTTGGTGTTTGGTACAATAGTAAGACAGCCCATACATAGAGGTAAAATGCTCCACTTCATAAAACTAAAGCCCATTAATACCTGACTGCTCTGGGACTCCTCACAAACTAATTTCCACAACACATATTTGCAATGTCAGACACATGGATTCTAGGGCCTGGTTTCAAACTGCTCTTTGTAGTACATTTTGTACTGCTACAAAATGCACTACAGAGTGTAAGTTTTGCCTATACTTATATGTGCAGAATTCTTCTCCCTGACTGCAGTTTCTCCACATATGTATATAAAGATTTTAGTAGTAAATGTGGGAGGGACACAGGGGCGCAAGTAGGAAAAGGGGCAGATTTACTACTAAAAGAGATGGGATTAGGGAGGAGTAGACGCAGTTTAGGGAGGGTGAGGGAGAGGTTTAGCGAGGGGTGCCACCCACCAACACAAGAGCAACTCAACTGCATTTCTGTGGGAGTAGAGACATGTAGCTTACACTTTTGTAGGACGTTTACACAAGGAATTTATGAATAGAGAAAGTAGTAAACTCACTACAAAGTGTAAACGTATTTGACAGTGTACCCTACATTTGTGACTGAGGCCCTAAGAGTATGAGTTAGAGTTTGGTGGCCATCTGCCCACTGTCAGGGTGGCAGAGGTCATTTCCTCTGCCTTCCTTGCTAGACTACTGTTCGCATATTATGAAATCTCCACTTGCCCTGCAGCGATCTCTGTGCCTTCAGAGGAGCTGTCATGGCAGTGGCTCCTCGGAAGGCACTGAATGTTTGGTGAGCTCTGCCTTGTTTCAGATGGGCACTCTACCAAACTAGGAGTTTATTTATGAGAAACAAAAAAAAATAATGACCCTGACGCCTTGAGATATTTGTCTCAGGGTGTGAGGGTCTTTCTCTATTTTTTATGCTCGGGACTGCCGGGTTGGTGGACAACAAACTGAGAACAAATAAATTAAAATCACTCTTGAATTCTGTGGTTAATTTGCCTTCGACTATATTGATCAAAACATATTGGAAAAAAAGTATCGCCGCTGAGTTTTCCTCCGGGACATATTCAGATTTTATCAAACTTACATTCAAACACACGGATTAATCCAGCAAAAGCACATGTTTCAAATATAATTAAGAATAAATCACTCTGGCCTTAAGCAAGTATGTGTCCTCGCTCTGAAATTATTTAATATTGATTTCTGCGATCTAAATTACATTTTGTCTGGTCTGCTTACTCACCAATGGTGCCAATTAAAACCTAGATTGCCAAAATGATCCCTCTGTTTATACTAGATAGCCCACCTTGTGTACTTCAATACTGCAGTCACTTTCCAAATGAGAGGCACGAAGCATGTAGAAATATTGTCAAAAACCTCCCTTTCTATAATCTCATTATTCATTTAACACAACTCCTGAACAACACGTTTCATGGTGAAAGCTTGTTGCGTCAGGGCCACACAATCAGTTCGAATAAGTAAAAATTCGAAACAAAACATTATATTAAAAACACTACGTACATGTACACATAGCCAAATATAATGAAACATTCTGCTCATTGCTAATGCACACAGGCTATCGAATAGTTACTTTGTAGATCACACATCACTACTCCGTACAATTCATTATATTTTCCATTGTGCAATCACTTTTTCTATACTTGTTTATTTATTTTTATGGAAAACTTTAATTGTGCCCAACTTGTTGCACAACAGTTTACCCCAAAGGAATACCAATTTCACCAGCCACATTTGCAGTGAAGTAATGATGCTCATTTATTTCATCGGCACCTTACAATTACAAATATTCACTGAAAAAACAAAGGTTAGAGGGAAGTTATAGTTAAGAAATAGAATTAAAAAACCCTTAGAAATTCACTTAAATACCCAAAGGTTACAGTGACATTATAGTTAGGTTCTGAATTTACTCGTACAAAACCAGAGAAATGCAGCGTATAATTAGTTATTTCAAGTAACTATAACTCACGGCCTACGGTACTTATAACTCGTGCCCCTATTTCCTAACTACAAAGTCCCTGTAACCTTTTGCTTTTTCTATGAATTTCTATGTGTTTTTTAAACGTAAAGTAAATTTCATTACTATACATTAATCCAACCACCGCCAAAGGCCGTGTATGGCAGGGTACCGGCCAGGCCCTGCGGCCAACCCCCTATAATCACCCCTGTCATAGCTCCCACAAAGTTAAGTCAGAGCAAACAGCTATGTCCCGGGGGTGGGCACCCCGGGACATAGCAGGAGCGGGCCCTGGGGGATGGAGGTCCCCAGGGCCATTACTGTCTCCTCGAGGGGCGCTGCATGGCCCCCTCCAACATTTTACTTTGCCGCGGGGAGGTGGTGGACCCCGGGGCCATGAGTCCGCAACAGACTCCCTTCATTCTGTAAATTCAGCCCCGGTGAGGTGACAGTCCCCGGGACTGCGGTGGGGCCGAGTGGCCCCCACTTAATTTCCATTAATAGCCCCGGTGGCCATGGGGCCCCCCAGCATATTATTGAAAGTTCGCCCTGTGGAGGTGTAGTCCCTAAGGCTGCCGGATTGGGGTGGGGGGCGCATGGAACCCCACATATAATTCAATAGTAGTCCCGGGAGGTCGCGGTGGGGGTCTGGAAAGACCCCAGCATGTCATTCAGTTGTTTTTTTGCTCCGGGGAAGTGCTGATCCCCGGGGCAAAGGACTGTCCCCAGGATCTCCCCCATATTTCACTTAAAGCATTTTTCCCCAGGGAGGTAGTGGGCCCCGGGGTGGGGGGGCTGTGGGGCTCCCCCCACACTACATGTTACATAAAGCCTCTGGGAGGTGTCAGTCCCCAGGTGAGGGGCCCTGTGCGCCTCCTCCTTTATTTTTAATATGCCCCCAGGACCTGGTCCACCCAGGGGCTTTAAAAAAACAAGAGCAGGAGACTGTGCTTAAAAAAAAAAAAAAATAATCTGCAGATTCAGGACCCCTTTGCAAATTCATGGGGGGTCCCTCTGGAACCTCAGCAGCAGAGCTAAGGGTTCAGAGTGTCCCTACCCTGGCTCCTTTTCTCATTTTTTATCTTTCTTTCTGGGACTTGGCTGAAGCTGATCAGATCTCAGCATGAGACTGGGAGGGTTTGCGGAGCCTCCTTGTCCCTATCTAAACAAATTTGTTTTTTCTTTAATGTTTTAATAACTACTGACCAGAGGTACAGCAAATAAAAAAGGGGCACTTTCTGGACCAAGAGCTAGCTTTCCGCCAAATTTGGTGTAAATCCATCCAGTGGTCCGTTATTCCTGTTCAAAATCCCTATGGAAATTAACATGGAGAAAACATGGACCTTCCTCCTTTTCCTCGGCCGTGCTTGACGGATCACCCAGAAACTTTCCAGACGTTTAGTGATGTGAGCATTGTATTTCTTTTTTTAAATGCTGTGAAGATTCGTCAGCCGACACCAAAGATGTAGGCAAGTAAAAGAAAGCTTTTTATAGAAAGTAGGTCCTAATAACAACCACCACTAGGTTAAATATATATTTGCCAGTTAAGGGCTCCAGCCAGTTGAAGGCTCCGGCTGAAGTTTTAATTCACTTTATTCCCCTTCTGGTACCTGACGCTTTTCTGGATATTACCTACTGACAATAGTTTCCATAGGAAAGTATTTTTTGCTTTGCCTAAAACTTTGACGCCATTTGACAAATCGTCACAAACTTGTCAAAACTAGTTTGCCACTCACTTCTGCTGCCGTTTGGAAAGGTTCCAGCTGATTCGTCAAGCAGGGGCTGAGAAACAGAGGGGGCCCAAAACACGTTTTCCTGATGCAATTTCCAACAGGGATTTTGAACACCATGTACGGCGGTAGTTGTATAAACATACAGTGATTATATATTACTTTGTCAAAAATAACATAGAAATTCACTGGAAAAAAAAAATCTAAGGTTACGGGGATGTTATAGTTAGGTTCATGTTTTACCCACACAAAACCACAGAAATTCAGCATTTATAGTTATACTTATCTGAAGAAACTACAACTTGTGCTGTTAAGTAACTTTAGGCCATGAACTGTAGTTTATTAACATAAGTATAACTATAACTGCTGACTTTATATGGGAGAGGAGAGCTATGATGATATTGTCAGCTATCAGGCACATGTGGGACCTATGGTGACCACTGTATTTGACCCTTTACCAGTTGGCACCTATGTTCTGTAAATGTGATGGGTTGAGCTGTTGGTAAGGAAGTGTCTGATGTGGATATTCATTTGCAACATTTATTGAGATATTGAGTATAGAGTAACAAGCAACTTGAAATAGATGTTGATTTGTGTATATTCTCACATGCCACTCGTAGAACAAACACTGAGATTATTTCTAATGCACTTTAAGCATATTGCACTGTTGGGGGCACGTCTACATCCATGCCTAAGGATGTGTACTGAAACATGTTATATGTCCAGTGGTTCTGTTTCTTTGTTACTCACAGGATTCAAAATACTGCATTTCAGCATCCAAGTGCATGTCTGTCCTCTACTTTTAAAACGTATGTTTCATGAAAAGTATGAACTATTAGGCACTCTTTTGTACCTGTGTTAGGTGACACAAGGAGAAATGCTTTGTATTGTGCTGATGGTTTATTGCTTTATGACCAGACGGCTGCAGGACTTTAACATATGCAAGAAAAATAATCTAGTTGTGTCAGAAAATGAGTTTCAGAAATGGTACATTTCAAGCTGTTGGCTAATTGAAGGGAGGACCCAGGAGTAAGTAATGCTTCTGAAGAAGAACTGAAATTGAGGGAGCTTACAAAGACTAAGAAAAGCACAGCACAAGTAGCTCTAGGAATGAACTCAAGTCAGTATAACTACTAATTTGGAACCTATTCTTTGCAAACTTTAATTGATGCCTACCAAACTAAAATAGCCATAGTTCTTATATACTAAGCCTCAGTTTGGCTCGCAACAATGACACAAGCCAATTTTAGGTAAAGCTTGCGACAGCGCATGTGCTGCATGCGTTCTCGCTTATAAGGCATTATTGTTTACAAAAAAGGTCTAGGATCCCAGCCATTGCCTGCCATTTGTTGACTTGAGTGTCACTCTTCTTTGCTGCTTCCTAATTGAACAGCGCAGTCCAGTCGTCACTTCTGTTCCTTTCTGTGGAGCATGGACCAAGCACAGATTGATTCAGCTTAATTAGTGCCTATCCACCGCTTGCAATGTGATAGAGGTACGTTTTAGCGTCGAGCCTGCGTTGCATGCGCTCGCGCATGCGTATCGCAGCGAGACGCTTTAGTGTTTAGAAAAGGTCTCGGAGCCCTGTCGATGTCACGTCAGTGTTTTTCATTGGTTTGTGGGCTTGCCTAATAAAATCTGCTTGCTTTCATTACTCGAAGGCATGCATACGTCATGCCTTTTCCGGTGGCTAGCCCTCCTCGAGCGCATCGACCAAGTACAGAAAACATGCAAGGCTCGCTGTTTTCTGTCCGGCTCGTGGACTACTTTGTCTCTAATTTACTAGCGCGATTTCGCTTGGCAGAAGTCGAGCGCTTTACATAGTTAATTGCACTTTTTCGGGTTACGTACATAAATGCACTTTTGCCGATAGGTGAAAAGTCGGGTTAGGAGTTTACAACGCTATCAGCTCTAACATGAGCAAACGCAAGACACGTTGCATTGCAAATGCTTGTTCTTCTTTCCTCCTCCCCCTTGTGGATGGTGCTTATTCCACCCCCCACACACACACACATACACACTTTTTCCCATCCTTGTTGCTGTTAGCAAAAGGTGCAGACATTGGACCCCTACTAGACAGAACACTGGTAAGGGAGGCTTCACTTTTTAGTAAAGTAAGTTTGTTAATGCTGACATGAGAGTGATTCCCACACAGCTGGCTATTTCCTCTTTTTTTTTTTATATATTTCGTCGGTTACTGTAGCTAGCCTTTGATGACTAGTGATTCAAAGAACCCGCTGTAACGATGTGCTAAGTACGTTCTGCAGATCAATAACTTGAAAAAATATAGTAAAACACGCATCATTAATGAAACAACAAAGCAGAAGCAACATAAGCACAACATGCAAAACTGATATTAGAATTGCAGAGGTCACTTACAGAAAGAAGCCTGTTCATTCAAGCGCTTGTAGCCTCTGTGCACATGCCGTACAGTACCTTGGACTTGGTCCAACTGAAAGTGCATAGATTACTCTGTAGGTACAATAGCAGCCAGACAACCAACTGCATAAGATACAGCCGCACACACTGCAGATGATGCTGCAGACTTTAAGACAATATGGGAAGCATTTTCACAACTGCATGCCAAATATCGGAAGTCAGAGTGACATTTTTCACAAGCCTCCTGTGTGATTTCCAGCTCTCACGATCTGAGCCTGCTGCTTGGCGGACTCTGCATGGATGAGGCCGAGTACTTACACGCTGGAAGAGGGAGCTGCAGGGTCTGCCAAGCCTGACAAAGCTTCTCTATGTGAATGATTCAAAATCACTGAAGCTGCCTTGGAGTTGAAGTTACAGAAAATATAATTAACTGCTGATCTGTGTCCAATTGATAGTTGAAGTATCACTTATGTTTCCCAGTATGAAACATTGAAATACCCAGAAACAAAATCACAAGCTACTGCAGATCAGATTTACCCATATTGTTTAGAGGTGACATGAACATGGAGATGTCCACTTTGTAGTTCATTGACTGTGCTCCTTGTGTAGCAATGATAATGAATTTCTTCCTCACTTATTGAAGTAAAAGATTCTGGAGAAAATATGCTTGATGAATTGAATCTTCCCTATTTATTGAAATCTATTGGAGGGATTTTACTTGAATGACTGATTAATTATTCTGACACTGTACTTCATTCTTGAGAATCAAAATAATATGATGCAAGTTCATGTTTTTTTAAACCAGAAGTAAATAAAAAGGTACATGGAAGTCAGATAAAATGCTGAGGGGAATAGGATATAAGTAAAACTACTTTTCAGGCTTGAGGGATCTAAGGACCAATTCAAACTGCTCACGCATGCATACAAAGGTCTCCACAATGTCAGACATGCCTACCTCTGTCACGGCCTCAACATTCACCAACCCAAGCTGCACTCAACCCCTCTCCTCCTTGTACAAATGCTTCACGTCAGAAAGAGGAAGTCTGGAGGCTGCGTCTTTCCCTAAATCGCTGCCGTCCACGCCACATCAGGAACCCCCCCTCCCCTCCCTTCCTGAATTCCTTAAGAAACTAAAGACCTGCCTATTTGCCTAGGAGCCCGGTCGGCCTACTCACCTACTCCTGGGCAGGGGGCGCACACCACTGCATAGCGCGCGCCCCCAATACAGGTGCGGGCCGGATCGGACCGGTTTCGGCCGGCAGCCCAACTGTGGCTGCCGCGGAAATTTTAAATATCGCGCTCACCCCAAGGGGTGAGCCGATTGGCTGAAGGGGGTGTGGTGGAGGCTCCCAGGTAATCAGCAGGGGCAGCCCGAGTTAGTTTAAAAGGGGGACGCAAGTCCCTTCAGGGTCAGGTTGTTTTCTTGACTCTGGGCTGCCCCTGACGATCGACGCACTCCTCCAGAGGACTGGAGGAATTCTTTCCCGCCCACCCATCCCCAAAGAATAGCAGGATTAGGAAGACCTTAGGAGGGAAGGAGTCATGTTTTGGCACAAAACAGGTGGATAACCTTGGCATCAAGAATACTAGTGCAGGCGAACTCAAGACGGTATCAGGAGCTTTTTGGCTCAAACCAGGGTGGCGGTGCTGTGGGTTTAGGAAAGGGGCTCGGGACGACCGCTACCACGAATGTCCATAGCTCCCCCCACGGTACTCCATTACATGGCCCTGGAATTTTTTAATTTGGGGGGATGAGACTGCGCCAGGGGACCAAGGTATGGCCCGGTTGCCCAGTATCATTCCCATTGGGTGCCAGGGGGGATCCCTTGCTTAGGGTTGGCTCTGGCATGGTTGGATTGGGGGACAGTTTTCATGCTGGCCCACGCCCCCTCTATCTTGAGGGGGCAGGTGAGTCTCGCCTTGTGAAGCATAATTGGTTTTGGGGGGAACACGGCCCCCAGTTTACAGACGATGCCACAGGTGCCTGGTGGGTGGACAACCATGACTCCTTTTTAAAGAACATAAACTATTTGAGATGCATATTGTAAATAATGATGGAAATTTAAGGATGAAAAGAAATTCTGTACATATGATGATGTTTTTTATGTCGCGTTTATATGGTTCTGAATAAATACGGCCTGAGAATTGTTATATTCTCTATCGCAGGAAGGTTTCAGTCTGCTTTGTTTACTGTGAACATAAAGTATGTTACTCCAAGCAGTGGATCATAGAGGGGAAACCAGTGTGAACTGTTTGTTTGTGGGTATCGATGCGGTCCCCCACCTGTGGTGCTTCCATTGAGAACCAGCCAATTTGCAGCCAACACTCATCTTCTCTGGCCCTCACAAAGTAGCCTCAACAGATATGGATCTATTGCTGAAAGAGAGAAACTGCCTTGTAGTACAGTGTATGCTTCTGTTTCTGGAGCCTTGGTGTGTTCTTTATACCAACCCAAAGTGCGTCTGAAAACCGGTCACTCAAGGAATTTAAAATGAAAGGGTCACCTTCTGTTAAACTCTCTGTTGATATACCTAACACCTCTGGTATTCATGAATGAACATTTGTTTTCTTCGCTGTGAAATAGATGAACCAGTTCGGAAAGAATGGTGGACAGACGAGCTAAGGCAGGCAGAGGGCAGCTGAAAGTAGGCGATGGGTTGCCTTACAGGCCCACACCCAAAGCCGAGGCGACACATGCCTGCTTAACAAGCGAGGGGAGGCCCTGCTATCCACGAGCACCCCGCCTGTAATCACTACCACGTTCCGTGAAGTGCACAAGGGAGACGACATGTCCCCGGGTCACCAGAACAGGTTGGGGCAGTTCTGTTTGTCAAGCCCAGTCTCCAGGCTTTCCGGTGATGTGTGTGAGCTTATGCATCCTGGGTGGTGTAGTTCTCCGTTTTGCGGGCTTGCCTGGGTTTCATGCTGCCTGTACTTTCCTGTGTCCTCTGTGAGATGGAAAGGTGGGGCTCGCTGTGAACGGTATGCTTCTGCTGACTTTCTGGGAAGTGCAAAGATGGTCCTTGTCGTGTATTTTACGAGGTGTGGTAATGGGGTTTGTTGTGCATTCTGTGAGTGGATTTAATTGGCCTGCACTTTATTAAGTGCGGAGCTGAAGTTTCCTGTGCACTCTGGTAGTAGAATTTAAAGATACGCGTTGCAGTGCTGCTGTTTCCTGTGAACCTAGGAGGTATAGCGCTGAGGTGTCCTGTGCATTCTTGTTGAGGCTTGTGTATTATAGCAGTTATGCGGAATTACCGATAGCTTCTGAGGGGTAGAATTTTGGGAATCATATATGTGGCAGAGGTTCTGCAAAGGGTTTCTCTTTATTCTGGAATATGGAATATGGAGGTTGTCCACCGTAGGGGGGTGTTTCTGTTCTATGTGGGAGAGGAAAATGTGTCGTGGGTTGTGCCAAATGAGGGCTTTTGTGTATTCCGCGAGGTGTACACTAGTTCTGTTGCCTGTATTTGAGGGCTCACATAAAGGGTTGCTCAGAGTTCCTGTTTGTGTTGTGAGGTGTATAGTAAGCGTTGTATATTCTGGGAAGCGTTGTATATACTGGGGATGCTTTTCATTGCAGGAGTCGCAGCATTGATGTTGCTTCTGTATTTTTAAAGCTGCAATGCTCAGACTCTGCTGCTGGATAACTTCACCCCAATTTCTGCGTCATTTGAGAGGCAGGGATTTCACACCTGGCTTAAATAATGACCTGCAGCAGGTGGACAGGGCAAGATGCACTAGGTCCCTTTCCACCTCAGACGTCAGCTTCCGACCTGCCAGTGGCCCCGCCCACTTCTCGGCTGCTACTGACAATGACACTCGGTGATCCTGCTCCTCCTGTGTGTGCTGAACGTCCAGCTGGCAAACCTCTACTTATTTAGAAGCAATGAATGCTCGGTATGTTTTATAATACAGTAAACACTGGAACCGTTCCCACGGTCCCGTGGGAAAGTTAGGTAGCAAGCGAGCGAGTTACACAGGGACCGGAAACCAAGACGTTTTAGGCCTACACACTGCTGCTACGCTGGAGAGACAGCTCAGTGGGTATGTGCAGCTACTGAAGATCGCAGTTTATAACCTGCGAGTCCTAAGTGTAAATCCAAGTGAGAACCACTGATTATCTCATCCTACAGACAGATAAAATAAAAAGAGTACCACAGAGTGTTTTGTACCAACTAAAGCACAAGACCACACATACTTCAATTTTAGTTGTGGTTTGCAGTTTCGTGTAGCAATCGGGATTCCGCGTGCTTTATAGAAGAAAACTGTAAATACAGTGGAGTAGAAGGACAAATGGATTACAAATCGCACCATAAATTATATTTGATTGTCGTATTCCCAGTAGGGTGGCAAATGTTCAGCATTCCGTCCATCACTTGTTGTTTTTGCTTTGTCGCCCTAAGTGGGAAGGGTATGCCCAGACGTGGGTCCCGTGCTTCCCATGCCACTGGATTCAAGCTAGCCTGGCTGATGAGGGGTGAAACCCCGAAACCGGTCCCAGGATGCTTGTTTCCGGTCCAGTGAGGACCTGGCTTGGCAGTTCGGTCTGGACTGTTCCCACGAGGAACAGGGTCAAGACTGATTTGCATATGGCTGGGTCCAAACTGGGGTGGCATGGTGAGCAGAAGAACGATTGATTAAACCCAGATCTATGACTGGGGGTGAGTGTTTGACAATGTTCAGCATTCCGTCCATCACTTGTTGTTTTGGCAAATTGTTTACTACATTGGTTTCACAACTTGCACATCATCAAAGGATATTATTAAAGTAACAGAAGCATAAGCTCTCACTATATCATATATACGAAAACAGTCTGAAGATCAACACTGAGGGAATGGAAACTGGCACAGGAAACCTGTAAATTATTTTTAAATGTAGTGTAGGAGGAATATTGTATGTATCGCAGGTAGTATGGAACCTCACCTATTCATCCAAACGTGATACATATTTATCTGTGTCTAATGCATCTGACAGGGCATAGAAAAAATGGAGGCATGATCTGTATTCATCTAAAAAGTTTATCCAAGCATCTAGTTTTCAGTACGGCAGGTTGTGCGTTGCATTAGATCTGAAGAACAATTGATCACCCAGTGCTTAACTTGTAAAAGAATAACTGTCGGTGCCAAAGCTCTGCTCAGAAGTGCACAGTCCGTCCAAGCGAATGTTGGTGCGCCGAACACCAAGGCTGCATAGTCCTAATTCCACCTCTGTCTGCTTTAATCCACTACCAGACACACTCTGTCTCTTCATCTCACTTTTGTGCGTTCCTGCTTTCTCCCTTTGTGGCGTCTTATCCATCTTCATCTTCCTCTGTCTTTCCGTTTTGTGTGTTTTTCCCCTCATGCTCTCGTAAATGTCTGATGCCGAAAAAAAGTTCCAGTCCCCAGTAATAAGTGCTGGTAGCCCCCACCGGCTCAAACTGTGCACTGTGAAAATAACCAAACAGGCTATTTTCATCAATAAATCGTGTCATCTCCACAGCTACACAACTAACAGGAGCTTTTGCTATGAAATGGATGGTGGAAACTGGCATGATTATTCGTGCTATTAGGGTCTGCATTTTTTGAGTTACGATATACATCCAAATTTCCAGGCAGCTAGACAGTTCCTTGATTCAAAGAAGCACATTTGTCCAGGACGGAATAAGGGAAGGACTGATGACCTTCATACGTTTGGCTGGAATTGGATGTGATAAAAGGGAAGAAGGTCCCAAATACATTTGACTATTGGCTAAATCATCCTCACATATCTCTTCATCAGATAGCCAGGTCCCTGTCACTTTTAGGGGTGGAGCGACTCATGGTAGGTCACTTTATGCTAGAGAGAGAGAGTGCTTGATCTTTTTAGGTCTTGCCTACACAGTGCATGTGCTGCGAGACATTGTTTACTACTCCGTGGGTCTACAACCCGCCCACAGCATACCATTTGTTTTCGCTGCCACTCATTTGCAGCCTTGTTGTTGCTTAGCTCCCGCAGGCTCCCCTTCTTTTCTTGTGTTAGCTCCTCCTTAAAGCATAGACCAAGTACATGTGTTCTTCCTTGTCTTTTTGCAAAACATTTTTTTATATACGCATTTCAGTATTATTCCTGGACTTGCAATGTGGTTTCCTACTTTTAACACAGGCATACAGTTTCTTAGTTATGTTTTTTTCAACTTATGTGCCATCTTTACCGAATATTGAGGTACCACTCCGGGTCATTGAATTATGCTCTGTAATGAAAATACAAGGGTGACAAATGCTTTCAAAAGATGTGCTTTTGTGTTGAAAAATGATTTCAAAAGATGTGCTTTTGTGTTGAAAAATGATTTTAAAAGATGTTCTTTTATTTTACATTGGGTTTTCTTGTTTTCAAAAGATGGCCTTTTATTTGACATTGGGGTGAAGAGTCTTCTTTCATTTCACACAGCCAGTGTCAGCATTTCTGCAGCTAACCACAGGGCTGATCTGCAAGTTGTGTATAATACCTTGCTAAAGGAATGGCTCGCAAAGCATGGACTGTTATATGTCAAACATGGGGGTTCCTTTTCCCATGCCGAACCTATTCTGGTTTCATCCTTGTGGTGCACTATTAGTGGTCTTAAATCTGTCCTTATCAAGCCTTCCTCGTGTTTGTTGCCTTAAGTTCCCAGTTATTCAAGTGTGTCACGCTGTTTTCACGTGATGCCATTTCCTGGTTAATCTAGATATAAAGACAATTTGGTTAGAGAAGGATACATCACCATTTATGAATCCCTCTGTTTTTTGTTTCGTTCATTGCTAACTTTGATGCACTTTTTGCCTGATTTTTACTTACTTTATCAGCAGCAGGATTCTTGTTGAGTTCTTACGTTTGAAACACCTTATGCTAGGCTCTTTGACAACCCAGGTTGCATCGTTGTTTTGGAGCCTTCCTACTCAGCTTTTCTGTAATATGTTATATTCATTTAAGAAATACCAATATTGCCATGGAGGTTTTGTCCTTTGTGAATTTTCCCTACTAATTGAGACCTCTCTTAAGGACATACTTGACTCTTTTCATGAGTAACTGAGCTGAAGGGTGACACTATGGCTGCTGAGAGGAGATGCCCTTTCTTTTGGCAACTAAGAAGGGAACTAGAAATACACGCACTGGGTCAATGTATTGACATATCAAGAGGGAGACTAATAAAGGGGACAGCCAGGGTCGGACTGGGGAACGAAAAGCAGTCCAGGTAAAAAGAGCTCAAACCAGCTCACTCCCTTCATCTCATTGCGCTCTCTCTATTTCCAGCCATCCACTCTCTCAAACTCTTCTCAACTCTCTCTCTCTCCCCATCCCCATGAGTCCATGATTTCTCCCTCTCTCGCTATAGCAAAGTGTCCCTTTTTGCATGATTAACCCCCACCCCTCTCATGTTTTGCCTGATATTAATGCTGACTTGACTGAGAATGTGCTGGGTTCTGGCTAACCAAGCCTCAGCACCAATGTTCCTTTACTAAACTGTACAATTGTTCCCACAATTAGCACACCCCTGGCACACAGCTTCTTCCCTTGTAAAAGGTACCAGTGGTACCAAGGGCCCTGTGACCAGGGAGGGTCCCTAAGAGGTGCAGCATGTATTGTGCGACCCTGAGGGACCCCTCACCAAGCACGTGCACACTGCCATTGCAGATTGTGTGTGCTTGTGGGGAGGAAAAGGTAAAGTCGACCTGGTATCCCTCTCAGGGTTCCATGCCCACCAACACTGCCTATGGCATAGGTAAGTCACCTCTCTAGCAGGCCTTACCGCTCTAAGGCTGGGTGCACTGTACCACAAGGGAGGGCATAGCTGCATGAGTAATATACCCCTACAGTGTCTCTGTCAATACTTAGACATCACTGAAGGGTGGGAAGTTTGGTATCAAACGTCTCAGCACAATAAACCCACACTGATGCCGGTGTTGGATTTAGTGTACAATGCACCAGAGGGCATTTTAAAGATGCCTCCTGTATTTTAATCAAATCAAATCATTAACATTTATAAAGCGCGCTACTCACCCGTGCGGGTCTCAAGGCGCTAGGGGAAAAAAGGGGGGGGTTAACGCTGCTCGAACAGCCAGGTCTTTAGGAGTCTCCGGAAAGCGGAGTGGTCCTGGGTGGTCCTGAGGCTGGTGGGGAGGGAGTTCCAGGTCTTGGCCGCCAGGAAGGAGAAAGATCTCCCACCCGCCGTGGAGCGGCGGAGGCGAGGGACAGCAGCAAGTGCGAGGCCAGAGGAGCGCAGGTGGCGGGTGGGGACGTAGAAGCTGAGGCGTCTGTTGAGGTATTCCGGTCCCTTGTCGTGGAGGGCTTTGTGTGCGTGGGTGAGAAGTCGGAAGGTGATCCTTTTGCTGACTGGGAGCCAATGCAGGTGTCTCAGGTGTGCGGAGATGTGGCTGCTGCGGGGTACGTCTAGGATGAGGCGGGCCGAGGCGTTTTGAATGCGTTGCAGGCGATTTTGGAGTTTGGCTGTGGTCCCGGCGTAGAGGGTGTTGCCGTAGTCCAGGCGGCTCGTGACGAGGGCGTGGGTCACGGTTTTTCTGGTGTCGGCGGGGATCCAGCGGAAGATCTTACGGAGCATGCGGAGGGTGAGGAAGCAGGCGGAGGACATGGCGTTGACTTGCTTAGTCATGGTGAGAAGAGGGTCCAAGATGAAGCCGAGGTTGCGAGCGTGGTCTGTGGGGGTCGGTGCGGTGCCGAGGGCCGTGTGCCACCAGGAGTCATCCCAGGCGGACGGGGTGTTGCCGAGGATGAGGACTTCCGTTTTTTCAGAGTTCAGCTTTAGGCGGCTGAGCCTCATCCAATCTGCGACGTCCTTCATACCCTCTTGTAGGTTGGTCTTGGCGCTGGCGGGGTCCTTGGTGAGGGAGAGTATAAGTTGGGTGTCGTCGGCGTAGGAGGTGATGATGATGTCGTGCTTGCGTACGATGTTGGCGAGGGGGCTCATGTAGACATTGAAGAGTGTCAGGCTGAGTGATGAGCCTTGAGGTACGCCGCAGATGATCTCGGTGGGTTCTGAGCGAAACGGAGGGAGGTAAACTCTTTGTGAATGGTTTGCAAGGAAGGAGGCGATCCAGTCCAGGGCCTGGCCTTGGATCCCGGTGGAGCGGAGGCGGGTGATTAGGGTGCGGTGACAGACGGTGTCAAAGGCAGCCGAGAGGTCGAGGAGAATGAGGGCGACTGTTTCACCGTTGTCCATCAGGGTTCTGATGTCGTCTGTGACTGAGATGAGGGCGGTTTCAGTGCTGTGGTTGGTTTGGAATCCGGTTTGTGAGGGGTCGAGCAGGTTGTTGTCTTCCAGGAAGGTGGTCAGCTGTTTGTTGACGGTCTTCTCTATTACTTTGGCTGGGAAAGGCAGAAGAGAGATGGGGCGGAAGTTTTTCAGGTCGCTCGGGTCAGCCGTAGGTTTAGTGTAAAGCTGACCAGTGTGTACCAGCCTGCCACTAAAAGACAAGTCTCTGACCACATGAGGGGAGGGCCTTTGTGCCCTCTGGAGACAGAAAAAAAAGACTGCTCTGGGTGGAGGTGCTTCACACCTCCCCCCCTTGCAGGAACTGTAACACTTGGCGATAAGCCTCAAAGTATCAGGCCTCCTGTTACAGTGCCCCAGAGCACTCCAGCTATCGGAGAAGCCCGTCCCCCAGACGAAGCCCCACTTTTGGGGGCAAGTCCGGCAAGAAAATTAGGTAAAATAGGGAGGAGTGTCCACTCCAGCTAGTACCACTCCTAAGTTTTCCAGAGCTGAAGTGACTCCCTCCCTGCAGAATCCTCGATCTTGGTTTGGAGGAAAGGGACCAATAGGATTAGGAATGTGCTCCCCTCCCTAGAGGGAGTAGGCACAGGAAGGGTGTAGCCACCTTCAGGGACAGTAGCCGTTGGTCCCTCTGAACCCTGTAATACCCCTAAATCTAGGATTTAAGGCACCCCTGAACCTAGCTCACCAGATTCCTGGCGACCTCAAGAAGAAAGAAGCAAGCAGAAGGACTGCTAAGCCAACCCCAGCAGAGAAGACTCCAGACACCAACTGACTTGGCCCCAGCCCTAGCGGCCTGTCTGCATCTTCAGAAGCCCTGCTTCAAAAAGGTGACGCATCTTGTAGGACCAGCGACCTCTACAAACCCCCAGAGGACTTCCTGCCCACAAGAGGACAAAGAACTCCATAGGACAGCAGCCCTGTCCACAAGAAACTTCAAGAAGGACTCCAAAACCACCTCAGATCTGCAAGCCCTGCCCACTCTGCACCCGACCCCCACGGTCCCAGTCCAGGTGGCCCACTGCTCAAGAGCAGGTCCTCAGGCGATTTTGACCTTGTGTGCACCCTGGGTTGACCCCTTCTTGCAAACACAACAACACCTGCAGCCTAAATCTGGAGGACCCCCCTGACCTCGAGAGATCTGGTCGAAGATACCCAAAGCCCAAGATACCCTTGCACCCACAGCCCCCTGGCCTTGGGGAATCCTTCTGACCATCCAGCAACATTCAGCAGGCAGCCTTCCTCCTTGTCCAGCCTTTGGTCTTCTGGAACCGACCCCCTGGACCAAGCCTGCTGCATCTTTGTGACCCCCTCCCACCCCGTTTGCCCTTTTTGAAAAGCATTGGAAGCCCAACACTGTGTTTGCTCCTTGCATCCAGCTGCCCCTGTGTCACTGAGGGTGTGTGTTTGGTGCTGACCTGTGGCCCACCTGGTGCTCACCTAACCCTCCCAGGTCTGTCCCACCGAAGTCACAAGTATCTGCCAGCAGATATGTTTCTGAGTGCCCCCAGTCTCCATAGGATCCCATTCTAAATCTAACACCAACTTTGACCTCTGCACCCAGCCGGCCTTGTGTTGCTGTTGGTGTATGTTTGGGGTCATCTTAAACCTTGACCAGTGGACATCCACTAGACCGGAGACTGGAACTGTAAGTTGAGTACTTACCTCAAAACTGCACTAACACTCCCTCCCCCTGCAGGACTATTCTGAAAATTGTAGTGCCAACTTTTGAAAGTGAATAGTGTTTCTTGCCTGTAAACTGTTTTACTTGCCAAACTTAAACAAAGTACTTTCGATACATGTGCTTGATACTTACTTACAACTGTACTTATCTGCAACGAGAATCTTTTGGTTCTAGAAATAAAGTAACAAATATATTTTTCCGATATAAATACATTGGCCTGGAGTTAGTCATTGAGTGTGTGCCTCATTTCCTGACTGTGTGCACAACAAATGCTTTGCACTACCCTCTGATAAGCCTAACTGCTCCACCACACTACCACAAAAGACAGCATTAGTATTATCTACTTTAGCCTCTGGGGTACCCATGGACTATGTGCATACTGTATCTCATTTTTATATATTATTCACAGAGCCAGCTTCCTACACTCGCCCTCTCTCTCTCCCTGCCCCACTCCAGTGCCTGGTTGAGCTAGTCTCCAGAATCTGGGGGAAGTGATAGAGGCACCAGAAGCAGCCCTGGACTTTCATAACCGGTCTCCAAGGGCTTCAGTCCACTGATTAAATGCCCAGTGGAGTAATAGGCCTGAGTACAACAGGTATTTGGGCCTGAGTACAACAGGTAAAACAAGCAATGGCAAAGCCAATAGGTCTCGCCCGTACAAGAACTTTTGGCTTTGGCAATGTGTTTTTACCATGTTGTACAACAGTGTGGCTGCTGTTCAGCATGGCTAAAAATGAGTAGCACAGAGTGTTGTAGAGTGAGCGAAGGTGTAGGGCGAGCAGTGTCATAGAGCTGAGTGGAGGAGAGGAGAGTTCAATGGTTCAGTGGCAGTGAGTGTCGTGGAGTGGGCTGAGGTGGAGTGAGTTGGAGTGGATTGAGGTAGTGGGGTGGATTGGAGTAGAGTAGAGTGGATTGGACTGGAACAGAGTGTAGTAATTGAATGGAGTGGGGTGCAGTGAAATGGGCTGGGCTGGGCTGGGCGGATTGAAGTGGGGTGATTTGAATTGGGGTGGGGTGGACTGGGTTGGGGTAGAGTGGGGTGGATTGGATTAGAGTGGAGTGGGTGGATTGGAGTGGAGTGCACTGGAGGGAAGTGTAGTGGGTTGGAGTGGGGTGGATTGGAATGGGGTTGACTGGATTGAATTGCGGTGGGGTGGTTTGCACTGGGGTGAATTTAACTGGAGTGAGGTGAATTGGACTGGATTGGGGTGGAGTAGATTGGATTGGTCCAGAGTGGTGTGGATTGGACTGGAGCGAGTAGAATTCAGTGAGTGGAATGGAATCTGTGAATTGGATTGAGTGGGGTGGACAGGATTGTGGTGGATTGGATTGTGATGGGTTGGGCTGGAGTGGATTGGATTAGGGGATTAGAATGGAGTGGGGGTATATTGGATTGAGGTGACTTTGGTGTGGGATAGATTGGTATGGGGTGGATTAAGGTGGTTTGGAGTGGGGTGGATTAAGGTGGGCTGGATTGGACTGGAGTATGGTGGGTTGGTGAATTGGACTGGAGTGGTATGAATTGGAGTGTGGTAGAATGAACTGAGGTAGTGTGGATTGGATTGGGATAGACTAGGTGGAGTGGATTGGAATAGAGTGAGTTGGAGTAGAGTAAGGTGGACTTAGGTAAAGTGGGTAGTATTGGATTAGAGTGGGGTGAATTGAAGTAGAGTTAGGTGGTTTGGAGTGGATAAAGTGGATTGGATTGCAGTGGAGTGGATTGAAATGGGGGGGTGGTGGACTGGATGGGTGGTTTGGATGGGTTGGGTTGGGATGTGCTAAGGTGAATTGGAGTGAGGCGGAATGCACTGAGGTGGGGTGGATTGGAATGGGGTGAGTTGGAGTGAGTAGGGTGAATGGCATTAGGGTGAGATGGATTGAGTGGGGTGGATAGGATTTGAGTGACTGGACTGGTGTGGACTGCAGTGGGGTGGATTGGGGCCTATCACACGATTATGTGTTAAAGCATGATTTAGAAAGTTACACATGAGAAACAAACAATGTTACTTTGTGTTAGGCTTGGCATCCTTTGTATGGTCTCCCCTAACTTTGTGTCTCTGTTTCCCAGGTTGTTGGTGTGTGCTGGACCTCGTTTTTGCTGTTTTTGTTACTCTGGGCACTTTACCACTGCCATCCAGTGCTAAAGCGAAAGTTCTCATATGTAAAATGTATGAGTAATTGTATTTCCATGATTGGCATATCTGATTTACTGGTGAGTCTCTAGTACAGTGCACTAGAGGTGCCCAGGGCCTGTAAATCAAATGCTACTAGTGGGCCTGCAGCACTGGTTGTGCCACCCACATTAGTAGCCCTGTATACAGGGCTCAGACCTGCCACTGCACTGAACTGCCAATTCGACTTGGCAAGTGTACCCACTTGCCAGGCCTAAACCTTCCCTTTTCTTACATGTAAGACACCCCTAAGGTAGGCCCAGGGTAGCCCCATGGGCAGGGTGCAGTGTATGTTTAAGGTAGGACATATACTAATGTGTTTTAAATGTCCTGACATTGAAATACTGCCAAATTCGGTTTTCACTGTGCAAGGCCTATCTGTCTCATAGGTTAACATGGGGGCTACCTTTAGATATGATTAAAGATCCCCTATGGGAGCAGATGGACATGTGGAATTTGGGGTCTCTGAACTCACAATTTAGAAATACATCTTTTAGTAAAGTTGGTTTTGAGATTGTGTGTTTGAAAAGTATGCATTTTCTTAAGCTATTCTGTGACTCTGCCTGTTTGTAGATTCCCTGTCTGGGTTAGTTTGATAGTTGCGCTTTTTGCACCCCTCTCTAGACAGTGACACAAAGGGAGCTGGGGTGTAGCCTGCATATCCTGATGAGCCATCTATGATAGGAGGGGGGGAGGAGTGGTCACTTACACCTGAAAGGGCTGTGCCTGCCCTCACACAATGGAGTCTCCAACCCTCTGGTGTGTGTCTAGGGCCTGGCCTGGGCAAGGCAGGATCTCACAAACGAGAGACTTTCCTTTGAAGTAGGCTTACTTCAAAGGCCAAAATGGGCATAAGAAGAGCACCCAAAGCTCTGAAAATTATACCACTTCTGGAAATCAAGAGGAACCTCCGCCAAGGAGAAGAGCTGAGCTGCCCTGCCTGTGACTGCTTTGTGGAGCTATCCTGCAGTTGCTGCTTCTGCCTGTGAAATGGTACAAATACTGGACTTTCTTGTGCATTCCTGCTTGTGAAGAAATCTCCAAGGGCTTGACTTGATCTTGCCTCCTGTTGTTGAAGTCTCAGGGCCATCAAAGACTTTCCCTTCCAGCACCTGGACTCTGCTGAAAACCTGCCCTGCCACGTGGTGCCCTATTCAGTTCCTGGGCCCTTGAAAGGTGAAGTTGGCACACAAAGACTGAAAATCCACGCACAGACCGCTGTGCGGGGAAATTTTCGATGCACCTTCCGAGATGCGACTGAGAAACGACGCGCCGCCGTCTTGGTGGCTGAAATCAATGCTCCACTTGCATCGCTGCTGGAAGATCAACGCACGGGGCTGGAGAAACGACACGCAACACCCGCTAACGGAGGCTGATAATGTCGCAACCTCATGCACTGCGGTTTTGTGATACCGATGAACTGGATTTTTGACGCAACATCGCTGGGCATGGAAAAACAACGCAAAGCATGCCCGGAACCGAGGTGCCTGTCCGGATCGACCCATCGCTCTCCTGCAGAGAGGAAAAACTTGCCTGCGAGTGAAAAATTGACACGTCGCTGGCCTTTTCCGATGCACACTCGCCCATGCGGTGTTATTTTGACGCAACCCAGGTACTTTTTCATGCTAACAGTGTTTTCACTTTTTTCTAAGGATTTAAGGGCCAGATGTAGCAAAGGGTTTTTCCCATTCTGTGTCAATGGGAAAATGTGTTCGTACATATGGCCCTAAGACTCTTATTCTTTAAAAATTCATAACTTGGATTGTGTATGTAGGATTTTTGTCGTATTGGTCTTGTTTTGTTTAGATAAATATTACCTATTTTTCTAAACCTGTGTTGTATCATTTTGTAGTGTTTTTACTGAGATACTATGTGTGTTGGTACAAATACTTTACACCAAGACTCTGAAGTTAAGCCTGCCTGTTTGTGCCATGCTACCAAGGAGGTGGGCAGGGGTTAGCTGAGGGTGATTCTCCTTTACCCTGACTGGAGTGAGGGTCCTTGCTTGGACGGGGGTAACCTGACTGCCAACCAAAGACCCCATTTCTAACACTTTGCAATAGTTAGAACAAGATATTAGTCAAGCAAAAGATTTAGCAAAATAAAAAAAATTAACTATACACACAAAACTTTGCAATTTTGTTTGTCCTGCTGGGCATGTTTTTGCCAGTCACTCGCCTTCTCTTTGCAGGGCACTAGAAGGTAAAATGAAGAAAATAGTACCTCAATCACATTGGGAACAGCGGACGGCACTGATAAGTTGAATAAATCAGTGCTTGGTCCCTACTCCACAGACAGGAACGGAAATGATGATATGTCAGCCATGATCAATTATGAGGCTGTAAAGAAGAGTGCCACACAATGTAACAAATGATGGGCAACAAGCAGGCTCTAAGCCACTTTCTAAATACAACAGTGTCTCGCAACCAATACACATGCTATTGCAGGCTCAACCCTAATAAAAACCACCTGTGGTGTTGGTTCTCAAGTGGGGCAAAGGGTCTAGTCCCTGCTGGGTGGTGGAAGGAAACTCTTGCAGTGGTTTTCAAATTTTTTTTTTTTTAACTCTTTCTACTCTAGGCTTATGATACGAAACACTAGGCTCCTGGTATAAAACAAGGCGTGCTAAAGGCTTAAGCTCTGACTTCTGATGGGTTTTCCCACTGCGTTATTTTTGTGCTTGGAGTTGGAAATAGGACTTTTATTTTGTTTATTTACAATTTTATTGAACACAAGTCACGCCAGAAAGTTATAAAAGGGGGTACTATGCCTAAATAAATACTTGCATTGCTGTAGCTAAAATTCAGATTAGGATTGGGGCGTGCTGTAAAAGTTAGAAGTTACTTAGACCCTTTTTTCTTAGAAGCATTTGTGGACAATACACATCACTTTACAGAGCAATTTGAACTGAAATTTAATTTGCATTTACGAATTGTTTTTATTGTTCTCGGTAACTGCCTTAACAACACATCATGCGACATTCCAACACAATAATAAATGTAACAATTTACCTAAATGCGTCCCAGCCCTAGCCACAATAGAATTTTTTACAAGTCATCTATAAAACAAGAGGTAAGATTTAAAATCCAACCCTGACCCACTTTTAACTAATATAACAATAGCATAATTTACAAAACATAAAACAGCTAAAACAATAGCAGTAAGAATACTACAAATTAAAAACAGTTTAGATTTCCCTTGTTCTTCAATTTCTCAGTCGTAATCCAGACACTCCAGAAATGCATAGGAACTCCATGATAAATCACTGGGTGGTCCCTTCTGTAGCACATGGCTCGGATATCTGCCTAATGAAGTACGCCATTTCCTGCGAACGTCCAATGCATTTGGGCAGAACAGCATAAAATGGGTGATATTTTATTTTTCCCCACTAGCCCAGTCACAAACGTCCTCGTTCCCACAGCGTTGTTTCATCTGACAATATATTTTTTTAAGGAAAGAGTCCCATATGGAACCTAACATATAGTAAACGCCGTACCTCAGGGCAGATATCATCTAGGTAGGGTTCAAAACCGGCGTGCGGTTTCTGCTTTAAAAATCCTTGTGCCAAAGTCACATTCTTACTTGAGTCAAATACATTTTGATTTTTATACTGCCAGTACACTTCCTTTATCCTAGTTAATGTATCCCCATTATAGCGGGATCCTTGTAAATGATCTCAAATTTGAGTAATTCAGCACCTTGAGACCCTATGGGTGATTAGCCGTGCTTTACAAGTCTTGATTGATTGAGTAATCTTAAAATACTTCAAATATGATCCCACCGAGTCCTCCAGAGCAGTCCAGGATAGTACAGGATGTGCATCTATAGGTATAAAACGCCTGCTAATGTGCCTAATATTACACTATATAAGCGAATTATCAAAATAGCAAGGAAAATATGCCATGGTGCCAGAATATTGAAAAAGAGCATATAAGTACTGATTTATTATTCTTAACGCCATTGATGATGTACACATATTGTGAAAGTACATTTATGTACAAATACCTATTTATACTTCACCGTAAATGTGTACATGATACTCTGGTGGAAACCCCATATAAACGCAATTACAATACAGCACTACTTTCCTGTATCGCTGTATTACAATGTCAGACATAGACAAAATACTCTAGTCCAGATTTCCATTGTGCATATATGATTTTAGTGTTTTACTTTTTTCCTCATCATAGCTTCACCCTCTGCCGAGCCCTGCCTTCACCCTCTGGTCACTTTCCTCTTCTCAGGGCTGTCCTCTACTTCTCTGTCCCTGTAATGTGGCAGGGCTCTCTGAATGACTCTTTCACTGCAGAACCAGCACTAAACCAGTGGAGGACCTCACTCCTGACCTACACGTTAGAAGTCCAGTTCCCCTCCTCCAACATGCACACAGGGTTCTGGCAGAGGAGTCCCAACCTCGGCTGCCGCACCCCTTAGTACATAGCGCTCTGCCACGGGACCTCATTTCTTTCCTGCAACTATTCCACTACTGGGAGCTACTCACAGCTCTGCCTATGTACCTCAATCCAGGCATGCAGCCTAGCTAGACAAGCACGGAGACCCACGTGCAGGTCTGCTAGTGCCCCTTTCTGGCTCCAATAACAGGTATCCAACCACTGGGACCCCCATACCGCTCTGCCAATGTACCTCACTCACATCCTGCACCGATCCCTACTGTTTAACTGCTGGGACCCACACACAGCTTTTACGGTGTGTATATACTCCACACACTGGTATTCTACAACAGGGACTTCCGTACAGCTCTGCCAATGCACCTGAGCGTAGAAGTGCATCACCCCTGCTATACCAGTAGGGGCCCACACCGCTATGTGAATACACCTTACCTGCACCACTCCCTACTACTCTCCTTCCTGGGCCACGCGCAGCTCTGCCAATGCACCTCAATTCAGACGTGCCACCCTCCATGCAGGACAGGCACCTCCCCCGTCATCCTCTGACGTTCCACTACGGGATCCACATCCAGCTCTGCCAATCCACAAGTGCAGCACCTATACTATTGAGACCTACACACAGCACTGTCAATGCACCACAATCCATACGTGTAGCTCTCCTTCCTCTGACAATATTTGGACTGACACGCCGCTCTGACAATGCAGTTCATTCTTGTCCTTCAGTAGACCTTGCTATTTGAGCTCCAACACGAAGTCCTTGTGCTCTGCCCAACACCTTCGCCCCAAAGCTACCTGAGCTCCTCTTCGTTTGCCCTGTGGGTTCGTGCAGGGCTCTGTGTAATGCATCGGATTCCAGGCTTGACCTCCAGTGGTGAAAGTTGGTGACCTCAAGAATCCAGCCTCTGGTGCCAGTAAGAATCTTTCCAAATAGAGCAGTGTGTGCAGCCAGCCTGTCTAGAGGGAGGTGCTGGAACAGGAAATAGGAGCAGCGGATCGGCCAGGAAAGGATGTCAAGACTGGGGAAAGGTCAGTCACATCAGGCCAGTAACTCTGAAACTTCTAAAGTGTTGTGTCAGTCAGGCAGGCTTTGCTTCTGAAAGGCAATTGGGCAGAGGCAGAGCTAGCCTGTTAGAAGGTTTGCTCTGAATTTCAGTTTGGGTGAGTTTGACCTGCATTTGTGAGTGATGCTTGAACTATCGAGCTTTTCGGACGAGTTTGGTTTATTCATATTCTTTTTTGTTTGGTTTATTCATATTCATTGTATTTTTGTCATTCAGTGTCTGTCGGCCAGTGATTTTATTCTTTAAAATGTGGCTACTGAGTCTGCCCCAGTCACTAGACGGGTTCAGAAGAGTCTGTTGGAGTGAGAGGGCAGGATATTCATGCAAGTGTCTATTGTCACCAGTAATGGCCCGTCCTTAATGTCATAGGGGCTTGCCCCCTCCACCTTTTTGCAAAAATGAGTGTCTGTCAGGCTGAGCAAAGGTCAGCCTGACAGATACTCTTCATGTCCAAGTCAGGCAGCCAGGGCTATAAATGCGTTAAATGCCCAGGCGCCTGGCTGTCTGAGCTGAACTTTGCTGGGCCTAACATTTACTAGTTGCAAAGTGGTAGGAGGTCCTTCTCCTCATGAAGAGGGAGCCCGTAACAGATAGACTTGGACCTGGGCATTTAAGTTTTAATCCCTGCAGTGCCCAGAGTTGAGTGTCCATCAGTGATGCCTCGTCACAGAGTAGGGTGGGGTCAGCAGTCTCACTCACCCCATCCCACTCTGTAACAAGTAAGCGACTACCACCTCGTCTCATTGGTTGACCCATAACAAGGTCAGCCAATGAGAGGAAGTGGCAGCCTGTTCCTCAAGGAACCAGCTAGGCTTCTCTCCCATCATCCGAGATCATTGCTGCGAGCCAGCTAGTTTGTTCCTAATGTTTGGTGCATGTGTGCATGTATGTATGTGTATCCGCTTGGAAATGGTGGATGTATGTGTGTGCACGCTTGTGAATGGAAAGTATGAGTAAGTGTGCATGTAGATGAGTATGAGTGAATGTGTGTGTGTTTGGCCCACTCGCCCTGTGCTTGATTTACCAGCTGCCATTGGTTGCCACTTAGGTAGGAGGTAAGTCCTTTACTTCATGTTAGGCTCCATCCTCCCGCCAACTGTTCCTATCCACTAGCTTTCACTGCACATCACAAATCAACATTCTGTTAGCTCTTCAGTTTGAGCATTCCAGACACCAGCTCAGGCATGCAGGGAATGGGGACAACAGGGTAAGTGTTCTGGTTTTCTGCTTTTGATATGATAATTTAGCTTTAATTACATTTAGATCTCAACAGTCGGTGTGGGACAGTTTTGAGCACATGTGCCAGATTAAAACTGAGTGTTGTGGGGTTTTACAGAAGGCGGTTTGGTAATCTGTAGCTTTAACAGAAGTTGCATGTCATCGGTGCACATGAAAAATTGAACTTATAGCTGGTGAAGTAGAAAAGCTAAGAACGCCACAGAGATGTTAAAGAGAAAAGGGTAAAGAAAAGGGCACTCGCTAGACCGATTACTTGCCATCATTAGATTGGAAAGAAGCAAGAATATGTACTGGGAACAGACTATATGAAAAGACAATGACTGAACTGCCTGCTCATGACAGCCTATATATTTTAGCCTGCCAATAAGGACAGCATGGTAAATGGTACTGAGTGATGCCCAGAGGTTCAACAGCATCTAATCAATATGTAGGTATCTTCTCTATCTACGGAGGATCTGGAGCTGTGTTGTTCAACTATGTATCCTGTGTTTTTGGCGTTTGGTTGTTAGGACAGTAGCTAGTTTGAGATCAGCCATGTGTGGTGCCTCAGTGAACTAATGCATACGCTCTAGGCATCTGTATGGGAACCCATAGTCACAGGTTTGAATCCTGGTGTGTCCACTCTGCCGTTCATCCTTTTACGGTCGCCACTGCGTTGGGTAAAAATACTCGTGTTTTATCTCTCAGTAGGATCAAGAGATCGCTTCGCGGCGTAACAGGGAGTTCTACAAACACATATGTGGAATTGTTTGTTACCTTGGTGTTTATTTGTTTGGGCGCATTTTCACAGACGTTTCTTGGCACTAGCAGAGAATCTGGCAGTTGTAGAGAAACACATTGGTTTGCAGAGTGTGCTTTCGAAGTGCAGTTACGCACGTACTGCACCCTATCTCCCCACAAGCGCCACAAGGGGTACCTTCTCAGCGGAGGTGGTATAGAGCTTAGGATTCAAGACTAGGATCCACCCTGACATACATCACACGGGCGTCCTGGCGGGCACGGCGTTCATGGTGATTGACGGTTCTCACCCATAGTGTGCAAGCTAGGTAGCTTTGGGCTTCTGTCGATTGCATGAGGCGATCCTCGTGTGCTGTGGTGTGTAGCTTATTGCAATGGACTGCGAGGGCTGCGGGACTGTGCAAGCTTCCCTCACTGGCATGGCACAGAGCCTGCACCTCGGGCAGGATGAAAAGGCCAACAGACGTAATGAGCCTCCAGCCTCTGTATTGTTCTTTATACAGCCACTGATAAAAGGATGCTTTATTGTAAAAAAAACCACTGCAGCCAGTCCCACTATTCATTATGGATGGGACGAACGTCACTAACCACAGAACGTTGTGGTGTGGGCAACGCTGACTCCTCAGAATGTGCTGACCTTCAACCTCACTGGTCATCGTAGTTGGTACAAACCACACAACCTTCCACTGACTCATCTGGATATGACAATGTCTTGAACATCTTCCTCCATTCCCTGCTACTTGGAGGAAACTTTGAACCTCCCTTTTCTGGCCCCATTGACTCCGCAGAATGCGAAAACGTGTCCAACCTCTCCCTCTAAACATCATTGTTGTACTGAACCACATAACTTTAAATGCTGGGCACCATTCACTCTTCTACGCTCTCTCCTCAGAATGTAATGATTACTTCCAATGCCCACCTTAGTTCACCGCCACTAGGACAAAACAAACAATTTTTAATTTGCAAAGTTTTGCAAAATTCATTGAAAGGTAGCAAATTCTGTTGCCTGTATTGTCGGTGAAAATGGATTGAGAAGTCACACAAAATGCTAGAAGAATGGTTTGAGCAGATTATGCTTCCCACAACACATCTTCTGTGCAAACCAGTCTCCCATGGGCAAAGATTCACATAACATGAAATTCACAAATTTCCAAGTTTTACGGACAGATTTTTTTTTCCCTGCCAAGTCTACTGAAAGAAAGTGACTACTCTGGGATCATAATAGAAAATTATTCTTTGGGATCTATCACAGAACTTTTTGATCATCAAATTGCAGTCTTGGCCTTTTCATTTCTGAAGACAGCTGAATAAGCTTGGCCTAGACCCAAATACACTCTTATGTCCAAATCGCGCCTATGTCTCAATCTTAACGTACGGTGGTGCATGAGGAATCCTGTCATATGCAGGATCTTACTCTTCACCGAATCTTGTCATATCCTCAATACTACCCTCAGGCCAATTTTCTCCTTTGCCTGAATCTTAGGAAAGAAACTGCATAACCACAAAATATCTCCATGCTGATCTCACACCAGTTGTCATACCGTTACCCTAGATTGTGTCAAAAAGTAGGAAGGCCCGGAGCAGTCTGAAAGATGGTTTGTAATAATGCAAGGGGGTCATAGTGCCCATAGGAAATAATTACAGGCAATATTAGGCGTTATACAAATGTGACAGAAGAATGCAGTACCCAATTTAATGGTTTTAGTTTACTGACTTTGAAAGATTAGAATGCTGAGTCACTCTTGCTGGGGTTCCAAACTGTGATCTGCTTATCAATGCACAACTCATCCACAAGCACTTAACTCACTAGCACACCCTTTTGGCTGTGAGATATCAATAACTAATTTCTTTTCTTGTTGCCCAGGTCTCCCTTGATAGCTATCCTTTGGGAAAATTCGTGGTTGTGGTAAATCAACTGTAGGTTTTTCATTTTTGAGACCCTTCCAATTTTAAGTTAAACGAAAGTTAAGTGAAAATGGCCTGAAGTTAGATAAAGAATGTGGTGGGCAGCAGCAGCGCAAGCCACAACAGCCCACTTTATAGATGTGGGTGATGGTGGCTGGCGGAATTTAAAATACATGCATATACATACACACAAATGTGCATACTACCCGCATGTAAATGTACCTTTACATATACGTATTAAAATGCAAACATTAATTACATTGAAAAATATCCAAAATGGGTATGTAGGTCAAAACATGATCAAGGGTAACACAAACATTGTAAGGAATTTATATGACAAAGACATGGAGAAAGGATAGGAAAAAAGAATGAAAGACACGCTGTAAATTGCTCCATATCATGTATTGTGGCCTCATCCAGTAGATGAATCAAGAATAATGTGTGCAGAAAGAGACACACTAAGAAGATATGTCCATAGTCTTACCGTGTTCCAATGTCAACGGCAGCAAGACCCAAGTAAAATCATAAATTCCCATAAGACCATCTGTTAGAAATGGGGTCTTTGATTGGCAGTAGGTTACACCCTGTCCAAGCAAGGACCCTCACTCTAGACAGGGTAAGTCACACACAATCCAAATTATCCTGTGCCCACCCTCTGGTAGCTTGGCACTGAGTAGTCAGGTTTAACTTAGAAGGCAATGTGTAAAGTATTTCTGCATTAAATCATGCAACAACACAGTAGAACACCACAAAAATACACCACACAGCGTTTAGAAAAATATATAATATTTATCTGGTAAGATGCAGGTCAAAACGATCAGGATTCAATAAGTATACATTGAAATATCACTGTAAAAATGATATAAAGTGTCTTTAATCTTTAAAAAAAAAAAAAAACAATAAGTGTCTCTTGCAAGCACAAAGTACCTGTTTTGCTTTAAAATTCTCTGCAAGGTACCGCAGAGGAGGAGTTGTGTGGAAAACGGGGAGATGTGCGTTGCTTTATCCGGTGCACACAGACGATGCATTGTTGAGTTTTCACGCAGGTCAGGCTTTGTGTCGATTTCCGGCACGTAAACGGATCCTCTTTGGGTTGCAGTGTTTTCGGACGCCCCGTGGACAATGCATTGAAATCCTGGGCGAACAGGACGAAGTCACAGGTGCTGCGTCGATCTGGTGGGTTACAAGTGGAAATTTCTGCTGCACGCCAGGCGCTGCATCGATTCCTCTCAGGAAGTCGGGCTGCGTCGTTCCACCTTGGCTTTGCATCGATCCAGTGGGCCGTGCGGCGAATTTCCAGTTGGAACGCTGATGCTGCGTTGCTCTCCTCTTCGGGAAGTCGGGCTGTGTCAATTCGGTTCGGCATGCAGTGATTTCTCACCGCGATGCAGGCTGTGCATCGATTTTTGCCACACAAGGAGTTCTTTTGCAGGAATTAAGTATTTTTTGGTCTTGAGACTTCAGGGAACAGGAGGCAAGCTCTATCCAAGCCCTTAGATCCTCTTTGGGTTGCAGGGTTTTCGGACACCCCGGGCCAATGCATTGAAATCCTGTGCGATCAGGACGAAGTCACAGGTGCTGTGTCGATCTGGTGGGCGATGCATGGAAATTTCTGTGGCACAGCAGGCGCTGCGTCGATTCCTCTCAGGAAGTTGGGCTGTGTCATTTCAGCTCGGCTTTGCATCGATCCAGTGGGCCGTATGTCGAATTTCCAGTTGCAACGTTGACGCTGCATCGCTCTCCTCTTCAGGAAGTCAATCTGTGTCAATCCTGTTCAGCGTGCAGTGATTTTCTCACCGCGATGCAGGCTGTGTGTCGGTTTTCACCGCACAAGAAGTTCTTTTGCAGGAATGAAGTATTTTTTGGTCCTGAGACTTCAGGGAACAGGAGGCAAGCTCTATCCAAGCCCTTGGAGAGCACTTCTCAGCACAGCCAGAAGACAGCAAGGCAGCAGGACAACAGTCCTTTGCAGGAAAGCAGTCAGGTGAGTCCTTTGGGCAGCCAGGCAGTTCTTATTGTCAGGTTGCAGGTTCTGGTTCAGGGATTCTTCACCAGTGGTATCTTGTCCAAAAGTGTCTCAGTTGGTAGGGTCAGAGACTCTGCTTAAATACCCAAATGTGCCTTTGAAGTGGGGGAGACTTCAAAGAGTGGCTTAGAAGTGCATAAGGTCTCCTTTCAGTTCCATCCTGTCTGCCAGGGTCCCAGTAGGGGGTGTGGCAGTCCTTTGTGTGAGGGCAGGCTACTGTCCTTTTACATGTAAGTGGCAGACCCTCCCAGCCCAGGGAGACCCATTCAATATGAAGATGTGTGCAAGTGTGACTCAGCATCCTGTGTTTGGGGTTGGTCTGAGTGGAATGCACAAGGGAGCTATCAACTAACCCTGCCAGATGTGGATTGTAAGGCATAGGAGTAGTAGTTAAGTGCAGAGAAATGCTCACTTTCTAAAGGTGGCATTTCTAAAAGAGTAATATTAAATCCAACTTCTCCAGTCAGCAGGATTTTGTATTACCATTCTGGCCATACTAAATATGACCTTGTTACTCCTTTCAGATCAGAATCTACCATTCAAACAGTATATGAGGGTAGCCCTAATGTTATCTTATGAAAGGAGCAGGCCTCACAGCACTGTAAAACGAATTTAGGCATTTTACACTACCAGGACATATAGAACACACATGGTCATGTCCTGCCTTTTACCTACATAGCACCCTGCCCAGTGGGCTACCTAGGGCCTACCTTAGGTGTGACATATATAGAAAAGGGGGAGTTTAAGGCCTGGCAATTACTTTTAAATGCCAAGTCGAAGTGGCAGTGAAACTGCACAAACAGGCCCTGCAGTGGCAGGCCTAAGACATGGCTAGGGGGCTACTTATGTGGGTGGCACAACCAGAGCTGCAGCCCACTAGTAGCATTTAATTTACAGGCCCTGGGCACATGTAGTGTACTTGACTAGGGACTAACAAGTAAAGTAAATAAGCCAGTTGGGTATGAGCCAATGTCACCATGTTTTAAGGAGAGAGCATATGCACTTTAGCACTGATTAGCAGTGGTAAAGAGTGCAGAGTCCTAAAGCCAGCAAAAATGAGGTCAGACAAAAGAGGAGGGAGGCAAAAAGGTTGAGGGTGACCCTGAAGAAAGGCCATTTCCAACACCATCCATTATCCAAGATATGCTAGAATATGAATATGAATGACAATTAGTTGTCAAATGAGAAAAAGAGCAAAAACGGTTTTATTTAATTCGGAAAATGAAAAAGTTAGAAACAAAAAATATAAAAAGGAAATATGAAAGTCCAAAACTCCATAAATCATTACCAAATGCACAATGACCAAACTAAGAAAAGTGCAAAATGTGCCTTGAAATAGCTGCACCATCACACCCAGTGTGACCAACAACCCTTATCTTAAATACAACCTAAATAGCACAACACTGTACCCGTACTGTACTTTAGGTACTCAGATAGCTTATTCAAGGGAACAGGTCTCAGATCTCAAGATGCATTAATACATAGTTATACCAATATGCAACATACCCGTATTCGGCAAGAGTGACTGTATCCAATGTCAACAAATGTAGCTTAATCAAGCAGAGTAACAGCCTTGCTACAGCTTAAAGGCCACAAAGCCACGCCCACTCAAACTACACCGTACAATCCTGAGTACGAGTGTATCGTAGTGTAGTCCAATAGGAGTCCTGCATATGTCAAGCACACAGTCAAAATAGAAGACAATATATAACCGTTAGATCTGAAGGCGACGTGCGTGAATATGTCAAGCGCACAATCAATATAGAAGACAACTATACCTGTTAGATTTGAAAGTGGTGTGCAAGGAAGCGCCACGCCCACTCTAGCCAATATAGCACTCAATTTTATATTGCAGTGCAGACGTGTCATAGTTTGGTCCAATAGTAGCCTTGTGTACTTCAAGCGCACAGTTGTAGAGCAAGTATCGAAGACATCCTATTCGTTTTGGTCAGCAGCCGCCATTTCCAAATACTGAAACAAGTTCAGAATTGGCCTTTAGACTCAGTTATACATCAGAACATGAACCAGTAACCTACAGTAGTATGCAATAACTCAAAAACAGCAGTCATCAAAACAATTTACAAATGTTCATCATTCATTTAATAGCATGCTGCTATATTAGCAACTTAACATTGAAGACTGTATATTCACAAACGAGTCACAGACTGTGATTCTGTCATTTGCTCCATTACGAATAGTTAGCTCGTCTACCTCCTCCAAACACATTCCATTAACGTAGAGCGTTAGAAAGACTGTGTATCAACTAGCCATTCTAATTATCACTCAAAACATTATAGAAAACAGCATCGTTCCACCACTGGAGGCAAGTAAAATTATAAACAATAAACTAAAACCTCGATCAAAGTAAGTGCATAATCGCTTGCAAGTCCGTCATTGTTTGACGCAGTCGTTTGATGATTTCGATCAAAAAATATGTGTACATACCACCCAGCTACGTCATTCATAGTTTGTAACATCAAAATTCAACATACTCTTCCACAAAGTTCAAGGGAGTTAATAAAACGGAGAAAGCGGATGAATAACCCTAACCTGAATTCCAACACCTTTTATTGACATCGGGTAACAATGAACACTTAATATAGTCCACTTTTAAACGGATTCCACTGAAAGGGAAAAATAATATCCAACACAAAGAAATGAATATGCCAGGTATAATAAACAACCAAAAATAAGAAATACTGACACTTTTAGCCATAGACATAACTCGAGCAGGAATTTCTCACAAAAGGTGATGTAAGTTGTTTTCTGAGCTAAGCCCATTACCTACAGATCTTAACCTGCATATCCTTTTTGCCTCTAACTGTCGCAGATGAGGTTTCCTATACCCCAATTTGATCAGATAGAGCCAGGTTCACACCTGAACCTGAAATTAGCTGTTTATATCTTTACGACAATTATGTGAAACTTTGAAGCAACTAACAATAAAAGGAAGAGAAAAGTGTAAGTGAAGGAACATGGTTTGCACATCTAGAAAAATAACAGGCGGCTTTGTCGAATTGCATTCTATTTATGCTTTAATTTATTCCTGAAACTGTACTTTAACATTCTCTGTCTTCTGTGTAGCAATCGTGTCTTGTTGGAGGTGACTTGCTGCTTTCGAAATCAAAAACGTACGTTTTCTGTGGGGCCAGGGGGAATCCCCATTTTAATCAAAAGTGTGTTTGCAAAGGACCGCCTAACACCACTAAAGAGGTTTATATTTGTAAGCGAGAAAACACTGTGATATTTCATGAGTTGCTCTTCAGAACCACCTGTAAAACGTGCTGCTTTTTAGCCAGTTTCTTTGCACTATTAAATTGTGAAACGAACCAGATTCAACTTCATTCTCTCCCTCAACCACTGTGGTGAGGGAGTGGGTTATGCGGGATCGGCTCGCTGACCTTGTGCATTTCCAACAATGTATGTAAACCCTAGCTGTTCGAAGGCTCACCGGCCGCCACTGCATCACTGCGAGCTGGTTAACATTTAAGGTGCAGGTACCGTCTCGTTTATGGCATCCTTGCCATTATGGAAGAGATTTCACTGCGAGTTTGTTAAAAGGTAGAAGGCGCAGAAAGTCTGGTTCTTTCGATGTAAGAAAGGGTGTTATAGGCTAAAAGGTGCTGTCTCTAATGTTGCAAGAGATGTTATCATTTGTTCATTTGGAGCTAATATTTGTATGGGCCGGCTCCTCTAGAGTAAGATATGTCACTGTGTGATTATTATAGGCTACTATGTGCAAGGTCTGTCTCCTATGGTGTGAGTTATATCACAATGAAAAGTAGATTTTTTATATGTGTATAGGGTTTGTCAGTGGTGTAGGAGATGTCAGCATGCAATACACGGAGTCTAATATGGGCATAGGGCTCTGTCTCCTAAGATGTATGTATCATCATTAGCACTGGTTAAAGGGCAGTATGTGCTAATAGGGTGCCTCTTATGACGCAGGAGACAGCATGGTACACTGGTTATCAGCTGCGGTGGCTGCCATATTGTGCTGCTTATAGGCTAGTATGTACAGAGAGCTCTGCTCTTATGATGTCTGAGAGGTCATTATGCAGAAGCTATAGGCTAGAACGTCTAGAGGGTTCACTCTTTTATCATGTACGAGATGTCATCAATCTCATGTGTGCAGGATGCGCTCTCTCTTATGATGTGAGTGATGTCATTGTGCACCAGTTATGTCTAGTATGTCCGGAGCCTCTGTCTTCTATGATGTAACAGATGTCTTTCTCAGACAGATTGTACGATACAGCTTGGAGAAGTGAGGGCTTGGAAGAGTTGTATTTGTATGTGGGAAGCATTTTGAAGTCATGCACGAGCAATGGCATAGGTGCTCTTTTGTCGTGGGACTGTGTCTTGCAGTGTGATGGGGGAGGTGATGTGGGAGATAGGCACACAAATTGTAATTGCAGTTACTCAGCAAGCTTCTGGCTTTTATTTTATGGTTTCAGGTATTCTTTCAGTACATAACGTACGCTGATTACAAAGTTGGGTGACCCACTCTGTAAAGAGTTTTGGATCTGTGAGGAGTACATCGAATAGAGGATGAAAGGAGAAAGAGGTCCAAATCTACCTGGATGGTCTGATAAAGGTAGTCCAGTTTGGTGGCAGATGATCGGGGGGCTAAAACATACACGCAGCTACATAGCATCAACTTAGCCTGAGGGACATTGGGGTGCTGCGTCTATGCATACAAAGCAAAAAGAGAAATCGAAGGCGGTCCAGTACTTCATAAGGCAAGATGTGCGTGGCAGAAATGCTATCAAATGAGCTAAATGATGCGTAATGGAAAAGAATGGCCGATAGTGGCACAAGTACCAGTAGGACAGTCCTTAGAAGGCAGTGATACTGCCCGCAACTGTACAAATATACCTCATGAACAAAGAAAAAGTGGAGGAGCAATCAAGGTTGGCAACCTGAACAGAAACTATACAACCTTTAAAGGTCAAGATTTCACCTACTCCTGCTAGGCCAAAGGAAGTGAACACTTTGAGCAGTGGATTGCGCCCAAATCCTCTCTCATCCTCCCAAAGCTATGCAAGCTAGTATGTGGAGGAAACTCTTTCTTATGATGTATAAGAAGTCATTGTGCACTGGTTACAGACTAGTATATCCCAAGGGCTCTGCCTTTCATGATACAAGAGATGTCATTATATGCTGGTTTTAGGCTAGTATATCCCTAGGGCACCGTCCTTATGCTGCAAGAGATGTCTTTATGATCTAGTTATAGGCTAGTAGCCCTGGCAACTGGCTCTTATGATGATACAGATGCAGTATGTGCTGACTGTAACCTAATACGTACAGGCAGCTTAGTCTCTTACGATGTAAGAGATGTCATTGTGCACTGATTACAGACTAGTATATCCAAATGGCTCTGTCTTTATGCTGTAAGACGTTGTTAGGAGCTGGTTATGAGCTAGTATGTGCTGATGGCTGTTTCTTATGACGCAAGAGAGGTCAATATGCAGCGGTTATAAGCTGGTGTTTGCGGGTGGGCTGTCTCATCTGGCGCAGCGCTCATAAGTGCTGGACATGGTACGTGCTGGGGATTCTGCCTCATATGATGCAAGCAGCAGCGGTGTAATGGGCCCTCCCGCGTGCAAGCGAAATACCCCCCTGACTCCTCTTTTACCAGTCAAATATAACAATAGCCAGGGTTTAGTGGGGTCTTCGGGCCTCTGGTGCCACTGCACCCGCTGCGTCATATTCAACTACCCCCCCCCCCCCGGACGCGGGAGATGTGGTTGAGTTTTGTTTGTAGTTAAGTAGGTGTAGGTGCCTCTATCGTGTGACTGAAAGACAATAATGAAGATCTCTCTCATCCGCTCATAAACAGTTAGTAAATATAGCGGGCCTTTCTTTTGTGGCTTTTCGATTTCCTTTCGCTTCATCTTGCAGCGACAATTGGCGCTATATCCTCTAGACCTGTTGCCTTCCTCGCCTCTAACATATTCCCTGGAATGGGGAGAGCCTCCCTCCTGCCGGGGCGAGAGTCACGCTGACTGCGTGCTCCCCTCCCTGACTCACCTCGAGAAGATGGCGTGACTCAGGTCGGTAAGCAGTCCCCGGAAGGATGCAGGCCCGGCGTCTTGTGTCGCCGGTGGCCGGCACGCTCCCTCGGCCGGGCCTAGCATCCTGTTGACGGTGGGATTGGTGTGGGCCCTGAGTGGGAAGAGGCCGGGCTGATCCGCCTCTGAGTCACTGCTGTGAGCGCGCGACGGCGCTTCCACGCGCCTGGGTGCCCCGGGCCCGCTCGGCTGCCCTGACCCTGGCGGGGCGGAGCAGGTGTCACGGCCCCTCCTCACCTGGCGGCGGGAATTCCAGAGCGCTCCATCACTGAGCCTCTGAAGGGCATTCCCGGGATTAGGGTAGGGCGCTCGCTGATCCGCAGGCGAAGAAAGACCTTTTTATTTGTTTCATGAGCTTAAGCTTTTTACACCACAGCATCCTCCCACCGTTTAAGTTTTATTTGGGTCACGTTTAAAGGTGTAAAGGGTCGCATCCATCACGCCTGGACCGCGAGCACCCCTGCCAGCCGTATATATTTTGAGGCACATTGACTGTTACGAGAGACTGTCATTCACGTAAAGACGTTAAGTACAGCTGACTGTTCACCTGTAAAGGGCTGGCACGCTTGTTTCCACTGGTAGCAGTTCTCTGAGGTTCATTTTACCTTCACCATTTTCCAAACGTGACGTCGGCGAGCTTGAGAGTGGCACCATTTATCAACACACCTTAGAACACTGTGGACGATATAGGGGCTCCCTGGACGTTTCAGTCCAGGAGTTTGAACTTCGCAGTGTTTATGATCGGGAGAGTAATATGACATGTTAGATGTGATCATTAGTGGGGATATGTGAGGTCATGCTGATGGTTGGTGGGGTTAACACACGATCTGAGTAGATTAGATATTGTTGGGTGCCTGTGCAAATGAACTATGGAGGGTAGAGGACGTAATCTTTGATATGTGGGTCATTTTTAGAAATACATGCTGACCACGTGGTTGCACCATCTTGTATCTGATGTTGGACTAGAGACCTCGTCTCACGTTTCGTAAGCAGACATCAACCAAGGGATTCAGTGACTATAAAACTTCACAAGATGTTGCAGAGCATCCCTCTTTGCTTTAAAAGTTTTAGACGCTCTGCGGCACTCACAACGAGAGTACATTGAAATCAAGTACTGACAAAACTGATGCCGTACGACTGGTTACGCTTTAAGTGCTTCTTAACACGATTTTTCCGTCAATTGCATAGTGCATCCAGATGCAGAAGAGACTGTAAACACTGCCCTGTTTGAGCCACTTGCTTAGTGCAGCCAGGCATACCGACATTGCAACATTGCTCTAATTGCATTATGTGCTTCGACAGACTGACAAATAGTAAGTCAATAACGCACAGCTTGTAATGAGAGTATACTGCAATAAAACATATAAATACACTGTACACATCACATGATGTGTATATACAGTGCAGGCAGGCGCACCCTCTAATACAACACATTTTCTATTATATACTTAGTGCAGCCAAACACATCAATATACAGTAAGCACTTTAGTATTTGTATTATTAGCAGACACAGCACTCGGAACCCACAGATGTACGGTAAACACTGTCCAGTTTGTGCCATACTTACTGTGGGCAGACACAGAGATTGAAAATACTGCACTATTTGTATCTTTTCGTATGCAGACGCATTCATTAGAAATTAAATATGGCCCTTCCAGTAGCACCCTTTTAATGAAGGTACAAGTACACTTGACCTATAAACACAGCAGACGCACATCAAATGCTTTGTGCAGCTAGAAGGGTGTATGGATTGTGAAAACTACAGTTCTAGTATTAGCTGCTGAGTGCAGACAGCACAGAGGCAGACTGTATCATGCTGTTAGTGGAGACAGCCAACCAGATAAGAATGTAAGCACTGCACTAGTTGTATCTTGTCATTAGTTCAGAGTGAAAGACGTGCTGTAAGCACAGCACCATTTCTAACATGTGTTCAGTGCTAGCAGAACCACAAAAAGTCTGTAAACAATGCAATATTTGTATTGTGTGCTTGGGGTAGGCACAACAGACATATAATTAACTCTGCACAATTTCCATTACGTGCATTGTGTAGCCAGACATATGTGGACTGTACGTACTGCACCATTTTATTATAATTTAGTTGGCACCGGCAGGCTCACATGGAAACAATTAACTCACCACTATTTGGCGCACATGCTTAAAGCTGGTCTAATGTGCAAATAACAAAGAAATGTGTACTTGCAAAATATTCTTGTTTTTCACCGTTTGCATGTTTAATTTTTCCCTCTCTGGTTTTTAGGTCTGGCTTGACAGCGCAGCTAGATATATTGTTACTAATACTTTAAAATATACATAGAGTGGGATTTGGCTGTTCCAAGATGAGTCTCACTCTCTCACCTCATGGTGTTGTATTGTATTGTAAAACTTAATTGTTTAGTTAATAAAAAACATTACAATAAATACGATCTGGTATGCCAAAAACAGTGTCGTAATAAAAATAATAAGAGATTGTTGTGCAAAGAAAGCATGTGCAGGTTACATATCAATAAGCTGACTGTGCATTGTCAAGTAAATTGACTAACAGGTGCAACCAATAACAAGAACATTAGCTGGCAATACTGGCTATTATAATTGATTTGAACCGGTAGAGTAAACATCTGCTGCTTGGGGCAAACAGCTGCTTGGGGCAAACAGTACATTACAAAGTAAAACGACTAACAAGTCCACATAAGACATTACCGTATCATTAGGCAACCAGTACCAAGAAGATTAAATGGCAGTGCTGGCTATTAAAATTGTTTTGAGCTCTATATAGGGTCCGGCGCTGTAAACTATCACAGCTTGGGGCAGACAGTGGATTGTCAAGTAAAACAAATCACGTGAGCAAAGCATACATGAGAATGAAGACAGGCGGACTGTACGATTGAGAGGTGCATTAGTAGATAGAACTGGGTGTTATGATTGGTTTCAATCTTCTGTACAGCCAGGCACAACTGACAAGGACAGCCATTGCCTAAAAATGTTAACACATTTTGCACATCTTGCCAGAGCCCAAGGGGCGGAAGGGAGAAACAAATGGCTGAGGCATCCAAATATGAAGGAGTCTCAAGTGTCCGAGCACCAGGTATAATGAGTTGTCTCCTCAGCTGATTTAGAGAGAAGCAACAGCATAAGAGGTATGGCAAGGATTCATTTTGAAAGAAACAAAACCATCAGGAAGGTTTGCGACTGAAATTGACCTAAGAAGGTTTAAAAGCATTAATGGCAACGCTAGCAACCGCACGGTATTGGCTTTCCAGTGTATGATTCTTCCTTCCAGGAAGTGTTTCCATTGTAATGTATAAGAGACTTATTTCCTTCAGAAAAGTATAATCAATAGGCTTTTGCCACATTCAGTTCTTTATCTCATTTATGCACTCTGAATCGAGACATCCTTTTTTGCTACTTGTGTCACAGCATTGGCAAAGCTAATAGTGGAATCTGAAAGTAAGAGCATTCGTGCATGTCAACAGCATTTGCAAATGTCTGTGCTTACATGCTTAAGTTTAAAGCTAGATCTGTTGACATTGCCAATGCTTGCTTAATTACCTTTCCTTCTTTACTGACTGCATTTCATACAGGAGAGACTCACAGCCTGGCATTATCTTCCTGCAGCTGCACTATAATTATGCAATTTTATCATGTGCTTATTGTGAAAAGAAGAAAGTGATGGCTGCAACGCCTGTACAAGTCTCAGCCACCGGTGATTATTCTTGGCCACATTTCACCTATTACAGGGATCAACCAGATGCAAATCACTCTTGACCCTACAGCCCAGGCTGAATTACTATGTCATGTTACTATTCACGGATGAAACCCTCCTTGTCTCAAAAACTCCAAAGGGCCTGCAAGCCATTCTGGATCGCTTTTTACTGTTCTGTGCAGAGCGTGGCTTCGAACTGAACACAAGCAAGACCAAATACATGGTGTTTAACCCTTATAAATCAGCTCAAACAAGAATTAGTTCCCATAATGCTTTACTTGAGCTACTGTCTAATTTTATCTATTTGGAGGTGACTTTATCTCATAATTATAGTGGGAAGGCTGCGATCAGAAGTGCATTTCAATTACAGCAGGAAACAGGGATAATCTTAAGGATGATGAAAAATTAAAATCAACAAGCATAACTCCAGCATTAAAGCTATACAAGGTCAAGGCGAAAAAGACAGCTATCTATGGTGCGGATTGGGGCATTCTGCTGTAAATTAGATATCTATGGTTGAGAACAAGTTTATTAAATTCGTAAGCAATATCCCACTTAGTACCCCGACTCTTCCTTTGATGCAAGATATGGGCCTGTACTCGATTTCTTTCACCATCGCGCTGAGACCCGTGTTATTCTGGCATAGATTATGGATAACCCTAGAGCTGTAGCCATTAAGATCTCCTCTTAGAGAAGTTTTAAGCGCCACTGGACATCTAAAGATCCCATGGTTGCTCTATGTCAAGAAAATGTTTAAACTTCTTGTCCTTGATAGTCTGTGGGACAATCCAGATGATTCTCATCTGATACTGAGACAGTTGATTAAGGACCGGTGCAGGGACTATCTTTGGGGCATAACAATTAAGAACTGTAAACCAGGGAGCCTATAAGATTCTTTTTTAGATCATAAGATTGTCCCAGCTTTTGAACCTGTACTAAATGTCATTTAGGGCTCTCTTCCGAGGAAGTTATACCTGAAGTTCAGGTATGGGACATTTCCAACTCTAGAGTTTCTATCAGGATGGGGGAAAAATAGAATGGCCAGTGCTATCTGTCCATCTTGTGGCTGTGCTTCTGAAACAATTGTACATCATTTTTGTGTGGCATATAGGCTTCCAAGGAAGAAGTGGATCACTCCACTGTATACACTTCTGGGTATAAGGACTCTTGGATCAGCCCTTAGGATATTGAAAGCAGATACAAGTGAGGTGATTGTTGTTAGTCTGGCCAAATTCTTGCATGCAGCTTGGAGTATCCGCCAAGCACAGGAAGATTGTCATGTGAATTACACATAGCTCAACAACAGTCTGTGATATCCTAGGTGTGGATCACAAGGCTTGTGAAATTATTTCTGATATTTCATTATTTTTTGGGGATTCTATTATTTATGTTATTTTAGCTTCAATTTAATGTGATGATGAAATAGCATGGTTGCTGCTATTTTATAATCAATACATTTTTAATATGAAATGCCCCTTGTAGATTACCAAGGTTAGTCCTTTTTATGTTGGATTTAATAAGAATGTACATTTTATCATGTACTCTGTTTATGCTATTGTGTATGTTTTATGGATTGAATTCTCCAAAATGAACAATTTGGATTACTGTGTCACGTTCCTCCTATGCACAACATAAACAACCAGAGCCATGAATTACCCTTCATGAGCCTTAGTACCGGAGTGCAGCTCGACTTCTGTGACAGAGAGACTTGGAGACCCACATCTGAGCAACCTCACTTCTGTAACAGCAAAGGGTAGGCAGCTAAGCATGGTGAAATGACCTGCACCCTATGTAATCACAACTGGTTAGGATTAGTGTAAACATTTACACCCATTATTTTATTTGTTAAGTTAAATTGTCTAAGTGGTCCTCCCAGACATGGGTTTCTTGCTCACTGTGCCATAAAGATGCCAGCTGTGCTTTACTGGGCTTGCTTCGCTTCATGTTCAGAGGCGAGGTGGACGACTGGTGCTGACAGAACTGTACTCTTTTGCAGGACCAAGGCTGATTTACATATGGTTGATCCTCTTTATAATGGTAATTTACTTGTTGAAACAGCAGCATAATACACCTAAAGCAATATCAGTGGTTCTTATTAATTCTAATATTTCTAGTTGTCACATTTTCCCTGAACTTTGTGAGGTCAGATACAAAATATAGCCCAAAAAATGGAATGTGCTTGTCATGTTTAGTGTCGGCAGACAAACAGGCCACCTGTAAATACTGCTGTTCTTAGAATAGGCAAATACACATGTAGACTGCAAACACTTCACTGTTTGTATTATGTGCCTGGAGCAGGCCCATACAGAATGTAAATGTTGGACTATTTTCAGTATAATGGGCGGAGAAAAGGATCATGTGCCTTCTTTTTTTCTCTGGGAGGGACAGATGACCAGTCTAGTGACTACTTATTCCACTCCAGATGGGGCAGACTGTGGAATCCCCTAGGGAGCAGGCCGCCTTCACCATTTTTAGGTTGAGCATAGCAGCGCGCAAGCGCTGCTTTTCTGACGTGTTGGTATGTATATAGGCTTTTAACCACTCCCACCTCACGCCTATCACTTTCACTCGTTGGTGGGCTTACCATTCAAAAATCCTTTGCTGACATTGGTAAATGGTTTACGTTTGTCCCTCCTTGGGGAGGTTTTGTTACCACTTTGGTCATCGCCCCTGTTACATGGCTAATTGCAATTTTGCCGATAAGTTTGACTGTGAGCGAACTTCTTTTTCCTTTTGTGTATCTCTTTACGCTGATGCTCTAGGTGGCCGTGGCGCTGTGAATTGGCTCACTTATGTGAAACTGTTTCACTTTTCATTTTCAACTTATGTGGCAAGGAAAGTCCGGTCAGAAACGCTAATAGCTCTAACTCCAACAAATGCGAGACCCATTGCATTTCAAATGCTTGTTTTAGTATTTTCGTACAGATAAGGAGTTTTGAAGAAGTACAAACTAGGGTCTCGGACATAATAAGCGCCAGCCTGAAACCTTGCACTGTAAAAAGACCTCCACATTATCTTGCCCCTTTTCTGGTTTCACATTGAAGTTTTGAAACAAGGTTACGAGTGATATCTGGCAAAACCTCTTGTTCACATCCTTTAAAAAACCCTGAAAGAAGCATCTACGTCTGAAAAAGTTGCTACTTATTGAATACATGCTCCTGTATTCCTGGCTCTGTGATGATGGACACTAATGTTATGGATGCCTATGTATTCACCTCTGTTTCTCCTGAGCTACGACTTTCCTCTTTTTGAACTCGTATGCAATCTCCTTTGTTTTTCCAGCATTCTCCTTTCTTAGCCTCTCTTTAACCTATGTACTCATAGATATGACACCCTGTCTCTCAATACACATTATGAACACTATACTGGTACCCTTTCTTCCTATATGCAAGTTGTTGCGGATCACATATGTAAATGTTACTACTGCAACTGTTCAAGTATCTGCAAAGCGCGCTACCATCCTTCCAGATTATTTATGCATTTTAGGAAAACTGGTATAGAATACAAATTAAAAAGTAGGGAGTTCCAGTGCAGGCGGGAAGGAGGATAGACACTTCCACAGACACTGCCTGATGGATGTCTGTGGTGGGATGTGGCAAAGCAGCATGTTCCTTAACATGTGATGCTTGTGGGTGAAACCTATGGTTTTTGTACTCCCTTTCCAAAAGCCATTCTTTGCCGTGCTCTGCTGACTTCCTCATAAGTTATAAGCCCTGGCTTTTAGGTGGATCAAGAGCTATCCTAGAACGGGCAGATAATACGTGCCATGAAAACAGGATACGTCTACTCCTCTTCACACTGACTTGGCATTACAGTGCCTAAGAAGTTGCCACTTTCATCCAGACCTAAATGTAAACACAGTGATTCAAGGAAGCAATCTATTGTCTTTTTATGTAATTATCGGTTATTGTTTGGACATATGTGAGCGTTTGAGGCTCGAATTGGCCTAGTTCCGAAAGGCCTTCTGTGAAGCGACTGATGCTCGTCTGCATACCATTGGTGTATTTCACCTACACATGCGTAATACTCAAATTTGAGTCCCAGCTGCTCAGTACAATGTTTCGTTCGCGCCCGTGGGTCTGATTTGCAACAGGGAGTGCTTACAACACGATGCCCTGCAGAGCAATGCTTTAAATGGGCAGGTACTGTTCAGTACTGAGTACCTACACTTCTTTAGCTTGAAAGGGAGACTACCTGCACATCTCTGCACTGCTCCAATGCATTTAATGGGAAAGTACTGTCAGTTCTCAGATGCAAACAGGTACTCCAAATAGTGAGTAACTGCACTTCTATATTTCCATTTAAAGCACTGCTGCATGGCAAGTTTGGAACGGTCAGGGGATTCATTTGGGGCAGTTGCATGTTGATTTGGGGCCTCTGAGGTGCTGCTGTCCGACAGGTTACAACACTCATTAAGGGACTTAATGACACGTTCATGTCAATCGGTAAACTAGCAGAATTTTGGAAGCTGATTAAATTAGCAGACTTTGAGTTGAAGAGATCAAATTCTTAGGACTGTTCACGGAGTTGTATGTATAATAAATTATACAATTTGCGTTTGTGGGTGAGACTATTTGGAGAGGGTGATGAGCGCATTTTTTGGAGTGCAGTTGATAAACTATTCAAATCCGGACAGAAACTTGTGTAATAAGAATTAGAACACTTAAAATAACTTTCTCTTTGCACTTTAATTGTCTTTTCGTTATTTAGTTTTCCTTGACGCAGCGATTATGCTGATATATCTTTAGCACCAAGAAGCTTTTGCAAACGCTCGCGGACAGGCTGACTTGTGGCACTGAGAGAGTTGATTTGAGTTGACAAATTTGCTGAAGTGTATGATTCGCTGATTCTGGGCTGCTGATCTACTGAATACAGAAAGATGGCGGACTCATTGGGAGCTTAGTCTGCTGTACTGAGATATGTTATACTCTGAACTGTGTTTGCGTTCACAAGAGGGAAAGGTCTAAGAGCAGTGCTTAATTTGTGCTTGTTGTTTCCGGTGCTGAGCACTGGCACTTATTGTTGAGGGCCGGCGCATATTCTTCGCCCTCAAGCATTTGCTGCGAGCAAAAGGTATATATGGGAAAGACGGAGGAAGAGAAAATTGAAAAAGCGTCACAATCGGACAAAGCTGCAAGAGTGAGCTGAAGGGACAGGGAGTGGCTCTAAATGAAATGAAGTGGCCCGAGATGGCTTCAGGATTATGCTACCTCAATATTCTGTGTTCCCACATTTAATTGCAGCAGCCGCATGTTTAAGAGGAGAGCTTTCAGCTCTGGCACCTTCTCATTTACAAATTAAGCACTGTCTAAGAGGGGTTGGCAACAGCTATACAATATGCATGCAAGTGCATGCAGGGCTTTAAGTGGGGTGGAAAAAATGAGGGAAGTCTCTCAAAGAGGCGTAGCCGATGTAATTAAGGGTGTATCTTAAAAATACGTAAAATAAAAACCAGTGTGTAGCATAGTGTGCTGCCCGACTGGTATTTTGCTGCATGTTTCTGTCGCTGCATCCTGATATTTAATACAAGTAACATGACACCTACATAAGCCAGAACTATTGGCTTTGTCAATGGTTGTTAGTTGCTTAAGATAAATAAGCAACAGCTTCTTTGTATAAAATATTTACAATGCTTCAGTTCTAAAATGATGAGACTGTGAGAGAACTGTAAAAAGTCTCTTTAACGTTACATCAAAGGCAGTGAAGTGTGCCACTGCTGCTTGAGTTAAGGTTTTTTCCCACCCCTAGGGTGAGGGCAAGAACGGAATGCCCGATATCACTTGTGTTTTCAGCAGCGGCAGTACCGGGCCCACTTAAAGCCCTGACTGTATGCAAGCACATTCTGCGGTGATCCAGAACCAAAACACTGAGAACCAGCGAGGTGGATGACAAGTGGGGGAAAGGGCGAGCTGCCAACTTTGGAGCTGGGGAGCCAGGTTCGAGCCTCGGCGTCGGCTCAACTTCATGTGATTCTTCGCAAATCACTTAATCTCTCAGTGCCTAAAAAATTATAAATGTGCTCTTGTGTCATGTAACTGGCGCTCATATAAAGCGCTCCAGTACCTCCCGGTCGTGTTCGCGCTATCTACTACTGCCAAAAAACAGTGCATGAACTTTAGCTGGCCACAGACTGAGGGCAAGTTCGGAGGTATGAGTAAGGAACATCTGTGGTTAATCAACCCGCAATATTCTCAAGTAACCACAGTGAACTTTGGCGTTAAATATGAGCTCATATTATTAGGAGCTGATACTGAGTTCACAGGCCTCTCTACTGAATGGGGGTATACATTATTGCATTTGGGGCCACACTACCGTTAAAAAGTAAATTCGGATATGTATGCAAACAGGGGTGTGCACATAAATTGGAATTCAAGGCTGGCGGATAAATGTTAATGCTGCACGGGATAAATACTACTTTGTCGCAAATGCTGCTTATGGGCATGTGCTTACACCCACAATCTTCCCCCAGCACATTTCGCTACAAAAACATGGCATAATATAACTGAAAAAAGGCAGGAGAAGGCGAAACATGCAGTAATCTGTCTGGTAAACACAAATTCTGCCATGCTGAACTTGGAATAGGTGATATGTACCACGTGCCGTAAATACCCCACTCCGGGGCAACATAATTACCAATTGGGAGACATATCACCCCTATTCTGGAAGAGTTGTAAATGATGCTCCGGTAAATACGGTTATCAGTGGCAGATAATAGGTGGGTTTCTTGTGGCTTCTGGTTTGTGAGTCATCTTGCGGACTTGACTGTATGTGGGTTGCTATTGGCTGATGATTTGTTGTTTATTAGTAGTGGGTGAAATGTGGCCTACCCGTGCCATGAACTGCTCAAACAGGGATTGTGCCGTATGCCGGAGCCACTTTGTGTAGGCAGGAAGCAGTGCGCTAATGCTGGAAAAGGAGGCTTCTGCCAAGTACAGGTTTGTGGATGGCCAACACACATATTGCCCACTGATTAGAATCTCCTTAATGTGGTGCCGACATATGGTAGCCTGCTGACTCCCTGGTTTAATATAAGTTCTTAGAACAGAGCACTTGTAGATGTTTGAAAACCCCAGGGCAGAGTTTTGTTCTTTATCATAACAGCCAGGCGTCCACTGGCCCGAATGAGGACTAGTAACACAGTCAGTATGCCCTGGAAAGTGGGGTTAGGTATTGACCCCAGATTTAGATGAAGAGTTTTCATTCCAACAAGAATTGTGCATTCCATACTATAGCAATATTAAACATCTGCCGACGCTGCTGCGCCATACATACGTTGATGATTCACAGGCACATGCTGACTTCACTCTCCTAGTCTTCTCTGGTGTCTAGCTGTTGCTGTAGGTTGAATGAACTGAAGGCGTGCACAGTATTAGAGGGTTCATTTGATTGATACGTATGTTATTAGTACGCTAATGAGATGTGGTATATTGGTAAGCTGACGTTACTTCTCTGTAGTAGCAGGGTTGCCCCCTAGGAGCTTGCACCTACTGACGTGATTGCTACTTTCTAAAGTACTTGTATATTGAATTACCTATAATGCTTGGTGCAGCCTAGCTACTTCTACGTACCAATACTCAGACTTCAATATAATGACACTTTGACCTACATTGGCACTCAACACTAACTCAAATCAACCACTTCTACATATAGACAGAGACAGTACTACATTGACACTGTTAGTGTAGTAATAACATGTAGAGTTAAGGCTAGAGTTAATCTTTGCACAAAATCTAGAATCAGTGTCAGGGTAAGGGATTAAGCTCTAGAGCTACACATATTGTTATGGATGTGACTATGTTTAGGGTTAAATTTAAAATTAGGGATGGATTAGATTTAGAATTAATGCCAGGTTTAATTAGTAGGTCTAGTCATAGGGTAATGACTGGGGTTATGGTTAAGTTTATCTTTAGAGTTAGGGTGAGGTTCAGGATTAGATTTAGAATTAGAGAGACAGGGAAGTGGTTAAATGGCAGAGCTAGACATAGGATTATGGTTAGGTTTATTGTTAAGGATAGGGTTATATTTATAGGTAGGTTTAGGATTAGATTAATGTCAGGTACATTGTAAAGCAGTAGGTCTAGACATAGATTTATCGCTATGCTTGCGTTTAGAATAAGGGTAATGATTAAGATTAGATTTCGAATTAGAGTCAGGTAAAAGGTTTAGTGGTAGGGCTAGACATAGGGTTTTAGTTGTCTTTAGGGTTAGAGTTAGGTTTACTACCAATGTAAGATTAGAGTGAGAGTCATAGTAAAAATCATAGTGAGGTATTGGTTTATTGTTGGGGCAAGATTGGACTCTGTTTTAGGGCTATGGTTATTTTTAGAGTTGGAATTAGGAATAGTTAGGCTTGGTTTAGTGTTTATTTTTATGATAAGGTCCCAACATAAGTAAAGTAATACGAAGAAAGTTAGGGTTTAGTTTAGAATTAAGCTTATTGCAAGAGTGAGTAAATATTATGGTTAGATTTAGGGGTAGGTGAATGATAGGTTTAGGGTTAGCATAGATATCCAAAAGATGGGGTGGTGAATTGGTGGCTAAGTGCATTTTATACATATATGGTTGATTTAGTAATAGGTTAGCATAATGGTTTCTATGTACAGTTATGTGAATGTATTGGCTTTGTAGGTATTAACATGCAACCTGATGCTTTGATCTTGGCCATTCTCTTGGCTCCTTACTTTATGTTATTGGTGGTGTTCTTTCCCTATAGATGTGTTCTTTAAACTATTTGACCGTGTGACAATAATGCTTTGGTTTGGTTAGCAAAGGTACGGTCTGAGGCTCCAGACTGGCAGCAAACAGCACCAACTCAAAAGCTGACCTGAAGGGAGGGAGGAGTGAAATTGCACTTGCAGTTTGACAACGCACCAAGTTCTGAAACCATCACTGCCAGGGCTCGTTCTGCATTTAAGTTACCACGTCACTACAAATGAGAGCGATAGAAAGCAACAAATCACTTCAGAAAAGGCTAGAGGCAGGACCACTGAAAGCTCGAGTCAGACTCGAGCCCAGTGCCTTGTTCTGGCTCAGCTGAAGGTCCTTTTGGAACCTCGAGCTCATCAGGAGCTGAGCCATTGCACAAGGCGATGTCACCTTATAGCTAATGCTTCCAACCATGCAGCGTGGGAAACAAGGTTACAATCCCATGCTAACCTCAGCATCCTGTGAATCCCCTTCAAATATCCATGTGCAAAAAAATACATATGTGTAACATAGTCTGTGTCTGATTTGAAGCGCTCTTAAGACCTTGCTAAAGGTTTGTACTATGTAAACATTTAAACGAAATAAAACGTCACTCACGCTCTAATCTCATCCTAAAAGAGTTAAGGACAAATCATTAAGCTTTGGCTTGAGAAAGAGATACCCATATAGTGGCTGAATTGCACAGTGTGAAACTGGAAAACCTGGTGTCAATTCCAGCTTCCCCAATTGACCAGTTTGTGTGATCATAGGCAAATACATTACTTCCCCTAACCTCCTTTTTGCTGATTATCACATATAAGGGCACAGTCAAATAAATGTGTTCAGGATATGCACTGTAAAGCGTCTCTTGTTTGATTGAATAGCCTATAGTATTTATCAATATATGATAAGAATCTAGGGCACACATAAAATACACATGAAAACTGACTTGCTTCTCAGTTCACAAGTTGCCAGAGTGCGCGCAGGAATGTTTCTCAGTTCCTGTTTAAGAACTCTGATTTTTATTAAACACTTCTCAATGTAGTTATATATTCCGATGTACCAATGTGAAATGCTTCAACGTGTTAAAGAAATATATATTTTTTAATTTTGAAGATACCTTATCCTACTCACATGATCTTTTTTTGTTGCATGATTAGATGGCAATTATTTTAAAGGCTTCGGCTCGTGCATGGGCTCTTAAAGCCAGAGCTGACTGTTGGCTCGACACTGACTTGGCTCTGCCTGTTGATTTCTTGGCTCGCCATGTTACTAATGGAAAGGAAGCCTTGCACGTGAGATGCTCCCAGCACCGTTTTCTCGTAGAGTTTTTAAATGAACAGAAATCCATTTTGGAGCCAGGAGTGTCACATTAATGTGTCTTGCCCAAAGTAACACTATATGATATTAGTCACAGCATGTACTTTCCTTATGTCTCAGTTCATTATTACCATATTGTGAACCCATCAGAGTTTCTGACATGAACGGCAGAATAAAATAATTTTACATGTTTTATAACTACAATTTTAACTGGAAATACACTCATGTAGGTTACAAAATAGCATATTCCTTTGCAGCGATTCCTGATTTCTTCTGCTGTGTTCAGGCAAAGGTCCCGGTCCTGTTGAAGAGAGTGGACTTCACTTTATGTTAGAGTGTGTGTTTCAGAGTTTCCAAGCTGTGAATTGTTTAAGGGGATAAGAGATGTTTTACTCTTGTCCTGTTGCTTAACTGTGGGTGTGTCGCCTCCCTAGACATTCTTCAAGATCTTGCTTAGAGTGATTAGGTTTGTTGTAAACTGGAATGCTCTAGTACAGTCGGTAAAGTTACTTTGTATGAATTATTTCCGGACTGCAGCATACATGAAGAAAGTTACGGAACGGAATGCTGTTCTGGTTTGAGGTGCAATCTAAGGGATAGGGTGGCAGTGGACTTTTTTTTTGGACGAGGATAATATCAGATCAGTTAGTACTGCTCATATGACATAACATGTTTCCTGTTGGTGTAACATCTTCTAGTATTGATTGTCCTGTTACCGTGTAGGCTACATTGTCGTGGCTTAAGTTGGGCTTACCATGTTTTTATTAAGACCACTGGTATACTGTTTTTTCCAACTTTCAGCATTCTGGTCGACATGTCACAGTCGTTGGTGGATTTGTTATGATGTTGGCGGACCAGTAATGGCGTACTTAGATCTTCAGTGACACTCATGGACTTGTCAAAGTGTTGGTGAACTTGTCTCGAGACTGTTTGATTGTCTGTGTTAGTAGACTAGTCCTGGTGCTCATAGATTTGTCACATTGTTGGTGGATCTGTCATACTATTGGTAATCTTGTCAACACTGGTGAGCCTTTCGTGGATATTCCACAGTGTTTGGTGAGATTATACAGCAGCTCAGGGTCTTTCATGTTTTATCAATATGTGATGGTTTCCGTGGGTCAGTATCTCAGGGCCTTTCCATATCTAATGCCCCTTGTGTTTCTCTATTCCAGGATCTTTGAGGGTCTGAGTGTGCTGCTGAGTCTCAGTACATCAGGATCTTTAATTATTTCATGGTGCTTCCGTGTCTCAGTATTGAAAGTCTGTCAGAATCTAGATATCTGGAGGGTGCAGCACCCCCAAGATAGGGACTACTCATATAATTCAGGCCTCCACCAGCTCCACACCAGAATTGACCGGGTGTTATGCACAGGCACGATCCCCCCGGAGATAGCACACTCTGAGTATCTTGGCCAAACATTATCGGACCACAGCCTGTTGCTTATTGCATGGCGCGACGTGGACATGAGGGCCCCCATCCCGGTATGGAGGCTCCAGCCAATAACCCTGGAGGATGGGAAACTCTTAAGGTGGTGATGCGAGGCTACTGCTTGGGACAATCGGTGGGGATCAGACGCACCCTCGAAACTGAACTAAACCAGCTGGAAAAAAAATATACATGATAGGGATAATGAACAAGGCCCTCCCCAGCAAGGGAGTCCTATAACCAAGTAAACGAAAGGCTAAGGTGTCACGACTACCAGAGACACCTAACGTCTTTACATGCAGAGGCAAATCCGGTAAACTACTGGCGTGGTTGGTGCGGCCTGGTGGTGTGAGCACCCCGATCAGAAGTGTGTGGGGAGTGGATGGAAGACATGTGTATGCCCCCCTTGACATAAATGAAGTCTTTAAATCATATTATGCGAAACTCTATAAACAACCTGAGGAGCACTTGCCGCAGTTGCTTGAGGGAAGCCTACAGTCCCTCCTGCTTAGCACTTTAAAGCAAGAGGATGGGGATCCCTATTGCACAGTTAGCAGCGGGCAAAACGCCAGGCTCAGACGGACTCCCTATGAAGTTCTACAAGACATATGTAGATATTCTGGCACCCATACTGGTTGACCTTTAAACTGAGGCATTTGACAGGGAATACTTCCTCCGACACTGCGGGAGGCACTAGTGGTCCACCTGCCCAAGACTAAGGAACGTGAAGCTTCTGTGACGGATTTCAGACCTCTGCCCATGTTAAACGGTGACTTCAAGATTCTGAGCAAAACCCTAGCTAATAGGCTGTTACAACATATCCCCCACCTTATACATGAAGACCAGAATGGTTTTGTACCTGAACGTAACACCTCCCTGAACATAAGATGGCTATTTACACTACTACATATGCCACACGAGGAGCGGCACCCTGGGGCTGTCCTTCTCTCAGTAGATCTCGAGAAAGCGTTCGACTCCTTAAGGTGGGATTATTTGCGGGTGGTAATGGCTAGAATGGGCCTGGGGGGAAATGGATGCGATGGGTTGAACTGCTATATTGTCAGCCCGTGGCACGGGTGAAGGCGGGCGGTGTGGTGTCAGCCGCTTAGCCCATTTTCCAGGGCACCAGGCAGGGATGCTCCCTTTCACCCATGTTGTTTGCACTTGCCATCGAACCACTTACGGCACGATTCCAAGCGGAGGGACATGGTAGAGGGGTAGAGTGGGGTCAGGTGGAACATGTCATATTGCAATACGCTGACGATCTACTAATTTACCTACGCGACGGCGCATGGGGAATTCCTGGGGTGCCCACCCTACTGGAGGAATTTGGGGGTCCATCTGGCCTCCGAGTAAACAGGAAAAAGACTTACGTCTTCCCACTGACTGCGGGCACGGAACGTCTCTCCTCCTGTCCACCGGATATTCCATGGCCCCCCTGTACTTTCAGATACCTAAGCATACAGGTATTTCACGATTTACTAGATCTATGTGACGGGAATCTAGGCATAGCACTCCAGTCCTTAAGGTCGTCCGTGGTGTTCTGGCGCTCTCTTAAGCTCTCCATGATGGCTCGGGTGCCATTATCCAAATGATTATGGTACCCCACTTACTGTACTACTTTACCAACCTCCCAGTGATTGTGCTGATGAGCTGGTTCAGAGAGTTGAATGCGCTCCTTTAGGGAGCTTCATTGGGATGGGGGCCGACACCGGACGTCTTTGTCCAACCTTCGTCGCCCGACGGGAGAGGGTGGACTGGCGGTTCTTGACTTCGAGCTATATTATTTATCATGCCAGCTTCGGTGGGTCACTAGGTGGCTAGCGGGGGCGAACCAAATGGACCTCGTCATATCCGAAGGCACTGTAGGTACTGCCTTTTATTGGCTGACATGCTGGGTGCCCAGATCACCCTGTCAAAGCAGAATGTCATGCTTAGGGTGGCACTGGCCTGCTGGAAACGTTGTCTGAGACGTTTGGGAGTGACTGTGGCCAACTCCCCTGAGATATGATTGACAGGGATACCATTGGGAACACCGAGCTGCACCTTGTTACGAAGCCAAATGGGGGCTTGGAAACAGGCAAGAGTGGCGTCTCTGGTGGACATCTTTCGGGAGGTGGTTTTGCGCCCATTCATGAAGTTAATGGAAGAGGACAGGGTTCTGGGGGGACAATTCCTGCTGTATCTGCCGTTGATACATGCTGTGAGGACATTATGGTCCATGATCAATGCAGAGCCAGAGGCACATACAATACTACACCTTTTGCTGACCAAACGGGAAGGCACTCACTTGATTGCCCAGCTCTATAGAGCTCATACCGAGGCTGCCTCGGAGTCCTTACAGACCCTATGTGCGAAATGGGAGGGGACGTTAGGCAAGGACCTGATGGACATGGAATGGAGGAAGGTCCTGGCATATCCCCATAGAGTGTCCCGAAACACACGCTTCCGATACATCCAATATAATTATGTACACAGAACATACCTCACTCCTCACAGGCTAAGAGTAATAAATGGAGGTGGACCCAGGTGGTGCCCTAGGTGCAGCTCTCTGGACCCAGATTTTGACCATATGGTCTGGGAATGCCCCGACTTGCAGAGGTATTGGAGGGGTGCTCTGGAAGAGTTGGGGGGAACCCTTGGTACTCAACTAGACCTGGACCCTGCTTTATGCTTGTTGGGTCTACATACGAGCCCAGCCTCTAGAAGAGTTGGTAGCAGATTCTTAGACCTCGCCCTGATCCCACTTAGACGTCGGATTGCCATGGCCTGGAAGTCGGCAGTGCTCCCAACCTTGGGGGACTGGAAACCGCGTGTGTCGACCTGTGCTCAGGCTGAACTGATGGCATTGCGTAGGGAAGATGCTCGAGGGGTGTGGACGCATCATATAGCCCCGCTGTAGTCAGAGGTATTGGAGGCCTGGGAGACTCAGAGGAATGGGGAGGCGGGGCTATGGAGCTTGGAGAGGAAGGAACCGTACCAGTGGAGGACGACGGCACTGCTTAAAAAGGAGAGGGGATGTGAGGGACGATGAAGGATGGTCCCGATGGAACATGAAGAGGGCTGGAGGAACGGACATGCGAGGAAGGAGGTCGGGACCCACCTCACATGCACCGCATACGTCAAACCAGAGTGGCCAAACTAGGGTGGAAGTGGGCATTCCACCGGAGTGGGCCCCATTGACACACTGGACCGAGGGGAGGACTGTGACTAAGGTTCTTATACAGACCCCCTAGGTGAACAAACTAGGCGCGGGTGTACGCCTCACTCACACTAGAGCAGAGAACTACCCCCTACAGCGCGCTCTCTCAATGTTCAAACTCGTTGAGTTAACAGTTTAGAAGGTAACACATAGGACGATAGAGCAGAATGTTAGCTTAAAGTTGGCCGAAGGTTGTATGACCGAACAAACGTACCCTATTGTGTTATATATCTCTGCTGTTTGTATTATATTCGGCATAGCCATATCACAGATATGTTTTTGCATGTACTCTAACTGTAATATACCTGGCAGAACTGACGCTATGCATGGAAGGGCACAACATTATGAAGATTGTAATTACTGAAAGAGAAATACCAATAAACAAAGTTAGAAGTCTGTCAGAATCTCATGGCATCCTGAGTCACAGTAGCTCGGAGTATGTTAGTATCTCAGCTTTAGCATGTCATGGGTCTACCTGTATCAGGGTACCCCTGATCCTCTGTATCCATGGGTTACTTTATACCCAAGTGTGCCATTGAGTGTGTCTATATTTTAGGATTTACTAAGGTACTTCAGGATTTTTCTGAGACAAATGTGGTTTTAGCTCACAATACTTCAGGGTGTCCATGTGCATCTCCGTATTTTAGGGTGCCTGTAGGTGTTTTTTTTATTTTTTATCTGCATCTCGTATAATCCCAGAGCGTAAGAGATCCTCAGCATTTAAGGACTATCAGTGTGTTGTGATGTACTTAGGCTTTAGTGCCTTAGGGCGTATCAGGGTCTATCAGGATACCAGGATACACCACGGTATTGTAGGGAGCTTCGTGATTTCACTGTATCTTAGGTTATCCCAGGGCGCCCCTAGATCTCTCACATTTCCTGTGGACCCGTCTTCATATTTTGTACACAACATTCCTGTACTCTGAGATGGTTCTGCCTCTCTGGCGCACTTCCGGTTTGCTGAAGTTATTTCAGTGTGGCAGGCGCAAGAGGTTTCCCGCCTTGGCTGTCGTCCAGTGGTTCCCAGTAAGTGCCATTTATAACAGGCCCAGGAGCATTGAAGAGAGAGGCGCAGAGAGGAGGACCTGGTTGTGCGGGCGGGAGAGGCATGCTGGTCTGCGGTTTGCAGCCTGCGGCTAGGCCTCCGTGTTAGTCTTGGCACGCACTTCTTTGTTTTGATAGATAAATAGTGCTGTAACTTCTGCAGTACAGCGATTCGGCCTCAGAAAACCTGTTCAGCACAGCCTCCAAGCACAGGTGCCAGTTCATCCGGAAGATATCATGTCCCTTTCATCAGCTTCGAGTGAGCTTAAAGCCTGCGCCAAGATCTCTGCACGCCCTAGGCCACCTTCTCCTTTCCTGCCAGGGCCGTGTTAGCTTCACAACCAAGTGATAAGGGGGAAACTACTTAATTGTATAAGGACATCTCACCACAGCCCTGCCTATTGGGCGCATCTCTGGCTAATGAGGCTATTCGCCAACGTGTGTCTCCTTATTAAGGTTATGACTGTCCAGCGGTCGGAGTGCATACAGAAAAGTATGGCAACTGTGAGCCTGAGCACAGTGGGGACGCAGTCAGGGAGAGTTGGGGTGGGGTCAGAGATGTTGCTAAAATACAAACTATTCTGTAAATATTGTGTCTGCCTCTGACCTACAGGTAACTGGATACAAAATATAATGCACAAACCTCAAATGAAAAATAATTGTAACTTAAATTCATCGGTGGGAAATACATTTTACTGGTAGGACAGTTCAGTTGGTTAATGGGATCACTTCAGGGTTCTCTGGGTGTACACGGAGGGCCACTGATTTGAATCCTGGACTGTGCCCTGGGGAAATATTGACATATTTATAGTGCAAACAGGGTCAAGCGGGTGACAGCACAGTGAACTAAGTAATTCTTTAGTTTAAAATACCTTACACACCATCTAAAGTTGCACAGAGGCTGACACAAAATGTGGCAACAAGATTTTTTTAAATGTTTATGTGTAAACATTTACAGTGCTTTTATAAGTTCGGTTTAGTAGTGTGCTGATTGTAGCTAGTGCAAAATGTTTTATAGGTTTCCTTTAAAAGGATCAGTTTCAGATTCTGTCAAATAAAAACCATGCCAGCTCCCAAGCAACCTTTATTTTTGCCAATTAACCAATTGCACACATTTACGTTTCTTTCAGATAGCGGGCACCCTAGAGAGACAGCTTGCTTCTTATTGAGCTGCCTCTCATTTCCCTCACTTTACAAAATGGTTGTTTCTTAAATAAAAGGTATGGGAACTATTTGGATAAAATTGAGAAAGCTTGGGAACGTCGTCTTCCGTTCTCCTGTCCACTTCAACCTGAGTCTGTCACATGAACATCTTCCCCTGTTCCCCCAACAGTTCTCTTCTTACTCAGCTTATTCCAGATATGAATGATGGATATGGAAAAAATATACTCCGGGATCTCATAAACTGGGGTTCAAGGCGCGTAGGCAGAAAGGGAATGGAGTCACAAAGGGTGGAGTCATGCATCTGGAGCCTGAAAGCAAGGCCGGACTGTCTATACCAGGTATTGGGCAATTCTCCGAGAGGTTGGAATGGTGGGGCCTGCTTTTGTTACTGGGGGGCCGGTTTTGTAGCTGTGAAACAGTTTTAAAAGCACTGCAGAGTTCCTTATATATCACACAGTTCAGGAAACAATGATAGTTCCAAGATAACTTTGTTGATTAATGTACCTGCGAGTTTTGCCCAGTGGCAGTTTTGACCCTTTTCAGGCAGCGCATGGGGTTAAAATATCTGCTGCAAAAAATGTGTACTTGGCAGATCACAGAACAGTATTTTATGTACAGTGCTCAGTGGGATACTGCTTTTGTCACAGAGATGCTGTTTTTACTGTGCAGCTCATAAGTTACAATCATAATCTAGCACAGAGAGCTATGAACTGCTATCAAAGCGCTGCATGCTACATGTTTGAAAGCTATGTTTTTTCCCAGTCTTTGATTATCCCAATGTTGCCAAAAGGGTTTGGGTGGAAATTATTAATAAAGTCAATCCTAACCTCTGTGTTACGTCCCGAATCCTGAGCTTATGCTGAGTTTATTCCCCATACCAATCACTCTTACAAAATGCCTACCAGTATGGATGACAAGTGAATCCTACACTTGTTGTCCCCTTTGGCATATGTAACATTTTCTAAACACTACGATTCATTCTTCGTATGTGCGTGTGATGTAAAGTGCTGCAACACCCTATGCTGGTAAGAGAGGCGCTAGAAAACAAAACAAAATACGTGTGATAGAGGGGCAATGGAGAGATGAGAGTTAGAGGGTGATGGTGAGGGAATCATTGAAGAGTCCTATTAAAGATTGCCGTAGCCTAGTGCACTATAAGATCATCATTTACTATGCTTTAAAAACTAGTACAATTGAATATATAATGGTAAATGTGTTGAATAATGCACATTTTTTGCCATTCTTTCCCAAATTTTCTTGGGGGGGGAAAACTCCCCACGCCCTTTGTAGTGGTCAGACTTGCTTGCTGTGCACCCTATGGGGGCTGGTCCGACAAATTTTGCCATGGCTGCTTTGGGTTCTTTGTCCGGTCTGGTCCAGTCTGAAAGCTTGGACAGTTAGGAGTAGATTTAGTAAAAAAAGCAAAACTCTCAAATGTGCTGCGTCTTGAACACCTACCAGCAACTTGAACTCACCTATACAACTAGAGGTGACTCAGTTCCCAGTACACACTGTATACCAGTCATGTGTTGCATGAGAAAAATTGCAGAAACACAGCACCCAGAAAAGCAAAGCCTCTTGAGCAATATAGCATGAAGTAAAATACTGCAACATGGATTACGTTAATAGTTTGTAGTGTCATTGTTGAGGCAATGAGTCAGCCCACTTCAGCCATTGCTTGACTTGATGGCATTTATTTTGTTCACAAGGAGCACCTCCGCATAGAAAGTAGTTCCCTTCAGTGTCAGGGACTACTAAGGCAAAGAGTGCTTTTTGAGATTTAAAAAAAAAAATCTATTTTTTTAAATATTGACGTTGGTTCGCCAGCTTCCAAAGGAAAGCTTTATAAAATCCATGGGGAAAGAACAAGCATTGACGAAGCCAAAAGGCTAGAAGACATCTGTAGTCGGACTGGGTTTCTGAAGGCTTGTTCTACATCTTTAACAGGATCGAAGAGGGCGACAGAGTGCTACAATGAGTAGGCAGGACATGTTACACTTAGAACTTTTCACTTGCATAAGTCTTTTCAAGGAGAAGTGCATACACCTGATATTCAGGTATCCAAGTAGATCCACTGGGTCTAAAAGAAGAAAGAAAGTTATATAAACAGTCCTCATAAGTTAGGCATTAGATGGGTTTCCGAAGAGGTGGAAATTACAGTAAGTAGCAGGTGGCTATCCACATCAAGATCTGAGCATTTGCAGTTGTTTTTGAAGCATAATTACTTTGCTAATATCGGAAAAATTCCTTGCACCAACCCTAGCAGCATTGGCTCTGACTTCGAGGTTGCATAAGATCCGTCATTAACCCACTGAGCCACCTCTGCGCGAGCGGGACTTGGCAGGTGTGGGAGTCCTGTGTTGGTGTGCGTCGGGAGGAGTGGGAGGGGCGTAGGTGCATGCGGGGATAGTTGAGAGGATGGGTGGCGTGCACGCCATTTGTGCTTTCAGAACATCTCTCGGCGGCCCCAGCATGCCTTGCGCCTTGGAAGTATTCCCTCGCTTTCGGAATATCCCCTCGAGGTAGAATACACTTTCTGCGTCGCACAGGCTGTGTTTGAAGTTTTAAAGTCTTCCGCCGCCGTACGCAACCAAAGCAACAGTAATTACAGCCTGAGCGGGCGGGAGAAACATGTGCAGCAGGAATGTGTGTCTGAGACGAAGCCCACTTCTCCCACCAAACTACAGTAATGAAAGCCTGCGCAGAGAATGCTTTCTTGCTTTAAATACTAAAAGTGCCACAGCTGGGTTCAGCTAGTAACATGCGAGATTAATTTACCTGGAATGCTTGTAAGGGAAACAGGTCCCTGCCGACAGCTGTTCTGCATAAACTCTGGGACATGGAGGGAAGAGTGGGGTTCTTGCAGACAGCTGGTCCTTATAAACCCGCCCTCCCCCACCTCACCACCTTTCTGGTCTGCCTCATTCTGGTCTGAAGCAAGACTCATTTTGTTGCAACAACTCGAGCTGTTTTTGGAAGGCTTTGGGATAGCCTCTACAGTTAGACTTTTGAAAGGATGGCTTAGCTATTTGCTGAGGCAAATGCCTAACCTACTATGTTAGTAGCATTTGTATAGTGTCTTTTACCATTAGCATGGCACCGTAGCACTGTCTTGTTCAAGGTGCCCTTTAAGTACGGTTTTGGGATTTCTATCTAGAGGCTTTTAGTGGATGTTTGGTTATGGGTGGTTGGGAGAGATTTGCTAAATGTCTAATTTGCTCATGGTTGCACGTTGGTTAAAGTTGTCAACTACCCCACCTAGGCAACGTGGGGTCTGGTTCTAGACACACACCCTTGCCAGGTGTACAGGTGTGATGAGGATTTGTAACCATGAGGTTATGGTACGTTTAAGATAACTGTATTTGATTGGTTCTAAGACAGACAAGTGCTGCACACTGGGACACGACATCCTGTATATTTTATTGTAATACTCCTGCATCTATATAGTGCTTCATACCCCTGACAAGGCGCCTAAGCACATTTTGTAGGGGGTAGTATGGTACGCCGCAGGAGTGCTACAGATGGAACAGTCTGTATCTGCCATGTGATCTATATGAATATTGTGCATGAGAACTAGAGTTGTGTCTATATCTTGTTTTGTCATGGAGGCAAAAAGAGCAAGGGATAAAACACAAAAATGTTATATACTAGTGTAAGGATGGATAGGAAATGTGTAAGTAAATTGATGAAGCTGTGTCTGGTGGCTTGGTCTTGGGCATGTGTGGTTAAGAATGCTCAGATTGTTTTGCTGCCGGCTGTAGGTGGTGTAAAATAAGATGTGTGCTTGCTAGCAAATATCTACCCATCCGTGAAGAGGAGACGTCTATGGTATGCAGTTATTCAAAATTACTTTTGGGGTTACTGAGAGTTTGGTGGATGTTGGACAAGGATATACCCTCTAAATAGAGCAGATGGGACATTGGCCAAACCCTACATAACCCTGTAGTCACTTTGGGAGCTGCCCAGATGGAAAGAGTACTACATTTGGAAGTGCAGTTTGGATCATCTACAGTAGATGTGCTAGAGATAGGGTGTGTACAGTACATGATCTGAGATTCACAAACTGTTAAGACAATGTCTTCAGTGTTAGTATTTTGTAAATATTTTTGAAATCATCATTAAATCACCAGCGGACTTCCTCTGGCGATTACCTGTATGGGCTCCATTTTCTGGTAGGATTGGCTCATGGCCTACCAGTGAAGCATCATTTCAGAGCCATATATCAGTTATGCACTGGTGTCTCAAGAAGTGATTTCTAAGGGAGGCATACACTGGGCCACAAAGACAAGTGATCAGGCCACGTTCAAAGGGCAATCTTAAAGCATGTTTGTGTGTCTGTAATATATATATAAATATATATATGATTTCCTAAAATGTTTAAATCTGTCTATGGATGTGAATATAGATCTATAGCTTTACATATGTATATGTTAATACACATATAATCTGATAGAGACTTCTAGCCACAGATTCCTTACCTTCGAATTTCCCTGAGCATCAGACTGGATCCAGAAGATTTTTTGTGAGCAGTACCCCTGCACGCTGGTAGGTAGCGTTGTTCAGCTCCATACTCGTTGTTGATGTCCGCAGCACCTATATGGGTGCCACCCAGGAGTGCTGACATCAGTTCTTTACTTTCCATGCCAGTGAGCGCACATCTGGAGAAGAGCTACCCAGTCAGTCGCTTTCTGATTTAACTTTTTCAACATTTGTCAAGTCTTTTTGGAGGTTTTCCTCCTGGAATGACAGGGATGTCATCGAAGAAGGTCGACTTCAAACCCTGTGGTGCCTGTCACCGACCGATGTCAGTGACAGACCCACACCTTGTGTACCTTTGGTGCCTCGAGTGCCACCACAACCCTAAGTCGTGCTCCAGCTGCTGCACCATGAACCCAAAAGGCCTTGTGATACTTCAACCTCCTGGCAGCTTGGCCTGCGATACAACGTTGTTTGAGGTCCCGGGTGAGAGGAACCTCCCGGGAACAGTTGCGTAGTCCGAGATCCTCATTGCACTCCACGTCGTGAGGCCACTCGGGTAAGTCCCACCATAAGAAGAAAAAGAAGTCGAAGACCACTTCGACTTCACCTCATCCGTCAGATGACGAGACTATGTAGTGCCGTGCATCAAGGCCTGGCTCCATGGTAGAGTGCACCTGGGTGGGCTCTACACCTCCCTGATTTTCCAGGAGCTGGAGCGACCCCCGCCCAACTGAAAGAGTTCTATGAGACATGTGCCTCATTTTTGGGCCAGCTGACACCTCTGGTGCGCCTTCAGACCCAGGGGTGTGGAATTTATTAAAATATCTACTTGTCCACAGGACAGGTTGCTTCTCAAATCTACTTGTCCTGTAAAAAGATCTACTTGTCCCTTTGGTGCCATGTAGTGTGGCGCCAAATTATGGCAGCAATCTCATTATGTAAGAGCTCTGATAATAGCCTCTCTGATTATGCCAGGGCTACTACCATAGTAGGCCTTGAATACTTGCAGTTTCAATCCCTACTGTAGCAATTTCCTTATTTTTCCACCTTTCTGCAGATCTGCATACTGGGGCTGGAGGAAGCAGTAAGCAATAGTTCCAGGGCTGGAATGCCTTGGAGTCTGCAAACCTACTAACCTGCATGTTTTAAAGATTTTCACCAGCTTCTCTCTAATATTTTCCCATAATAAGAAAGGTTGGACATTTACTCCTGACAATGGCAGAATTAGAACTTCTTCCAGGGTTGGGAAGAAAGTGGCTGGAGGGAAAATTAACTTGCAAATGCTCAATAGATTTTCACATGAGCAAATCTACACATGCGTATTTACCCATGCTAAAATACAGTTCACAAATATTTTATAGGGGTACGACATATACCATGGGTGCACTTTTGTGACTTTCTTTAAGAATCTGGGGCCAAATGTAGGTAGGTTCAGATTTGCGACCCGCAAATTGCGAGTCGCAAATCCGAATGTAGGATGGTGTCCCTGACACCATCTGTGATTCGCAAAGGGCTTCACAATTGCACACCTCATGAATAATCATGAGGTGGGTCGCAATTTGCGACCCCCTTGCGAATGACGGCCTCACAGGGATGGTGGCCTGCTGGAGACAGCAGACCACCATGTCTGTGACTGCTTTTCAATAAAGCATTTTTTTTTATTTTTTTTTTGTAATGCAGCCCGTTTTCCTTAAAGGAAAACGAGATGCATTACAAAAACGAAAAATGAAACATTTTCGTTTCATTTTTTCAGAGCAGGCAGTGGACCACAGGACCACTGCCTGCTCTGAAAAAATGTTTACAGTGACATTCACAAAGGGGCAGGGGTCCCATGGGGATCCCTTCCCTTTTGCGAAAGTGTTAGCACCCATTTGAAATGGGTGCAAACTGCGATTGGTTTGCGCCCGCGTTCGCAAAACAATCCTACATTGCACTGCGAGTCGCAATTAGGAAGGGAACACCCCTTCCTAATTGCGAGTCGCAAACCCGTTTTGCGATTCGGTAACCAGGTTACCAAATCGCAAAACTGGGTTTGTGCATCGCAATGTGCTTTTTGCACGTCGCAAACAGCGAAAGTCGCTGTTTGCGACATGCAAAAAGCTACCTACATGTGGGTCTTGGTCCCTAATTAGCTCTGGTGTTAACAAAGACATATTGTTTTTATTAAACTTCTATTTCTCTCTTTCGGCTGGCTTTACTGTGAGTGATCGCATTCTTCTCTTCCACAAGGAGCATATTGGCACACAAAGTAGTTTTGTTTAGTGTCAGGAACTACAGTGGCAATCAGTGACGTAACGAAACTGGAGGGTGCCCCTTTGCAAAGAACATGGAGGAGCCCCCTCTCCAGACTCACTCAGGGCAGGTGCTGTGCTGAAGGGGCCCCTGGAGTGCGGCTGTGGGGCCTTTGTTATGCCACTGGTGGCAACGTGTGCTTTTAGAGTTCAAAAACGTTTTGGGGGGTTTTTGCCAGTGTTTGTTACAATGTTGAGGGCCTGGTAGCTCCCACAACAATAAAGTGTTACAAAAGCCATGTCAAAACAAGACACGCATTGATGAAACTAAAAGACTTATAAAAATATGTCAGATCAGTTGGCTTTGTCAGTGTTTGTTTATTTTCATGCTTCCCATAATGGTGTTGAAAATGGTTACACTGATTTTCCATTAAAATATTTTTGGGAAATACTAGCATGCATCAAAACATTTTACTAAATGACACTTCATTTGCATCTAATCAGAGAGCATTCTGGGAGCATTATACTTAGCCTCATAGCCTAAACTTTTCAAACATGTGTTTACACGTTTTTGTTTTTTTTGTACTGGAACTAACGTCAGTAGTGAAGTGTGACCTTAAAACATGTATTTACAGCACTCACCCTAATAATGAAGGTTTTCAAATAATGAACCATAAATACAAGTTCGAACAGCATTATCTTTTGGAAACACATTACCTCAACTGCAGAGAGTTCCACTCTCTGTAAACAGGCAGCCAAAGGGTTTGTGCTGCAGAGGGTTGGGCCTACTTGTCCCAAGGACAAAGTAAACATAAAAACTTGTTGCCCTTGACCCCAAACAAGATGTCCCGGGCATCGGGCGATAGGAATTCCACATCCCTGGCCTTCAGACCCCAAGGAGTCAGCAGGGGCCCCTTCTGGACCTGGACTGGTGGGACACTTGTCCAGATGCCAATGCTCCCAGCGCTGCCAGTGGCACTGCCCTCATTCTGATCCCCAATTCTGATATGGAGCCAGAGGGGCGTTGATCAATGCTGTTTCCGATGCCATCTGGGGATATGCCTTCCAGGTCAGAGCATGAGCCCTATTCCTGTGGGTTGGGACTCAGGAGGAGTGGGAGGGGGTCACTGGACCATGAAGAATACCAGCCCCATGAAGACCCCAACATGGATTGGTGTGAGGAACAGTGTTAGAAATGGGGTTTTTGGTTGGCAGTCAGGTTACCCCCTGTCCAATCAAAAACCCTCACTCTAGTCAGGGTAAGTCACACACAATCCAAGATTATCCTGTGCCCACCCTCTGGTAGCTTGGCACGAGCAGTCAGGCTTAACTTAGAAGGCAATGTGTAAAGTATTTGTGCAATAAATCATACAATACCACCATATAGCACCACAAAAATACACCACACAGTGTTTAGAAAAATATATAATATTGTAGGTCAAAACGAATAAAGTTGCAATGTGAATTTGTAGAGATATCACTGAAAAGTGATATAAAGTGTCTTAAGTCTTTAAAAAAAGCAAACAAAGTCTCTTTCAAGCACAAAGTACCTGGTTTGGAGTGGAAAATCTCCTCAGAGGGCCACAGAAGAAGAGATACGTGGAAAAATGGTGTGTGCGTCGATTTCTCCCCAGCACACACGGACTTGCATCGTTATTTTCCATGCGGGGAAGTCGTGTGTCGTTTTCCGGTGCACGGACAGTCTCTTTCTGTGGATCGCGGGGATTACCAGATGTCCCGGGTCTGTGCGGGGATTTTCCTGCTTGTTTTCCGGCTGCGCGTCGAAGTTTCGCTCTCACGGCAGGTGGCGCGTCGATTTCTCCTTTGGAGGTCGGGCGTCGTTGTCCTTGCGAGACCGTGCGTCGAAGTTCCGGTCGTCCCGAAGGCGTTGCGTCGATCAGCGTCGGTGTGCGGCGTTTTTCTTGCTGCGGAACAAGCTGTGCGTCGAACATTTTGGCGCACGGAGCGTCCAAGTGAAAAAGAGAAGTCTTTTTGGTCCTGAGACTTCAGGGAACAGGAGGCAAGCTCTATCCAAGCCCTTGGAGAGCACTTTCACACCCAGACAAGAATTCAGCAAGGCAGCAGGCCAACAGCAAGGCAGCAGTCCTTTGTAGAAAGCAGACAGGTGAGTCCTTTGAGCAGCCAGGCAGTTCTTCTTGGCAGGATGTCGTTTCTGGTTCAGGTTCCTTCTCCAGCAAGTGTCTGATGAGGTAGGGCAGAGGTCCTGTTTTATACCCAAATGTGCCTTTGAAGTGGGGGAGACTTCAAAGAGTGGCTAAGAAGTGCACCAGGTCCCCTTTCAGTTCAATCCTGTCTGCCAGGGTCCCAGTAGGGGGGGGTGGCAGTCCTTTGTGTGAGAGCAGGCCCTCCACCCTCCCAGCCCAGGAAGACCCATTCAAAATGCAGATGTATGCAAGTGAGGCTGAGTACCCTGTGTTTGGGGTGTGTCTGAGTGAATGCACAAGGAGCTGTCAACTAAGCCCAGCCAGACGTGGATTGTAAGGCACAAAAAGATTTAAGTGCAAAGAAATGCTCACTTTCTAAAAGTGGTATTTCTAGAATAGTAATATTAAATCCAACTTCACCAGTCAGCAGGATTTTATATTACCATTCTGGCCATACTAAATATGACCTTCCTACTCCTTTCAGATTAGCAGCTAACACTTCAATACTGTATGAGGGCAGCCCCAATGTTAGCCTATGAAGGGAGCAGGCCTCACAGTAGTGCAAAAACGAATTTAGGAGTTTTACACTACCAGGACATGTAAACTACACAGATACATGTCCTGCCTTTCACCCACACAGCACCCTGCTCTAGGGGTTACCTAGGGCACACATTAGAGGTGACTTATATGTGGAGAAAGGGGAGGTTTAGGCTTGGCAAGTACTTTTAAATGCCAAGTCGAGGTGACAGTGAAACTGCACACACAGGCCTTGCAATGGCAGGCCTGAGACAAGGAAAAGGGGCTACTTAAGTTGGTGGCACAACCAGTGCTGCAGGCCCACTAGTAGCATTTAATCTACAGGCCCTAGGCACATAGAGTGTACATTACTAGGGACTTATAAGTAAATTAAATAGTCCAATCAGGTATGACTCAAGGTTACCATGTTTTAAGGGAGAGAGCATATGCACTTTAGCACTGGTTAGCAGTGGTAAAGTGTACAGAGTCTAAAAAGCCAGCAAAAACAGTGTCCAAAAAGTGGAGGGAGGCAGGCAAAAAGTTAGGGGTGACCACCCTAAGGCTGTCAGGTCTAACATGTGTGCCCCCCAGCTGAAAGTGGGGAGAGCTACCCGACCTCCTGGGAGCTCTCATCGCTAAGGCAGAAGTATCTGGAGAGACCATCAGCATTGGCGTGGTCAACACCTGGGCGATGCTCCACCGTAAAGTCCATCCCCTGTAGGGAAATGGACCACCTCAAGAGTTTTGGATTCTCACCCCTCATCTGCATGAGCCATCTGAGGGGCCTGTGGTCTGTCTGAACCCGGAAGTGAGTCCTAAACAGGTAGGGTCTTAGCTTCTTCAGTGCCCAGACCACAGCCTCTCTCTCAATAGCACTCCACCTCTGTTCCCGTGGTAATAGCCTTCTGCTAATAAAGACTACTGGTTGGTCTAGGCCCTCCTCATTTAGCTGTGCTAGGACCGCCCCTATGCCATGCTCTGAAGCGTCTGTCTGCACGATAAATTCCTGGGAGTAGTCAGGGGCCTTGAGCACGGGGGCCGTGCACATGGCTTCCTTCAGGGAGTCAAAGGCTTTCTGACAAGCCTCTGTCCAATTCACCAACCTAGGTTGTTTCTTGGAAGTGAGTTCTGTCAAGGAAGACACAATGGTACCATAGCCCTTGACAAATCTGCGGTAGTATCCTGTGAGGCCTAAAAAGGCTCTCACCTCAGTCTGAGTTCTAGGTGGTTGCCAGGCCTTGATAGTTTCAATCTTGGCCTGGAGTGGCTTCACCTTGCCACCACCTACTAGGTGTCCCAAGTATACCACGGAACCCTGCCCAATCTGGCACTTACTAGCCTTGATGGTCAGGCCTGCCTTTTGCCGGGCCTGAAGCACCTCCTTGAGGTGGAGCAGGTGTTCCTCCCAGCTGGAACTGTAGACAGCTATGTCATCCAGGTAGGCTGCACAGAAGGCATCCTTGCCAGCTAAGACCCCGTTAACCAACCGTTGGAAGATAGCGGGGGCATTTTTCAATCCAAATGGCATCACCTGGAACTGGTAATGGCTATCAGGGGTTGAAAATGCAGATCTTTCTTTAGCCCCCTCAGTCAGGGCGATCTGCCAGTACCCTGAAGTAAGATCAAACGTACTCAGGAACTTGGCAGCGCCCAGCCTGTCAACTAGCTCATCAGCTCAGGGGATGGGGTGAGCATCAGTCCGTGTGACTGAGTTGAGACCCCAGTAGTCCACACAGAACCGGAGTTCTGGCTTCGCACCTGGGGCAGTAGCCTTAGGGACCAACACCACTGGGCTGACCCAGGGACTGCTGGATTTCTCGATAACCCTTAGAGCTAACATCTTGGAGACCTCCTCCTTGATGCTGGTCTTCACCTTATCCGATAACCTGTAAATTTTGTTCTTCACAGGGAGACTGTCACCGGTGTCAATGTCATGAACACAGAGGTGGGTCAGTCCAGGAGTAAGGGAGAACAGGGGGGAGAACTGCTCCAACAGCTCATAGAAGTCTCCTTTCTGGTTTAGAGTCAGGGAGTCAGAAAGAATGACCCCTTTCACTGACCCATCACCTTCTTGGGCAGAGAGGAGGTCGGGGAGAGGTTCACTCTACTCTTCCATTCCTTCATCTGTGACCAGAAGCATGTTGACCTCAGACCTCTCAAAATGAGCCTTTAGTCGGTTAACATGGAGCACCCTTAGGGAGTTCCTAGGGGTTTGGAGGTCCACTAGGTAAGTGGCCTCCCTTTTCTGCTCCTTTACTTCAAATGGGCCAGACCAGCGGTCCTGGAGAGCTCTAGGCTCTATTGGCTCCATTACCCACACTTTGTCTCCAGGTTGAAACTCTACCAGGGTGGCCTTCTGGTCATACCAGCGTTTCATTACCTCTTGACTGGCCTCAAGGTTACTTTGGGCCTCTTTCCAGAAGCGGGTCATCTGGTTGCGGAGGGCCAACATGTAGCTGACCACATCCTGAGGGGGCGCCTTTGGAGCTTTCTCCAACCCCTCCTTGACAATGCTTAAGGGTCCCCTGACAGGGTACCCATAGAGAAGTTCAAAGGGACTGAACCCTACCCCCCTCTGGAGGACCTCTTTGTAAGCAAAGAGAAGGCATGGTAAGAGGACGTCCCACATACGCCTCATGGCCTCAGGGAGGCCACCAATCATGCCTTTCAAGGTCTTGTTGAATCTCTCCACAAGACCATTAGATTGGGGGTGATAGGTGTGGTGAACTTGTAGGTTACACCACACGCATCCCACAGAGACTTCATGTATGCAGACATGAAAGTTAGTGCCTCTGTCAGACACTATCTCCTTTGGGAATCCCACACGGGTAAATATCCCCATCAGAGTTCTGGTCACCACCGGTGCAGTTACGGTCCTCAGAGGGATTGCCTCTGGGTAACGGGTGGCATGGTCCACCAAAACCAGGATGAACCTGTTGCCTAGGGCAGTTTTGGGGTCCAATGAACCAACAATGTCGATGCCCACCCTTTCAAAGGGGGTGCCAACGACAGGAAGTGGAATCAGGGGGGTTTTAACCCTTTTTCCTGCTTTACCACTGGCCTGGCAGGTAGGACAAGATCTACAGAACTTATCTGAGTTTGTCCTCACTCTGGGCCAATAAAAGTGGGTGACAAGCCTGTCAAAGGTCTTGCCTTGCCCCAAATGTCCTGCCAGGGGAATGTCGTGAGCCAGACCCAGTAGGAAGGTTCGGTAACACTGGGGGACCACCAGCGCACGCGCTGCCCCAAAGGCCGGAACCTTAGGCTCACTGTAGAGGAGATCATTCTCCCAATATATGTGGTATTCGCCAGAGGCTTCACCTGACGCCTGGTCTGAGGCTTGCTTCCTCAGACCCTCTAGAGGTGGACATTCTTTCTGCGCCTTGCAGAATTCCTCCCTGGTGGGTCCACCCTCAACTTGCAAGCCAGCAAGCTCAGGTAGGTCACCTAGGGTGGCAATGTCTTCCCCAGTTGGCTCGGGAGCCTCCTCCTCAGGAGCCCCGTCAACCACTGCGGGAACTTCTGGGACCGGTTTCCCGCGCCCCTTGCCCCTCCTCTTGGCAGTTCTCTGGGCCATTGTTCCAGGCTCCAGACGCCCTTGACTCCCCTCTCGGTCAGCCATGAACCGTGTGGTCATGCAGACCCATTCAGGTAACCCTAACATCTCCAGGTGAGATCTGAGCTCTACTTCTTTCCAAGCAGTATGCTCAAGATCACTGCCTAACAGACAATTTACAGGCATGGCAGGACTCATAGCTACTTTCAGAGTACCAGAGACCCCCCCCCCCCCACTCAAAGGGAACCAGAGCCACCGGTAGGTGACTCTCATGATTGTCAGTGACTATGACCTGGTGGAATGTATTAGGGACTATCTGCTCTGTTGACACCAGCTGACTCTTGATAGTAGTCATACTGGCTCCTGTGTCACGCAGAGCCTCCACCTTCTGCCCATCAGTGGTGACCCACTGCCTGTACTTGGAAGTATTTTGGGGCATGTGGGCTTTGGGCACCATCTCTCCTTCTCCCAGGGACACTAGGGAAATCTCTACCTGTTCCCCCAAACTATCTGGGTCCATCTCCCCCCGAGCGCTACACTAGTCAACCCAGGTGTCTGTCCGGTAGTGGACGGTGCTTGCTTGGAGCACTGGGGGTCGCCTTTATAGTGACCATACTGGTAACACTCCATGCATTTGGGGTTGGATTTCCCTGACCTATCATATGTCCCTGGCTTTTTCCCAAATCTGGAAAAGGAATGGTTGCCACCCCTCCCTGGAAATTCTTTTGGGGGCCTTTGGAGAGTTCCTTATCTGTAAGTTTATCTCCCCCCTCTTTCTTCATTTGGGAACCCTGACCACCTTTGTGGGTGTCCCCCCCCAGGTACCTTCTTGGACACTCTGGTGCTAACCCAGAGGTTCTCCCCCTCAGCAAGCTTCCTGGGATCAGTCAGCTTACTATCCACTAAGTGCTGGCGCAACTCTGTAAAAGTACTATTAAGCATATGCTCTCTCAGAATCAAGTCATATAACCCTTTATAATTATCTACTTTGTTGCCCTGCACCCATCCATTCAGTGCCTTACTGGAAAAATCTAAGAAATCTACCCATGTTTGTGTGGTTTGTTTGGTGCTGTCCCTGAACCTCTGACGGTATCCCTCAGGGGTCAGCCCAAACTTGGCAAGTAAAGTGGCTTTCTGAAGTGGGTATGTGTTTTGATCAGGTTGATCCAATGTGAGAAGTGTGTCCCTCCCCAATGGCGGCACATAACCCCACATAGCTACCCCCCATTGCCCTTCAGGAACCTCATGAGCCCTTAGTGCAACTTCATAAGCAGCTAACCATTTATCTATGTCATCTCCCACCACAAATCTGGGCACCACATTTTTGGGTATACGAACCTTCTTTTCTCCAGCAGGTCCTGTCAGTATGCTGCAATCATTATTGCTGGATTCCGACTGCTTTGCCTTGAGATCCAGCTCCTTGAGACTCAGTTCATGAGCCAATAAAAGTTTCTTTTCAGCCAAGGCTCTCTCAGCTGCAGCTTCAGCTCTTTCAGCTTCAATCTGTTTGGCTGCTCTTTCAGCCTCAGCTTGCTTGGCTTCTCTCTCTGCCCTTCTTTCCTCCTGTTGAGCCTCAATTTTCAGTTTTGCCATTTGCAATTGGAACTCCCTTTCTTCTCTCCTTTCCTCTGTGGTCAGGCTTTGCACAGAAACACTGCTCCCTGGTCAGAAAGGGGGCACAATTGCAGTGGTAACACCATCCACAGATAGCAACAAATCCTCTGAGGGGCCATTTTCTGGCTCCTCTTCCTCGTCATCCTCTTCTAAATGGGCTTCTGCCCAGGCCCTCAGCGCCACTTGAAAGTCCTCCTTTTTGGAGGCCCCTTGGGTGGGTACCCTCATTGCCCTGCAGAATCCTTTTCGTTGTTTGACCATATATGTATCCAACAGGACTAGGTCAGAGTCTCCTATCTGAGACCCAGTCAGAGACATGTTGAGTGAGGATTTAGTTTTTGAAAATTGTCAGGAAAAACAAATTTGCAAAAAGAGATAAAAATCAAGTTGACCTTCAACTGTGGGTAGGTAGTGAAATACTTAGCTACTGGATATCACTGCACAAATACAAGTCCTATCCTCACCGCTGATCACCAATGTTAGAAATGGGGTTTTTGGTTACCCCAAACCAAAAGGCTGTCAGGTCTTACAAACAGGATAAAGCCAGTGGACTGGATACTTCTCCAGATACTTTTATGCTTTCTTCTCTACTGTAGCTATGGAGGAGGGAGCATCATTTGCAATGGTGGTGTGAAGAGCGGCTCAGGTCCTTGACCTTCAGTTGCCCTCAGTGGCAGTAAAGACTGTTGTCTTGATGTAGGTGCTCCAACCGCTAGTCTCCCCTTTAGAACTGCTAAACAAGGCCCTCACTGACGTACTTCTGGGGACTTGTTCCAAACCCAGCACAGGGTCTCTTGTGAATGGGACGTTTGCCTGCCACCACCGCCCCACTCCAGGGGACCCAAACTTCCTCATGCAACACCCTACCACAGGGAGCTTGATGTGGTGGCCATCTGGAAGAGATAGAAATCATAGGACTCTGATCTTCGGCGCAATCCAGACTCCACATCAACCAATTGGAGCTCCGAGCAATCCGACTGGCATTGAAAGCCTTTCTACCCTCTATCAAGGGAAGGCTAGTGCAGATGTTCACGGACAACACCCCCGCCACGTGGTACTGCAACAAACAGGGTGGGATGGGGTTGTGGAGCCTTTGTCAAAGGCCCTGTGTCTTTTGACATAGTTAGAACGCCAACTCATATCCCTAGTGGTTCAACACCTGATGGGTTCTCTGAACGCCAGAGTGGGCCAACTCAGCCGCAGATGCCTACCGGATCACGAATGGTGTCTCTACTCGGAGGTGGCACAAGGTCTCTTTCAGCAGTGGGATGAGCCTTGGTTAGATCTGTTTGCCTCTGCCGGAGACACCCTATGTCAGCAGTCTTGCATGCTGGAGTTTGCAAAGCGACTCTCGCTCAGAGACACTTTTCATCTTCAGTGGAGCTCAGGCCTCTTGCATGCCTTTCCAACAATTTCCCAGAGCTCTCAAGAAGATCAAGAACGACTGGGCCGGAGTCATCCTTGTGGCTCCAGATTGGGCACAGAGTCCTGTATCCCAAGCCACTGAGCATGGCCATCGATCCTCCGATCAGGCTGCCCATTCGGGAGGATCTTGTGTCGCAGCAGCAGAGGAGGGTCCCGATCTGTCCAGCCTCCTCGTTCTTGCATGGAGATTGAGCAGCAGCAGACAGAGTAGCAACAGTTGAGAACTTTCAACCTTCCTTCTGAAGTCTGTAAAGCCATCCTGGCAGCCAGGTGTCCCTCCACCTAAACGGTATACGCTTGCTGTTGAAAAGAAATTTGTGGCATGGTGTGCAGAAAATAAGTTGATCCACTTTCTGCTCCCCTTCTTCAGGTTTCTCTTTTTGTTCTTTCTCTTGCCCAGCAGGGCTCTGCCCTTTTCTTTTTTAAGGGCTACCTTTCTGCTATCTCTTTTTTTCTGCAGTTGCCTGACCAGACATCCCTCTTCAAGTCCCCTGTTGGAAATTGGTTTCTAAAGGGTCTTATACATCTTTTTTCCCCTTCACCATTTATCATGCCTCAGTGGGATCTGGCAGAGACTCTTTATAGATGCAGATTCCTTACCCACAACCCATCCTCCCTGCTCTGCAAACAGATTTCTAGGGGCAGGGCTGCTTTCAGGACCCTAGTTTTCCACACCAGTGGTCAATGTTCCTCATGGCTCTGCTTCTGGCATGGAAAGTCGTGAAAAGAAACAGTGCACCTGGGTGATGCCTATAAGGGTGCTGCAGATGTCACTTCTGGCGCAGAGAATGCAAATGGAGCTGACGACGCCACTTACTGGTGTGCAGCGGTACTGCTCACAAAAAATCTTCTGGATTCAGTCTGATGCCTGATAGAAATCTAAGGTTATGAATCTGTGGCTAGATATAGTCTCCACCAGATAAGACATTACCGAAGGTAAATAACTTGTTCTACACTGCCATACATAGAAAGTCAAATTTAAAAATAATAAACAAGCATGTAGACTCATGTATTGCCTCAAACAAATACTGCTTTGGAGTGAAAGGTACCTGGACAAATACATGTAGGTGGTAAGATGTGGTTGTGGGGCTCAAGGGGGGCATTATAAATAGAGTTGGGGCACAGCCCCCGTCTGGTCTCTTCCAGCTCAAGGAGGTTGGGTAACGATATTGATTGGTTGGTGGAGCGGGCGGCGCTATTAGGGTGGGTTGGATAGTAATGAGGTAATGATTAGGGAGGAGGTGGGTTAGCTGGTGTGTGAGGCATAGGCCTTCAAGGGTTGTCATTGGAGATGAGAAAGAGAAAATATGGGGGGATGAAGTGATGTTTGACAGTTGTCTCTGCCTTTTACACCAAATGGTAATGGTGGCTGTGTGTTAGGGGTGAAGAAAGAGGGTTAGACAGGGCTGAAAGGTACAGTGAATGCTATGCAAGAGCTGAGCATTGCTCTGCTAACAAGGAGTCTGGGACAAGAGAGTAGAAAGAACATGTTGGGAAAGAGCAGTAACCAGGGGATGGTTGGGGTGTTGTTAAATACGTTAGTGGGTATGGTGGTAAGGAGGGTATCTATCTATATCTATCTCTTTCTCTCTATATATACATATTTATATATATAAAGAAAGATAGATATATAGACATAGATATGTATAAATGTAGAAATATATATTATTATTATATATATATGTATATATATATATATATATATATATATATATATATATATATAGAGAGAGAGAGAGAGAGAGAGAGAGAGAGAGAGAGAGAGAGAGAGAGAGCGGGAGAAAGATAGAAATATATAGATATTGATAGATATATGCAAAAAAAAAGAAGTAGAGAACGCTGGGGGGTCGTTCTCAAGTTTAACTCTCCACCTAAACTTAGGAATTACCCAGAGTTCTCAGCGCTCTGAGCCTGAAATAGTATCTATCTATCTATCTATCTATCTATCTATCTATCTATCTATCTATCTATCTATCTATCTATCTATCTATCTAAAATTTGCAGGCTTAAATTAGCGGACAATAGGCAATAACATTCATAGTTGTTCCAAAAAGGGGGCCCAAACTACTTCTGACCCCTAAAAATTCTTATGATAATACTGAGTGAGGGAGTAATTGTAGAGGGGAATATTTTAAGGAGTTGATGAGGTTACTGTACACGCACACAATGGCAGATCATGCCAGAAAGTGCCTGTAGGTAGTCAGGCCATGCTTACGCGAGGGCAGCCTGTCCTGGACCCAGCGAGTTTGTGGTGTCCCACAATAATCCCCAGCTCCCTTCTCTTCCACAGTTCGCCCTTCTACGCTACTAAAGTCCCGGTACATTGTGCAAAGCTCTTAGCACACTTTGTCCCTTCGCTTTGGTGATGCCTTCCTGGGAGGAGAGCTGGGGCTTTTCATCCTTTGGTAGATCGCTATCTGTGTAAAACTGAACCGCATAACCTGCCTCTCAAGCCCTTTGTAGTCCACCAAAGCACAAAAAGGCCTGTGTAGTACAACATTTGGCAGAATTGCGCCAATTATCTATGTCTGGGCAGATTATTCACAAGGAGACAAAGCAGCCCTGCCCGGGCTTAGCAAGCTTTGTCTAGCAGAGGAACAAGATTCCTTTCTGTACATAAATAGAGCGCTCAAGCCTTTGTCCTGAGCGGGTCTTCCTGTGCTGCTTTCATCTTCACAATTCTCCAGATTAGAAAGCAGGAGAATCTTGTGGGCGATGCCATCTTGTGGAACTCCTCAGTGCATTATAGGTAATCTGTCATCTTCTTGGTTTACATTCGAGAGACCTACAGGGGCTTCCTTTATATAAACCTGTAGGTGTCAGCAGCACTTGTATTGCGTTGTGGACTTTCACTGTCTTGGTTGCTGCTGCACACAGGTTGCTTTTTGACGACTGCTCTAGCAGGTTTAAGAGCGAAGGTGACATCACTGATCACTGACAGTACATCACGCAGCACTTCAAGAAGGTACCAAGAAGATGCTGCTCCTGCTTCCTTGTATAGTGTACTCAAATGTTAAAGAGAAAACTGTAAATTTCTGGTTAAAATGAAAGACTAAAGAAAGCCCTAGGTTATCTGTTTTAAAGGATTTGACTTTGTATCTTACAATCAAACTAATTCTATGATGCAAATGTAGCTATCTCCCCCTTGTGTAATGCTTCTTTGGTATGGCCTACTCTTGGTGAATGAGAATGACTGCTCTAACCCTGCCTTCCTTATTTGGAATTGTGCCTGTTGGGTATTTGCATCTTGTTTAACCATGTGCCTGTTTTCTGCTTTTCTTCAGCTGTCCGAGGTGGATTAAGTAATGATCGTCCGCCTCTATGCCATGGTGATCTCGTACCTCTGTGCCATCAGTGCTGCCCCTCACCAGACTCAGGACGTACCCCGGGAGCATGGCCCCCGGCAATTTCTCAACAGCACTGCTACTACCAAAAAGGACACAAACCCAACTGCTATGCCTCAGCTGGATGGAATCCTTCAAGACTTTGACCCAAAATACCCAGACATGACTCACCCAGAGTGGGACTTCTATTCTCCCCGGGTCACCCTCTCAAGCCAGGAGCCTTCCGGCCCCCCACTTCTGTTCCTGATGGATGAACCCTCCGTCCATCCAGATCTGGCCAATAGGACTTCCCGGGTGAAGCGGGCTGAGCCTTCTGACCACATCAGTCCCTCGAGAAGGGGGGAACTTTCTGTGTGCGATAGCATGAACATCTGGGTGACGGACAAACGCACTGCTGTAGACATACGAGGCAATACAGTGACAGTTCTTTCTGAGGTTCAGACTCTGACGGGTCCACTCAAGCAGTACTTCTGGGAGACCAAGTGCAATCCTTCGGGCAGTACCACCAGTGGCTGCCGTGGAGTGGACAAACGCCACTGGACCTCAGAGTGCAAGCCCAAGCAGTCCTATGTGCGCGCCCTCACCATGGATAGCGAGAAGCTGGTGGGCTGGCGCTGGATCCGCATCAACACAGCCTGCGTCTGCACCCTGCTGAGCCGCAATGGACGGACGTAGGGCGGGGCCTGTCAGACAGGACCAGGATGCATCTGACACACACCTTCCTTCGAAGGCAGGTGCAAACAAAGCAAAACCTCAGACTCATCAAAACTGTACAAACACAACACAAAAAACAACCTCATACATTAAGCTACTCAATCTCACCGTTATTCTATTTGTAAATATTATGTATATTGAGAAATGTAACTTATTGTTAACTGTTTTTTATGGATTGCATGGAAACCAGAGGTTTCTTCCCAAAGTTTGCGTCTTTCACCCTTTGATTTCCTTTTTGACCTCGTTCTCCTGCTCCCATACACAGAAAAGGCCAGTTTTGGTTCCTGGGGAGTGAATGACTCCCTTTACAGTGGCTGAGGCCGACTCCCCTGTGAACGATGCACAAGACCCTCTCTGCCACTCTTTTCGGGCAGTGTTTACCTAGACTCATATATGTATCTAAGTGCCTTTTACGCAAAATGATGTCTTAGCTTCCACAGCCGTGCACACAACAGAGTTGCAAAACCTATCCTAGATCAGCGGTCACCAGGCATTAATGGGGATTACATCATACAGTAATGACAAGGTAGGCTGTCTAAAAAAAGAAAAGAAAAGCAAAATAATGTGGACGGAATAACTTGCAACCTAAGGAGTGTTCGAGATTGTCACTTATTTAAACTGCACAAATGTAGAAGGAAACACCATGCAGAATTGACTATCAGCACTCTTTTTTCCTATATGGTCATCGGACCATGCAGTATTGACTATCAGCCCCCCTTTTTTCCGATATAGTCATCGGACAAGATTGAGCTAGAAACTTGTTTAAAAGTGGGATAAATGTACCTCAAAGAACAAAGGCGTGTGTGAGTTTTAATTTCCTCTCTAGGCCAGACTGAGCAATAACTGACTGTTAATTCCCTGTGGAGTTATCTCAGAGAAGCTTTCGACATTTAATTACTTCTATTCAGCCAGAAGTCATCTGCTACATGATCGCTGCAGGCTTGTCCTAATGCCCCAAGGTGGGGCTGCTTCCCTAAGCCTGATTGTGCCTGACTTCTAATATCGCCACAGGCAGCAGGATGGGGTGTGTAGTTTATTGTCTGTCTGGCCCTTAACCCCAGATTACCTTTTCCTGATCCCTTAGTTCAAAGGATCCTGTCCTTGCCATATTCAGCCACCACATTGCAGTGCAATTTCCTTTATTCATGCTAGGTGTTTTGTTAATTCTCTATTAGGGATGTTTTCATAACAAGAAGCATGTTGCTAGTACACGCAGCATCCTTGATGTGTTGGAAAGCTAGACAGCACACCCCAACACCACTGGGACCTTGGCAAGTAGGTTCTAAGGAAGGGGTGCCATCATTGGCTTGTTCCAATCCATGGTTGAAAGCACCACTGTGCCCCTACATGCACTAAAGCTTCACCCGTGCTCCTAAATACAGGGAAAAAGGTAACTGTAGGTAGTTGCCCAGGACATTGGAGAGCTGTTCAGTATTTTGCATTTGAATTTTTGTCTTATATGTGAAAAGATGAATAATCATGTATACCAAGTTTTCTCGCAAATTAATTCTCCTGCGCAGGTTCAAGTTAATCAGGTAAGAGTTCCCAGGGGCGTCCACAGGCCCTAATGGCTCATATCATATTTAATTAGTATGTAGTTTGCTAAAGAGCCACTATGACCCTTTCAAAAATACCAGTCAGCCCGTTTATTGCAATAGTATGGAAGATGATGAAGAGAAAATTATTATTGGTCTCTCAGAAATTCATGCACACTCAAACCGCTCCTTAGGATTGCCCTTACCCCTCTCTTGCGTTCCTTAGCGCCACCTTTCTCTCGCCCTTTGTCCTGTATTTATTTCCCCTCGTTTCCACCCCGACTAGATGCAGCCATGCTATTAACTTATTTTGTGTTATAAAGTGCAGAGTCGTGCTCCCCTCGGTACATACCTGTGTTTTTACTCTATGGAGCATCTTCCGAAATGGCAGAAAAATAAATGAAGAAAAAGAAAGTGGTTTCTATTTTGTAGTCTTCCCGGTGTGTTGGTCACTTTTTTTGAAGAGTTTTGAAGGTGTTTAGTTGTCTGGTGAGAGAGAGAAAGAGAGAGAGAGAGAGAGAGATGTGAATAGAGCAGGAAAAGAGTGAAATAAAGAAAATGGTAAGATAAACGTATCCAGCTGTCCTCTGAATGATCAGTACCACCACCACTCTCACGTGACACCTCTCGCCCATTTGCAAGTTCTTTCCCTGCGGCAACTTTAATTAAGTTACAAATAAACAAACGCATCCGCCGTGAAGATTTTAGTATTCTGTGAGAGACTCCGAATTCCAGGACCACCTCATTGCAAACTCTTGGTAAATTTTGGGATATTTGATAAAATGTGCCATCCCTGCACGATACCCACTTTATCTCTGAATTGCAAGCAATTGTAAGCCACCCAAGAGCTAAACTGCACAGCTCACCTAGTCCATGGAACAGTCAGAAGTTGGAAGAAAGCAAAATCAGAGTGTTGAAAATAAATAATATAGGTGAGGTAGGTCATCACTTGAAGCCTTAGATATCTAATGCCTTTAGTTGCTTTTAGTTGGCAAAAGTAAACACTGTTTTCAGCATACATTAACCTAAAAATATCACACCCTGAATAAAAGTCATCTTTGATATTGCCCATACTTCTCTTAAAATAGTAAACATTCTCTTTGGATAAGAAAAATATCCTATACCCCAAACTAAAAACAAGATCCTCGTATTGAGTAGTCTTTAAGAGAACCGGATCACTTGATGCTGCTAAATCCCCATCAACTAGTATAGCTAAAAGTCACAAAATGTACCTTCCCTTCTAGTCAAATTGTTCACAAGAAGAGTTCCCCTAACTTGAGAAGAAGACATACCTCAGCACTGATGAAAAAAATCCCAACATCAACGTGGAAAATATGTTTATTTGTAAAGTACTATCTTTGGAAAAAACGTAAAAAGGGTTGTAACACTCCATTTAAAGAACAGACAGCCAAACACACATAAAGTGGAACTATGAGCCTTGCATCGATTGGACTGTAAGACTGGAACGTCGACTCTTTTATTTCTCAATTATAATTGGTTTAATGTGACAATAGATGCTTGACGGTCTGTGATCATGCGGCCAATAATGGAACACTGCTCCTCGTTCTTTAAACGCATAATACACTATTGCTAAAGTGATTCTCCTCCCCTCTTAATTTGCAAAGGTAGGATGTTAGAGATCCGCAAACCTGTCTCTGATATGTCGAGTCCCTCCGCGACCAACCTTACCACACCACATAATCAAGAAGTACAAAGAGCTGGTGAGGACTCTGCTCGCAAGAGGGCAACTGTACATCTCTACTGCATGGCACTTCTCTGTATGGTATTAGTAAACTGAAATCCTTCCTGTCCAAACATCAATCCTGGCTGGCGTCCTTTTACTGAAATGTAAATCTGTGTGGAGCAATATTACTTATCATCTATTCTGGTAACACAAATTAAATTTACGACCAGATTTCTTGGCAGCACATCAACCAAACCCTTGCCATTTATCCTTACATTTATCTTTTAAGGAAAACATAAGCATGCAATATCACATAGCTTAAAATTGGGTATAGATCAAATACAACACATCTGAACAGGAAGACAAAGACATTAACACCTGAAGAAGACGTCTGGCAAGTCACACATTCAGTACTTTCTTTTCTAGATAGTGGAAAGTTCTTCTCACAAATTTGACCAAATCCTGCCTCGTACAGCTAAAACATGATCTTCATAGGGCAGTTAACCTGATTACTTGTACTCAGAAACACAACCACATTCAACCAAAGTAACTGAACAACCTTCCTTGGCTGCATCTGAAGGCGAGAATAAACTTTAAATTCATCTGTATTATATGAAAAACATAACATTAAATTATTATTTTAACAGTTTCTTAAATAACTCTCTGGCGCTTCGGAAGTATTAGGTTGCTTTTTAGATAACCCATTTCTAACACATTATGTACGATAAGCGTGGTTTTTAGATAACTCATTTCTAACACATTATGTACGATAAGCAGACAAGGGATCTTTGAGCAATGAGAACAGTGAGGATGTGCATACAGTACAACATAAGGAACTTTGTAGGAGCATCTAGAAAACCTCATTGAATGGCAAACACTGTTTGAAATATACTGAGGTTTCTAGGAGAGGTAATTAGGATTAATTTAAGAAGAGGTGAAAAGGTCAGTTTTTAATGTTTTTGAAAGTGAGAAATGTGGTGTATGCTCTGGTTTTGGGATGCAGGAAATTCTAGGGAGTAATTTCGCCGTGGGTGAAAAAGTGGTTCTGGGCATGAGTTGTTCCAAATCGGGTTCTCAGGCCACTACCTGCACCCAAAACGGAGGACAACCTTGGCAACTAATGAGGAGTTATATTTAGGCATGGGATTATAATACTCACAGCCAAGTGTTTATCTAAAAGACAGACTGGTGTTAGCAGGCATATCACACGTAATAAGGCTCAAATCTCATTTTACACACAACACCAAAAGCCAACAATTCTAAAATAATTAAGCAGGTGTTCTCCAGTTTTCCTAGCATATGACACAGTTTTCGAGAAAACAATTAGGTTTTTCATTCACGCTTCTCACTCAGTGCACAGCTTTGAATACTCACATGTTCAAAACCCTCTTTCATTCTGCAATGCAGTCATCTCACCCAGTCATGTTTCAACCCGTGTTGATTCCCTGTCTGCTGTTTTTTCTTTGCTATTCCACCTGATATTTCAGGTATTTATTACTTGTTGAGAAGTTTAGTTTAGTGCTGCACGTTGACTTTTGGTTCCTTCAGTTGCTGCTAATTATCCAACCATCTGCCACCTTTGGTAAAGAATGAAAATGGTGAAACTTAAAACATTTAATTTAGAAAGGAACAAAATGAGGGGTTTGTTTTGTCATAGACATTATGGTTAGTGCTGTAGAAAGAAACATTAGAACACATTTTAAGGGAGTTCTAAAATATCTTCCTGTTCTACTTCCAACAGTAGGAACCTGTCAGATGATTCTCTTGAGTTATACGGCAGGTTCCCGGAGTGTTCTAAAGAACAACTAGAGCGCTAGCAATCTTACTTATGACAAAAGTGTAACACAACTGAAGCCATCTTGATTGAATAAAAATGGTAAAACTGATTAAACTTAAAACATTTAGGCCCAGGTTTATGACAAAGTGGCACAGCACGGCCATCACCTCCCCAGGGCTTCTATTTGGATATATGCTGGGGGTCCATGGCCTCCCGGGGACCACCACATACCCAGGCCTTCTATGTAAATATATGCGGGGGGCACGGCCCTTCCACACCCTGGGGACCACGACCCCTTGGGGCAAAGAGAAAACAATAGAAAAGGGGTCCATTAGCTCTGTGGACCGGGGCTATCTTTATGTTTGGGGAGGCCGCATGGCCCCCCTCGAGGAGCCACTGGAAGCCCTGGGTATTGCCACCCTCTAGGGCCGGCACGTGTACAGGGGACAGAGATGAAGATGAAATGCTTCAGCAAGCATGGAGCTGCTGTTAAAGCAGATCCGTGCTTGCTGAAGCATTGGCACCGCGAGGGAAGCGGTACCAGATAGCCTGTAAAGGGATTACTAATTAGAAAAAAAAAAAAAAAAAATTGTTAGGACCACAGGGGAGGCCTTGAGGGCTCCCTCGCTATCCCAGATAGCCCATTAAGGGCTAAAAAAAAAAAAAAAGAACCTGTAGCTCAGTGTGAAGGACGCAGATCTTCACACTGAGCTTTAGAGGTTCGAGTCCAGCTGGACTCATTACCATTTAAAAAAAAAAAGTTTATAAAAAACAAATTATATATATTTTTTAAATTACAAATACATTTTTTAATTTATATTGTTGACAAATATCTCATTTTAAGTATATGAGACATCAAAGCCTATAAAAAGCGCTCCCTTTCGCTTTGTTTCTCTCTCTTTCTCTCTTTCAATCAATTCTCCCACTCAGACACTTACGCACCCACTCAGACACTCACAGAGGCACTCAGACACTCACACACACACTCATAGACCCACTCAGGCTCTTCTGCACTCACTCACAGCCCCAGTCAGACCCTCATGCACCCACTCAGAAGGTTACGCACCCACACATACACACATTCAGACCGTCACACACCCACTCACAGACCCACTGACACCCTGATGCACCCATTCACAGACCCGTGCACATACTGACACACCCTCTAAAACACAGCCTCTCACACTGATTCTCACACCCAGAGAGGCCTTGCAGAGCATCAGGTTGGTTGGTTAGGGGGATTGGCTGCAGGGACTGTCTGCAGGCCAGCCCTTGCGGTTCACCCCTACTGTGCATGGGAGAAATCCGTGCACAGTTGGGTGCTTATAGAGGGTTGGCCTTATGGCCAACCGCCACCGTGCATGGTTGAAGGTCATGTACGGCAGTGGTTGGATACAAGAATAGCAGTTAAAATTACTATACATTAATAAAACATAGACATTCACTGAAAAAAACAACGGTTACAGGGACATTATAGTTAGGTTCTGAATTTACTTGTACAAAACCAAAGAAATTCAGCAGTTATAGTTAGAGTTCTTTCAAGTAACGAAAAATCGCGCCTTAAGGTAACTATAACTCGCGCCCTCGCCTTGCACAGTTGTCTCATCAATAATTTCATTGCAAATATTGCAGTGACAATAGGAAAGATGACACAGAATATGTCATCAATTATATAATATGTGGAGTAATTAGCTGTGCATGGCGAAGGCGTGAGTCATAGTTACTCATTGCGCAAGTTTTAGATACTTGAAAAAACTATAACTGCTGAATTTCTTTGGTTTTGTATGAGTTAATTCAGAACCTAACTATAACTCCCCTGTAACCTTTGTTTATTTCAGTGGAAAAAAAAAAAAAAAATATATATATATATATATATATATATATATATATATATATATATAAAACTAAAACACTTAGGCCCATATTTAAACTTTTTTAGCACCGCATTTGCGTCATTTTTTTACGCAAAAACAGCGCAAACTTGCATAATACAATTGTATTTTGTAAGTTTGCGCCGTTTTTGCGTCAAAAAGCGGCGCAAATGCGACGCAAATAAAGTATAAATATGGCTCTTAATACTTACCTGCAAAATACTTACATTTACTTGAAAAACTCTTACCATGCATATGCCTTTACAATGACATTTGTTGTAAAGGCATGCATAGTAAAGGCATATTCGTTGTAAAATCCTGCATGGTGAAGGCATTCATGGAAAAAAACGCATGCATGGTAAAGCCTTCATTGTAAAAGCATTCGGGGTTCAGCCTTTGTTATAAAAGCTGGTTCCCTAGGAGGAATTGAGTTCTCTCTATCCTCATCCACATGTCGAGGTAGGGCATTTGCCTTCTCATAACAATTTCCAGGCCCGTAAGTGATCTTGTAAGTGGGAGAAGACTAATAACCTACAGACTTGGCAGGCATTAACACACTTCAAGGAATCAACACACTTCATGGATGTTGGGTATAAGACATTCTTATGATTAGTCCATACAGTAATTTAATGAATTGCTCCCTCAAGTTAGAATTGCCAGTGTGTAAATGTGTCCTTAATGGCCAGTAGTTCTTGATTATAAACTAATTTCTTTAATGCTAGAGATGGTTCTAAGGAAGAATGCAATAGGGTGCAGGCCTCCAGGTTAAGGATGTCATTGAGGGTCTCCAATGCAATAAGATGATGCATCAGTTTCTGTAATAAAAGGTGAATGGACATCAGGATGCCTGAGGACTGGTGTAGACACAAAAGCAGCTTTCATAGACTTAAAGGCTTGCTTTTGTTCTTCACCCCCTCAAAATGGCTGTTACTTTTATAGGTGGGCCGTAAACTTCAGTCCGCTGGTGGAGTTCGCAGGGTATGCTGACTCCACGCTCCACTTGGAGCACGGAGTTCAGCAAAATCTGCAACAACCGCCTTGTGGTGGAGTTTACCACCCATCTGCACTGCTGATCAGAAGGCCTGTCCTTTAAGGTAGCATAAGGACACATTTTTACAATAAATCCAACCCTTTTAAAAATAAACCTCACTTATTGTGACTTTTATATCTGCCGGAGGAAATGGCAGACTGTTTGGTAGAGGGAAAACCAACTTTTTGACCACACTCCAGTATTGACTGTGTGATTATACAGGTAGTTTGTTTTTTCGTGAGTTATGCCCACAGGGCCACCTCTTCCAAGCATTGATTGGTGCCCTTAGTTTGCAGGTCTGTGGCTAGACTGAGAATGAGGCTTGCACAGCGCAGACCCCAGAAACACCAGGTACGCCATTGGGGTCCCAGTAGGATCTGTCTTGCCTCCATCATAAATGAAAGCCATATCCAGCTGGTCAAAGCCTTGTGCCAGGAACTCCTGCACAATTGTGGCTCTCCCGCTCTGATCCAGGCAGAAGCCGAACACCATGCTTGGTACCCAGGATGGTGTGGTCGGGAGGGACTGTGCCATGGCTGTAGTGCTAACGAGTAAGAGAAGTGAGAGGACAGAATGGAGGAACTCATTTCTTGCCGTTTTGGACTGGAGCAGCCCTGCAACTGGAAAGGTAGGCTCGAGTGTCTGTGTTTTTGTGTGCGTCTGTGTTTACTATTTAGGGCTGACTTTGTCAGGCTATGTCCCCGGCTGCAGACCTTGGGCTGGAGCTGTAGGTGACAGTCTGGGCTGACAAGTGGTGGCTGGGGCTCCGGGCATGCTCAGAACAAAAGTAGGCGGCACTTTTTAACGAGGTGCCTCGGTTGCTCCTAAGGGCTAAGCGAACAACTTAGTGGGTGTTAAAGCCGCTGATGCCTGCCACTGCCACTCTCTGCAGCAGCAGTCCTGAAATAGCAGATCCATCCTCCTGTGAGAGGAGTAAAATTGAAGTGGGAGGAACTCTGCAGCATTCTTGGAGTTTTTATCTAACTCAGTAGAATCCCGCTGAGTTAAACTCTGCGAGTTCCACCCACCCTTAGTTACCATCTGTTGAGTTGGGTTATAATGTTTACATGGAAAAATAATATGTTGAATGAAGTGATAAATGTTAACAGATCCAATGAATCTCTGTATTTCTTTTATGTTAGCAGGTATTGTCCAATCAAGGACTTTTTTCAGTAGTATCCATACTGGTGCTCTACTAGAAATTTGAAACCATAAGAAGGTATTATAAGATACCTTAAAGACATACAGTTTGAGCTTGGCTTAGAGCAGGTGTTGTTGGAGGCAGGTCAAGACTTCCCTTATATGAGCTATATGCTGTTGGAAAGAGTTAGAAAAGAAATCAAAATATCATCTGGGTATATCACCAAGTAGTATCCAGAAGATCTTAAAGGATATAATAGAAACAATGCTGGAATGCCACTGGAGAGTTACACAACCAGACAGTACGTTTACTCTTAGTTGAATGTTTACTACTTGTGGTATTCACAAACTCTGAGTGTAAACTTACTGCAAAATTGTCTCCACTCCCAAAGTAATGCAGCTGGATTACTCTTGTGTTGGGTACCATAACAAAACCCCTCCCTCATCCTACCTATACCTCTCTTACTCTTTCCTAATCCCATACCCTTTAGTTGTAAGTCTGCCCCTATTCCTACCCACCTCTTCAGTCCCTACCACATTTACTAGTAAAATTTATACTTACATTTGCAAAGACTCTGCAGTTGGGGGAGAAGAACGTCACACATATAAGTAGATAGTGTGGAGTAGTAAAACTCTCCAAGTAGTTTGTGAATTGAAATTCGTAGTAGGGCAAAATGTACTATAAAATGCAGTTTGTGAATCATGCCCTACATGTCCTTTGTGTATATGAAAAGTTGTTTGCAAACATACCCCTTATGTTTAAGGGACTAGAGTACAAATTCCTCTCATATTTTCTTTGGAGAATGTCTTGGCTGTCTTAATGTGATCCAGAAATAATGAAATGAGGGGGAGAGGATATCAATTTTGGATAGTAACTTTGCTCAACTCTTGATAATCAATACACAGTCTGCAATCATTCTGGACCTTTGGCATTAAACATACTGGCACTTCTGTCGGTAGAAAGGTCTGATAAAAACATTTTCAAGATTTTTTAGCAAATATTATCTTTGAATTTCATCTTCCTTTTACATTGAGAGGATAAATGTGTCCATGCGGAATGGCACCACCCAAGATTAGATCAACATAAAAATCACACACTCTCAATGAGGTGGCACCGTATCCACCCCTTCTTGCCAAACACATCAGCATAATCCATACATGAGGCCGGAACATCCTCATTTTCTACAATTATATGTTCAGTAGTGTCCCTGGTCTCCACTTAGAGTGAGGATGCAAGAGGTGGGCATATCAAAGTTTGTTTGATGTTAACTGTTGTTCTCAAGTAGCACTGATTTTGATGGATACTTCAAACCACAGATGCCTCGCCTTAAGAATATTCCATAGGAGCCTGAAAAGACCCAGAGTTTTTTTCTTCTGAAATACTCCTGTGTGCTGCTAGGTAGGGCTGTGCCACTCCACACTGGCTCCATGCTGTCCTAGAAATGGCAGAGTGAAGCAGTAAATAGTTGCACCACTGCAAGCTGATGTCAGTTACTTTCTTTCCATGCCTTCTGATGAGGATCCAGAGCTCTGCTCCCAATTTCATTGGAGTTCCAACAACTCTTAAAACCAAGAAAATCCAGTCTTTTAGGTAATGATGTCCCCTACTAAGACTACAAGTTTCAACTCATGCCTAAACTTTAGAAAACGATTCTTGCCCCCCCAACACCCACCCCCCACCCGGGAGCGACCCTTGCCTACGGGGTCGCTCCCCCTGCGTGACATTGGCGCCAAAAAACGAGTCAGAGATCTGCACAGGGTGTCTTGTGTAACTTGAAGTTGTGTGCCAAGCGCACCTTCATGTACAACCTCATGCACCTGAAGATGTTGCTGAACTCAAGACTAAGTCCCGGCTCTGCGTAAGTCCCACTCCTGCTACAAGTCAAGGGCGCGGACTCACTCTGGCTCACAGGGTCAGCTTTGCAGTAGAAGTCCTCTGGTAAGTCAGAGTCCAAACATAAGCACTAGAGGGTGAAGTGGGACTCAACCCCATCCTGCTACTCTCTAACCAAAAAGAAGGTGCCAGGCTGTCATGATGTCAGTCAGCCTCCTCCCAGATCTCTGGTGTTGGAGCCAGTTCCTCAGTTTTTCCTGGTGTACCCCAAATATCCCGGGACATTTGGTGACACCTCAGCTGATCAAAGTCTTTTGGAAGGCCATTTGGTGCATATTTGGCATTCTTCAATTTTTTTTAAACCCCAAGGATCTGCAACTGGTCACCATACTGTCTGGTTCTAATCATATGGCCCTGCTAGAGTGGATGCACCCTCAGAGGCCCCATTACCCTGTTGGCTCTGAATCTGACCAAAGCATGCCACCACCAGAGATTATGACGGGGGCATGAGAATGATTTACCCCCTCATTATGACAATAGCAATGTTTACATGTCCTTACAAGAGGATAGTGAGCTTGATACTTCCCCTGACACCGGGTTGAACTCACCATTTAGATCTCAAATGGAAGAGAGTGCCTAATTTGCAGTGGTAATGCTATATGCAGCAGAGGTCTTGGACCTACACCTATTCTCTATCAAGGTTGAGACAAATGTCCTTACATAAATCTTACAGCCTGGGCCAGCCATATCTGAGTCCTTGCTCCAGTTAAAAGCCGCCTTCACTGATACCTTAATAACCACCCGGTCAAAGCCTTGTTCCTCCCCACCGGTAAATAGATAGGTGGCCAGCCATCACAGATTGGCACCTGGAGACCCTAATTTCCTCACTAAACATCCTACTCCAGAGGGTATGATTGTCCAGGCTTCAAACTGCATGGTTGCATGCTGAACCCAGTTCAGTACCTATGACTCCATTGGATAGGGAATCAAATATATATATATATATATATATATACATATATACACACACACATACACATACACACAGACACACACACACACACACATATATATATATATATATATATATATATATATATATATATATATATATATATATATACGAAACAATCTGCCCAAGAGCTGCCGATGCAATCACTGTGAGGGCTGCTCACATTGTAAATTCAAACAAACTCCTCCAAAACTAGAAAAGATGCAAGGCACTGCAATGGTTTTGCAGGAGTTTGTTCGAATATATATATTTCCCAGTGGCAGTCACCACTGGGTAGTTATAGAGCTATAGTTAGGTCAACATTTCCATAGGAAATGCATTTTTTGTGTTGCTCAGAACTTTGGTCCCGTTTGATGAATCTCCACAAAACTTTCCAAAAAGTTGCTACTTTTTGACTAATTTGTGTACTGAAAGTTTTGGGGTGATCCGTGGATTGGGGGTTGAGAAAAAAGGGGGGGGGGGCCCAAAACACAAAATCCTCAGGCATTTTCTATAGACCCCAAAAACTGATGAATGGAAATACACCAAATATGGCAGGAAGCTAGATCTTTGTCCACAGATTGTGCTTTTTGTAATTTCGTGTATCTCCAGTAGTTTTGGAGTAATTCATGTTTAAAAATGTTTGTGTATCAGGATGGTTGGGTCCACAAGAGGCTAGGGAGAGTCTGATGGGAGCGCCAGTTGAAAAATAGAGCATTCTGATTGGCCCGAAGCTTTTTCACACTTGAAAAAGTGGACCCGTGGAAGTCAAACTCCTGTGGGAGCGAGAGCTCTGATTGGCTGCCAGCAGCATGCACAAAGTATTGCTGGTAGTCATTACAGTACTGAGGGACTTAGGCCCATAATTATACTTTTTTAGCGCCGCATTTGCGCCGCTTTTTGATGCATAAATGGCGCAAACTTACAAAATACAATTGTATTTTGCAAGTTTGCGCCGCTTTTGCGTAAAAAAATGACACAAATGCGGTGCTACAAAAGTATAAATATGGGCTTTAGTCCCTTGCCCTAAAGTTATAAACAAAATAGTATAAGGAGCAGGGTAGGGATACCCTGCACCCCTAGGCCCCAGAGGGACTCCAAGGGTCTAAAATTGAAAAAGACCAGCAATTTTTGCCAAGACAAACGGTGGCCTGGCTGCATTCTTTAGTTAAAAGGAGGGGGGCTCACGGTCCCCCTCCATGGACTGTTTTCGGCCTGAGTGCCCCACCCCTGGGACGAATTTATTTAATAAGGTGGCAAGAGGGGTTGGCTTTACTTATAGTAGTAAAGTATTACTTTAGCTTAGAAAAACCCTAGAAATCCACTGGAAAAAAACAAGGTTAAAGTAATGTTATAGTTAGGCGTCATAAAAAGATCTGTTTATGCTTAAATAAATCTTAGAAATTCACTGAAAAAATCAAAGGTTAAAGTAACGCTATAGTTAGGTGTGATTAAAAAACAAATCAGTGTTGGCTTAAAAAAATCTTAGAAATTCACGGAAAAATTCAAAGGTTAAAGTAACGTTATAGTTAGGTGGATATGTCAGTGACAACAGTCATCAGTCCACGCTGCTTCAGCTTCTAATTTTTGAAAATGGCTTATATATGAAGTCAATTCTCTTTGGCCTTGTAGTAGCGTAAGCACACATGTATGAGCCACCTGCTTTTATACTTCTTCAGAAAATATCCTTAAAGTGCAGAACAAAGTGAAAGTAGTCAGATGAACAGCAGATCTGATTTATAATAAGTGAGCTGGCCCAAAGTAAAGCCTACAATAAATCAATAGCTACCTTTGCTGCATTAGATCGAACATTTTGCAGTCAAGACATCAAATGCAACTGGCATTAAAAAAAAGCCTGGAACAGTAATGATTCATCTGCATACTTCTTGGAGTGGGCGATAGGAAGAATTCCATGGACCAGACCGCAAATTCTTCACGGATATTGAAGGATTAACTAAATGTGGGAGTTCCCGTGCTCGGGGTAGATGTGTGAATGAGGGAGAGCCTGAGGTTATTGTGGGTGTTAATTGGTTCAGGCATGATATTACATAACGCCTTTCTTGTCTAATTGTGTCTAGATCTTCTGGATTATTTGCCATGGCTAATGCCATAACCTGCAAGAGATTTTCAGCTGGATCCATTGCCCTGACATTTCGGCCTGGCATGGATCAAGCTTGGATCGCAAGCCTGTGATGCCATGGAGAAGCTAAAGGCTACTGTTCACTCTCTGTCGATGGAGAGATGCCCACCCACAAAAGTCACCAGTAATGGGGATGAATATTGGTAAAGAGGGGTGGCGAGTGAGACAGAAGTGCCACTCGCCTGCTTCTTCAGACTGTTAAGCGAACAGACAGGTTCAGCAAGTAATGGGATCTGAGGGTAAAAGAAGACATAACAGTTAGGGAAGTTAATTGCAGCAGGAATCCCAAAATGCAGAAAATAAGTTGTGTTTCTTATTGAACAAGCTTGTCTGCCGCAGCTGTTAGAACCCCATGCCGACCTGGATACAGGCGTGAAGCCGCTGGATGCCAAGGAGAGCCCACACTTCAGGGGAAGGAGGTAATTGCCCAAACAAATAAGCAAGGGAAATAGAACCATATTAACCCCACTAGCCCAAGAGAACCAGGAAAGAGCTGAAATAACAAAGAACAAGAATAGGGTGCTGAACTGGCCATAAAGGAAAGCCATACAGCAAACAGGAAGTTGTCAGGCAGTTACTGCACACTTTCCTCAGGTTTTAGTAGCCTGGTTGCCTATACCGTCCCCGACATGGGCTCCCTTACCTGGAAGTGAGTGCACAGATGGGTTAATGTCTAGATCTTCATCTCAGTTTCCACAAGTCTGTATAGTGCAATGGGCACACCGCCCTGTTTGCAGCACAGCAACCTTTAAGCAGATGTGTTGAGCACAAACATGGACAGTGTACCCTAATACAGTCAATGCACTGCCCCATGCTGCCCTGAAGCTGTCTTCTGTCTGAATGGACAACACAATGGCTAACATACAGGATTTAGGCTGAAATACTCAACCTCCAACAATTAGGTTTCTCTATATATAGCTCCACCGAGAACGTCCACACACCCTACAAACTTTTGTACCCCTTACCTATGTCTGCCACCTCCCTCCAGCTTCATTCTTCTCAACCTTTTAGTGGGACCAGTCAAAGTTGACTTCTCAGCCATGCTGGCTGATATTGCCTCCTTGGTCTGGATATTCCTGCTTCTCCCCCTTGCTGCCTCGCTACCTAAAATCTTACACATGGCTATAAGCAAACTCTTGACTTTGAGCCATTTCTATCCCTACACTGCCGACCTCAATGCCATCATTTACATCCATGGCTTTTCTTACCACGTTTTGACTGATAACACCTAGATTTGGTCTAGGTCTGATGTCCCAAACCCAGCTGCAGTCCCCAATCAAGACTCACTTGCTTGTCTCACAGCATTCAGGCATTCAGTGGCCCTTCACTATCTCTCATGTTAAACTCATCCAACAATGTTACAATTTACTTAAGCTGTTCTTTTCAATTTTTCCTGGCAATGCCCACTTTCTCTCTGAGCTCCACCTCCCTCCACCAGAAACCAGACCCACTCCAGTATGAGGCTGGGGTTCTTTACTATCTCCATCACATCACAAGCAGGTACCAGCTACTGAATATTCAAAAACCCTCCCACACCTCTCAGTCCATACTGTTATACCCCCGAAAAGTCCCTACTCACAAGTAAGCTCCACTACTTCACATTCATTGTATTTGTCCCAAAATAATGATCTTCATCAACCATAGACTTGTCAATCTGCCTGTCAACACGCCTATCAGTTAACACATGCAGTTTTATTATTAATCCTTTATCTACGTCTTCAAAACAATGCAAAGAACCCCTCCTCCCTGTCGCTCTCCTACCTGTTCCATGCCCCATTAGAAGTATTGTGATCTGGGCATTTCTTACCATTGGATCTGTGTTTTGTAATTCACATTTGCTTGCTTTCTATTTGCTGGCTTCTTAATTTGTTTTAGGCTGCCCAGCATGTCTTTGTCCTTCCTTAGCCTGTTTACCACCCATCTGACTGGCCCCTTGTATTTTCCCACCAGTGGGAACTCTTTTTTTGTGAGGCAGTCCACAAGAGTATATGTATTTTCAGTTGTCTTCCATGTATGCTATTTTAGGTAGCAGTAAACATGCTGTATGTCTTTAAAAATTCCTATCTTTCTGCCTGACTGATTCTACTTATCTCTGCCACTGCTAGTTCATAAATCTTAGAACACTGATTATTGAGGATAAAAATATGGTGTGGACAGAATATCGTGTCAAGCTCATCAAGGATTAAAGTATTGAGAAGGTAAGTACAAATAGGTAAGTATAGAGTTACTTTTCTTAACTCCACATCTACGTACCTTGAAAATATATGAATTGTCAAGGTACATATACGTGGAGTTAAGTATAGTAAAACTTTGTTTTCCCATAGAAATCTACCTTTGTGATATTCTTGTCCTCGATATTCTTGACACAATATTTCGCACTCAGGGTGCCCCTTAGCACCCCCCTGTAACGCTACCATGTCTGTGCCATATTTAAAATACAGCACACCATGGCATTAGTCAGGGGTACTAGCGTCATTAGTTTTTTTTACGCTAGTCCGGCACGTTGCAGGATTATCGTAAATAATGTTGACGTTAATCCTGAAAAGCACCCAGAATCCCATTGAAAACGATGGGAGCCTTTCTTTAACGCCTGCTCTGAGATGCGTTATAAATGCCAATAAAAATTCCGCAAAGAAATCTCTAAGTGGACCACCTAGCACCGGAACACCCCCTTTCACATATTATGCCTGGCGCAGGCATAATGTGGCGCAAGGTGTTACAAAGTGGCACAATGCAAGCATTGCACCACTGTGTAAATATGGCGCAGCCTTCCAACGCCACATTAGTGTAAAAAAATTATGCTAATGTGCCGTTGGAATGGTGCTAGGCCCTCTTAAATCTGGGCCTCAGCATCTTGTCCAAACACCTCAATCTTCCATGCTTCTGAAGAACAATGTTCTGTTTACACGTTTTTTTTAATTTGCTTAGTGCTCTTTATGAATAGCATAACTTAAAAAAATCCTCTTCCTCAATTGCATCACCATAGGCGCTGGAAGTAGAGGAGTGGGAGGTGCTGAAGCACCCCCAATATAACCATGCTGGAAATCAGAGGTGAATGAGCAATAAACAGGCCCTTTACATTTTGTTCTTATATTGTCACATTTGGTGTGCATTCAAAGAAAGAGATCAAATATTAGGCTCTACTTTTCTTTCTCTTTCTGCAATGAGAGGATTTATGTAGCAGCCTTGCTGGGTACTGGGGGTGTGAATGGAAAGGCTGAAGGATGTTATATTTTCTCTAGCACACAACAAACTTCAAATGCCAGTAAATGAACTGTAGAAATACTTCAAAAGATAATAAAATTATAAAACACAAATGAAGCATTTTTTTTTTTTTTTTAGTGTGGTGGGAGAAAGTGACGCACCGGTGGCGCAAGGAGCTTGTAAATAAGCCCATGTATGTCTGTGCAAATGTAACAATAATGTCAATTGAAAATGTGTTGTCTGTAATGGCAGAGTGCAACCACGCCTTGTCTACTCCACTCTGCATCACCTCACTCTATGCCACTCTACTCTCCTCCACTGTATGACATTCTACTCCCCTCCACACCATGACATTCTACTCCAATCCACTCTACAACACTCTACACCACTCTACTTCACTCTATTCCACACCTGCCACTCCACTATACACCACTACACTCAATGCCACCCCACAACACTTTACTCCACTCTATGCAACTCCACTAGACACCACTCCACTGTATGACATTCTACTTCACTCTACGCCACTCCACTTTACAACACACTATTCCACTCTATTCTAATCCACTCCACTCTACAACACTTTACTCCATTCCATGTCACTCCATTCTTTCACACAACTCCATTCTACGCCATTTCACTCTACGACAAACCACACCTCTTTACTCTACTCTACATCAATTCACTCTACAATTCTCTACTCCACTCTATGCCACTACACAACACAACTTCATTATACACCTCTCTGTGCCGTTCTACGCCTCATATTCTACAACGCTCTACTCCACCATATGCCACTCTACAACACTCCACTCTACTCCACTGTAATCCACTCTACTCCACTCCACTCTATGCCGCTCTACTCCACGCCACTAACTTTCAGGCATGCTGGACAGTAGCTCGCTTGTGTACAACATGGCTAAAACACGTTGGCAAAGTTAACAGCTTGTGTATAGGCGAGACCTGTTGGCTTTGCCAATGCTTATCTTTTTTACAACGCTGCCGCCTACCCTTCCATTTTTGTGGCCCTCTAGGTTACAGTGGCCACCGGTTCTGTTTGAAACTGTACTCCAAACTAAATACATAAATATGTAAAAATTGCAAGCTAACTAGTGTCACATAAAGTAGTTGTATATTTTCCAGTGTTCAGTCAAAGTCTGGCCTGTCACTTCTGGCTAGATAACTAACCGTATCTCTCACAGACCCGCTGGCCTCTCCTCCTCAATTCCTCCTGGAGTTAAGTTATCTTAGAGCATGTCTCTCATGTAGTGATGGATTCAGTAAGGAATGTTGCAACTTACTTTTGAATGAAGAATTCAATGCGTAAAATGGGCGTTAGCCCCTTGGGTGCCGCGGATGAGCTGGTTACGTCCTCGGCTACGGCGCTCGTGTGCCGGATGACATACCTAGCTCGTCCTGCACCCAGCCCATGGCGGTGGCGGCGCTAGCGCGATCGCGCGCTGACCTCATCAGAAGTCACCCCCATCGAGCAAAAACAATTAGTTTCTCCTGGGTACGAGGGAAGGGGGATGTCAGAGGGGAATCTGAGGAAAGGCAAGGCTTTTTCTTTCCTCTGACGGCTCTCTGAGCATTTCTGCAGCACGATAGCATAGCGATCGTGCTACAAAAATGCCCACTAGACACCGGAGAATTTTTTTTATTTTTTTTTATTTTATTGACATGGGGGGCATGGGCCCCTTGGGCAAGGGTCCCTCCCCAAGGGGGGCATTTATTTTCTGGCCATTTCTGCCCTCCTTGGGGGCCGATCAGCCAATAATAATTATGCCCATCTGCCCCCAAAGGTGGGACAGAAACCTCTAGACGCCAGGGATTGTTTACTTTTTCTTTTTTTACTAGAGGGGAGCGGCCCCTTAGGCAAGGCCAAATTTATTTTAGGCCATTTCTGCCCCTCTTGGGGGCAGATCAGACTCATTTTCCTAGGCCAATCTGCCCCAAGAGGGGCAGAAACCACTAGACACCAGGGATTTCTTTTTTGCGCCAATTTCACGCAAGGGGACCGACCCCTTACGCAAGGGTTGATCCCCTGGGGGGCAATTTAATTTTAGGCCATTTCTGCCCCCCTTGGGGGCAGATCGGCCTATTTTTGTAAGGCCCATCTGCTCCAAAGGGGGGCAGAAAGCCCACTAGACACCAGGGAAGAATTGTTTTCCAAAAAAGGAGGGTGGGGGTGTAGTGAATCCTAGTTCGTTTTAATGGGAGATCAGGAGTTAGCTTAGCCCCTGGCTTGTAGACTCGTGCCCCCGTCACCTAGTGGCTTTTAACCTACTTAGCTTGCTCTGTCTTAGCCCATTTAATTATTTATTTCTTCTAAGATGGCTGCCTTGTTTATAGTTAGGCCACTTGTTATGGGTAACATTATCAGTGTCACCGCGCCAAGGCGTCAAGATCAAGCACCAAAGACAAACAAACAGTAGGTGTTCACACTTAGGGATTTTCCCTCTCTATACTTTCAAGGGATTGTTGATATTAATTGCCATCCCAAGCATGTCTGTTATCTATTGTTTAGGAACACACCTACGTCAGGGGACCTTGTAGATCTGTATAAATACATCACACTTTAGACAGATAATCAGAGGGATTCCAACCAGAGGGCATCACCACCATCGCTGATACCGATGCTGCAGTCGTCTTGACGCTGACCCAGTCTTCGTGTCCCTGTGGAGTCTGAGATAGAGACCTCATTCCAAGGTAACGAGGGTTGGGGGCTCCTCTCATGGACATGGCATTGGCAGATTAGGTTTAACAAACCAGGCTCTACTTTAGGTAGGAGGTTAGGCCTTTCACATTAGGGTATTAAGGCATATTACATCTCATATATCTTTTTTACGTATTGCAAGATGGTGGGGTCTTTGTAATAATGACTCTCGTCTTCACAATTCTGTTTCTTGCATTTTTTATTATCCTAATCATTGCAGCCCATGCAACTTATCGCAAATTGCAGTTATGTTAAATAAAAAACTATTGTAACCATACTGCATCTGTGTCATTGCCTGTGTTTGTATGAGACATAATATATCTGTGAGAAAAGGGTAATCTCCGTTTAACCACGACACTCCCTGAGAAATCTTATTATCGAGTCCATGCGTAACGGCTGCCATAAATCACCTTTTACTATTGTGTTTCTGGTGAGGTGCTGCTAGTGAGCTGGTAAGGTTGGGACAACAGTTGCGACTTGTTGTAGGAAAGGCGTAGTCGCTTACAAACAAAAGTACTGTCATCCTAAACCAGCAGTCTTGCCCAGAGCAAGAGTCTAAACTAGGACAGGGGTATGACCATACCCACACCCCCCCAAAAAAAATGGAAACAAAGTGGTTCTTCCCACTAGTGGGCAGATGGGGCAATTGCCCCCGATCCACTCCACGGGGGTATTGGGGCAGAAAGCCTATTAGATTCCAGGGAATTTAAAACGAATAAAAAATAGTGGGGTAGTGGCTACCAACCAGTATGGGCATTGTTATACCCAACCCCAACTGAAGGGGGAAACAATCTTTCACCTCTCCCCCCGCACACTAAAAGATCGATCCCAATGACAAGCAAGAAGACATTTGATTATTTGGGGTTTTGGTTTTACATTTGGACCACAAGAGCTTGGCTAACTCTCAAAATCGTCCCACTTGGAATGGTGAGGGTTGCACCTTTTGGACTTTGGGACGCTGCCATAATGAAAAATCTACGAGACCTAGACAAATCTGGAGACTAAACATCTGGGTGAGTCCAGGGTGGTGTGCTTCACATGCACCCTGCACCATTTTCTTACCTACAATGCCCTGCAAACCTCCAACTTTGCTTGAAATCACACATTTCCCCCACATTTTTGTGATGGAACCTTCTGGTATCTGCAGAAATCCACAAAATTCCTATCACCCAGCATTGTCGCATCTATAGCGATAAAAATTCGGCCACACTTGCCAGCCTAAAAATGTTTTTTTTTCCAAAGTGCCCTTTTGGACCCACTTTGGTGGCCCCTCAATTTTGACATGTTTTAGGCTCTTCCCTGTCACAAGCACTTGGTCCACCTACACAAGTGAGGTACCATTTTTATCAGGAGACTGAGGGGAACGTTGGGTGGCAGGAAATTGTGCTGGTGCGATGATCCCACACAGAAATGTGGGAAAAATGTGATTTATTTAGCTACATTTGAGGTTTGCTGAGGATTCTGGGTAAGAAAACTCTGGGGGATCTACACAAGTCACACCTCCCTGGACTCCCTCGGGTGTCTAGTTTTCAGATATGTCTGGGTTTGGTAGGTTTCCCTAGATGGCTGCTGAGCCCAGGACCAAAAACGCAAGTGTCCTCGCAAAAACAGGTAGTTTTGTAATTGATAATTTTGATGTGTCCACTTAGTGTTTTGGGGCATTTCCTATCACGGGCACTAGACCTACCTACACAAGTGAGATACCATTTTTATCGGCAGACTTGGGGAAATGCTGAGTAGAAGGAAATTTGTGGCTCCTCTCAGTTTCCAGAACTTTCTATCACCAAAATGTGAGAAAAAAGTGTTTTTTTGCCAAATTCCCTAGGTGCCGGCTGAGCTAGAGGCCAAAACCCACAGCTAGGCACTTTCCAAAAAACACGTCAGATTTCAATGTAAAAATGTGATGTGTATATGTTGCGTTTCCTGTCGCGAGCACTAGGCCTACTCACACAAGTGAGGTACCATTTCTATCGGGAGACTTGAGGAAACACAGAACAGAAGAACAAGTGTTATTGCCCCTGGTCTTTCTCTACATTTTTTCCTTCCAAAATGTAAGACAGTGTATAAAAAAATACGTCTATTTGAGAAATGCCCTGTAAATCACATGCTAGTATGGGGACCCTGAAACTCAGAGATGTGCAAATAACCACTGCTTCTCAACACCTTCTCTTGTGCCCATTTTGGAAATACAAAGGTTTCTTTGATACTTATTTTTCATTCTTTATATTTCACCAAATGAATTGCTGTATACCCTGTATACAATGAAAACCAATTGCAAGGTGCAGCTCATTTATTGGCTCTGGGGATCTACACAAATGACCCCTTATTCAGAATTGTGTCTACTTTTCAGAAAATGTTTAGCTGTCCGGGATCCAGCATTGGTTTTGCACCCATTTTTATCACTAACTGGAAGGAGGCTGAAGGCACAAAAAATAGTAAAAATGGGGTATGTCCCAGTAAAATGGCAAAATTATTTTGAAAAATGTGGTTTTCTGATTCAAGTCTGCCTGTTCCTGAAAGCCAGGAAGATGATGATTGTAGCACCACAAACCTTTTGTTGAGGTCATTTTCAGGGGAAAAAACATGTGCTTTCTTCTGCAGCCCTTTTTTCCCATTTTATTGAAAAAAATGATATTTTCGCTGTATTTTTGGCTAATTTCTTGGTCTCCTCCAAGAGAACCCACAAACTCTGGGTACCTCTAGAATCCCTAGGATTTTGGGAAAAAAGGACACAAATTTGGCAAGGGTAGCTTATGTAGACAAAAAGTTATGAAGGCCTAAGCACGAACTACCCCTCATAGCAAATAAAAGGCTCTGCGTCTGAGGGGAAAAGGCCTGGCAATGAAGGGGTTAAGGGAGAATTGTACAGTTTTGTAATTTTACTGGCCAGGCCAGTCTCTTATCATAAAGACAAATGTTTCTTAAATACACAATAAAGGGTAGTAAAAGACAACAACCTCCTATTTTCCAATACTCATTGTTTGACATTTTCGAAAAAGGTAATTTGTTCTTCACTATCTTTCCAGCACCTTGTTCACTAAATGTGCCAAACAACTGAGTAGTCAGAAAATAAAAATACCTCCACTTGACCCATACATCTATAATCATACCAAGCATGCGCAGCGAGCAAACTCAACCCTCTTTAAGAGAGTACCGTTGACCTTTTCATCAGCTTTCTATCCATCTGTCCTTCATCCTTTCACTATTCTACCTACTCACCAGTTTATTTGTTCATCCCTTTATCTTTCCATCCACCCATCCTCCCACTTACCCATACACCCATTCATGTATTCACCCCACCCATTGTCCCATTCGCCCTTTCTACTAGCCCACACATCTTTGCCCCATCCATCTGTTTAGACTTCCTCATCTGTCCAATCATCCGCCTTTCCATCGATTCAACCTTTCACCTATTGATCCTTTCACTTCAATTTAGCTTTCGTTGTTCCATCTATAATACCCTCACTCTTCCATTCATTCATTGTTCCACCCTTCCTTCAATTATTCCATCCCATTTTTCTTCAACTGTTTGATTTACGTTTCCTTCCAAGCGTCCTTCCTCCTCCTGCTCTTTCTTTCTACCCATCCTTACCTTTTATTTCTTATCATTCTCTCTCATGCAATCTTGCTGCATTTGTCACTTTCTCTCTCTTTTTCTATATTATCACGATTTCAATTTTCCAGCCTACAGTTCACAAGCCTCTATCATTGTATTCCCTAACAGAGCAATTTATGTGCATTTTGTCTGCAGATGGAAGACATCCATAAACAGCCAATTAATGTTCACCAGCCCATGAGGATCAGTTGCAGCCGCTGCTTAAGCTGTTTAAGTGGATAGAGCAGTGATGTAGAGTTGGCAGCAGCTTTAGCCCTGGCTTGCCTTGTGGTACCCAGGGCATTAACTATCAGGGACTCCTTGCCTTTCCCCCTGCCCCATTTGTGGTTTCCAAAGACTGGCGTTGGTGGTGTGTTATAGACTGTGAGGAGTGTGTAGCGTTAGTGAGAGTGGAGTGTTAGCATGAAAAGGTGTGTGGTGTGATATGGTGGGATGCTATGGTGTATGATGTGATATGATGTGATACAGGCCTGTAGATTGTGGTGCAGATGTGTATGATGTGTGATATAGGAGGTGTGTTGCACTGTGTTACATTGTGTGCTGTGATATGGTGTGGCATCTCATTGTAAAATGTGGTATCTTGTGATGTGTCGTGGTATTGGTTTCTAAGGTGGGGTATGGCATGCTGCAGCATTGTGCAGGTGCAGGTATTCTACAGGGTCAGTGCTTAATCAAGGGTAGGTCGCTCCCCCTGCCGCTGCAGCTCCTCCAAGTTCCCGAGTTCCTGTGTTCCTGAGACCCACCTAACTGTAAGTACCCCCCTCCTCCCAGCCCCTCGCCCTGCCCCGCGCCACTCACCTTCTCTCCTGCTCCTGCTTCTTTTCCTCCTCTCTGTCTCTTCCTCCTCGCTCCCCCTCTGCAATCTTCTTCTGTGTTCTTCTGTTCTTCCCTTCTGTTCTTCTGTTCTTCCCTTCTGTTCTTCTGTGTTCTTCCGGTCTTCTGTGTTCTTCTTCTCTGTTCTTCTCTGTGCTTCTGTGTTCTTCTTCTCGGTTCTTCTGTGTTCTTCTGTGTTCTTCTGTGTTCTTCTGTGTTCTTCTGTGTTCTTCTCTGTTCTTCTGTGTTCTTCTCTGTTCTTCTCTGTTCTTCTCTGTTCTTCTCTGTTCTTCTGCTCTTCCGATCTTCTGTGCTTCTGTCTTCTGTTCTTCTGTTCTTCTGTCTTCTGCTCTTCCGGTCTTCTGTTCTTCTGTCTTCTGTTCTTCTGTCTTCTGTTCTCCTGTCTTCGGCTCTTCTACCTCCTCCGTCTTCTTCCCCCGAGCCTGCCCTCCTGCTCCTTCCTCATCCCCCTCCCTCACTCGCCTCCCCCTCTCTCACCCCTAGCTAACCCGTTCGCTATCTACCTCCCTCACTCCTCCTATCTTCCTATCTCTCTAGCTCCCTATCTCACTATCTAACTCCCCCACTCTCCACCTCCTCCTACCTACCTATCTGTCTATCTATCTATTTCCCTATCTATCGACTTCTCTATCTATTTTCTCTATCTATTTCTCTATCTCTCCCCCCCTCCCGCCACCCCCTCTACTACCTATCTCCCTATCCTCTCACTCTACCTCTCTCCCTCACCCACCTCTACAACCCCCCCTCCCCTATCTTCACAACCCTACTCCTATCTCTCTCCCTAATCTCCAAACCTCCTAACACTCACCCTCCTCCACCCTAAACCCCCTCCCCCAGCTCCTCTCACTCTACCTGTCCCCCCCCCTCCCTCGCGCTTTCCCGCCGCGACCTCCTGCACGCCCCCGCCCCCCAGCTCCCATTCGCCCCCAGCTGACCCCTCCCCCCCCTCCTACCTCTTATGGCGGCCGCTGCGCGACAGTGGTAGCGACCCTTGACCCAAGGGTAGGTCGCTCCCCCTGCCGCTGCAGCTCCTCCAAGTTCCCGAGTTCCTGTGTTCCTGAGACCCACCTAACTGTAAGTACCCCCCTCCTCCCAGCCCCTCGCCCTGCCCCGCGCCACTCACCTTCTCTCCTGCTCCTGCTTCTTTTCCTCCTCTCTGTCTCTTCCTCCTCGCTCCCCCTCTGCAATCTTCTTCTGTGTTCTTCTGTTCTTCCCTTCTGTTCTTCTGTTCTTCCCTTCTGTTCTTCTGTGTTCTTCCGGTCTTCTGTGTTCTTCTTCTCTGTTCTTCTCTGTGCTTCTGTGTTCTTCTTCTCGGTTCTTCTGTGTTCTTCTGTGTTCTTCTGTGTTCTTCTGTGTTCTTCTCTGTTCTTCTGTGTTCTTCTCTGTTCTTCTCTGTTCTTCTCTGTTCTTCTGCTCTTCCGATCTTCTGTGCTTCTGTCTTCTGTTCTTCTGTTCTTCTGTCTTCTGTTCTTCTGTCTTCTGTTCTTCTGTCTTCTGTTCTTCTGTCTTCTGTTCTCCTGTCTTCGGCTCTTCTACCTCCTCCGTCTTCTTCCCCCGAGCCTGCCCTCCTGCTCCTTCCTCATCCCCCTCCCTCACTCGCCTCCCCCTCTCTCACCCCTAGCTAACCCGTTCGCTATCTACCTCCCTCACTCCTCCTATCTTCCTATCTCTCTAGCTCCCTATCTCACTATCTAACTCCCCCACTCTCCACCTCCTCCTACCTACCTATCTGTCTATCTATCTATTTCCCTATCTATCGACTTCTCTATCTATTTTCTCTATCTATTTCTCTATCTCTCCCCCCCTCCCGCCACCCCCTCTACTACCTATCTCCCTATCCTCTCACTCTACCTCTCTCCCTCACCCACCTCTACAACCCCCCTCCCCTATCTTCACAATCCTACTCCTATCTCTCTCCCTAATCTCCAAACCTCCTAACACTCACCCTCCTCCACCCTAAACCCCCTCCCCCAGCTCCTCTCACTCTACCTGTCCCCCCCCCTCCCTCGCGCTTTCCCGCCGCGACCTCCTGCACGCCCCCGCCCCCCAGCTCCCATTCGCCCCCAGCTGACCCCTCCCCCCCCCTCCTACCTCTTATGGCGGCCGCTGCGCGACTGCGCAGCGGGCACGCCGCTGGCGCGCCGGAGGCGCGCCAGAGGCAAGCCCGTCTGCGCCCGTCCGCGCCTGGCCCGCGCCCAGCGCCACGACCCCTGGTCCCCAGCTCCCCCAAGCCCCACTGATCCGCTACGACCCCACCACCCTCCACGCCCTCAACCCAGGGCGCTCCAAAACCTGCTTCCTAGCTCACCCCAAACGCACCCATGGACCCTTCGCCTGCAACTCCTGCAAACGCATCTTCCACCACGCAACTACCACGACCACAAGCCCACGCGCCATCAACCACCTCAAGTGCATCCTGGTCAACGCTCGTTCCGTCCACAAGCACGCCGTTGAACTTTGGGACCTCCTGGACTCCACAGCCCCGGACGTCGCCTTCATCACGGAGACATGGATGAACGCCTCCTCTGCTCCAGACATCGCTACCGCCATCCCCGAAGGCTACAAGATCTCCAGAAAAGACCGCACCAACCAAGTAGGAGGAGGTGTCGCCATCATCTTCAAAGACTCCATCAGCGTCACCACCTCCACCGAAGACCCCCCCCTCGCCGCTGAACACCTGCATTTTCAGATTCGCACCGACCCAAGGACCACCCTCAGAGGATCCCTCGTCTACCGTCCTCCCGGACCTCGCGCCTCTTTCAGCGACGCCATCGCCGACTTCATCTCCCCGCACGCCCTCGCCTCACCGGACTACATCCTCCTAGGCGACCTCAACTTCCATCTGGAACAAAACAACGACCCCAACACCACCACCCTGCTCGACAACCTCGCCAACCTCGGCCTCAAACAACTGGTGAACACCGCCACCCACATCGCCGGACACACGCTCGACCCTATCTTCTCCGCCAGCAAACACGTCTTCTTCAGCCACACCTCTGCCCTACACTGGACCGACCACAGCTGCGTCCACTTCACATTCCGACGCGAGACCTCCCACCTCCGCACTCAACCCATCCCTCGTCGACAGTGGAACAAGATCCCTGAAGAGCAACTCTTCTCCGCTCTCGCCGCCAACCAACCCACCCTCACCACCGACCCCAACGACGCAGCTCTCAACCTCACAAACTGGATCTCCAACTGCGCTGACAACCTTGCTCCCCTCAAACGCACGCATCGACAGACCAACACCAAAAAACCTCTCTGGTTCTCTGACACCCTCAAAGAATCAAAGAAAACTTGTCGTGCCCTTGAGAAGGCCTGGCGCAAGGACCACACCGCTGACAACATGACCGCCCTCAAGAACGCTACACGCGAACACCACCACCTGATCCGCACTGCCAAAAGGAACTTTTTCACCGACAGACTAGACAAAAACAGCCACAACAGCAGAGAACTCTTCAGCATCGTCAAAGAGTTCTCCAACCCCAGCGCCAGCGCCAACGCCGTCACGCCCTCACAGGATTTGTGCGAATCCCTCGCCACTTTCTTCCATCGCAAGATCAGCGACCTCCACGACAGCTTCGGACACCAGACCCAACCATACACCACTGAACCCGCTTCCCCGGACATCACCCTCAACAACTGGACCCACATCAACACGGAAGAAACCAAATCCATCATGAACTCTATCCACTCCGGCGCCCCTTCGGACCCCTGCCCGCACTTCATCTTTAACAAAGCCGACGACATCATCGCCCCGCACCTCCAGACCGTCATCAACTCTTCTTTTTCTTCTGCTACCTTCCCCGAATGCTGGAAGCACGCTGAAGTCAACGCCCTACTAAAGAAACCTACGGCTGACCCAAGCGACCTGAAAAACTTCCGCCCCATCTCTCTTCTACCTTTCCCAGCCAAGGTAATAGAAAAGACCGTCAACAAACAGCTGACCACCTTCCTGGAAGACAACAACCTGCTCGACCCTTCACAAACCGGATTCCGAACCAACCACAGCACGGAAACCGCCCTCATCTCAGTCACAGACGACATCAGAACCCTGATGGACAACGGTGAAACAGTCGCCCTCATTCTCCTCGACCTCTCGGCTGCCTTTGACACTGTCTGTCACCGCACCCTAATCACCCGCCTACGCTCCACCGGGATCCAAGGCCAGGCCCTGGACTGGATCGCCTCCTTCCTCGCTAACCGCTCCCAAAGAGTTTACCTCCCTCCGTTTCGCTCAGAACCCACCAAGATCATCTGCGGCGTACCTCAAGGCTCATCGCTCAGCCCGACACTCTTCAATGTCTACATGAGCCCCCTCGCCGACATCGTACGCAAGCACGACATCATCATCACCTCCTACGCCGACGACACCCAACTTGTACTCTCCCTCACCAAGGACCCCGCCAGCGCCAAGACCAACCTACAAGAGGGTATGAAGGACGTCGCAGATTGGATGAGGCTCAGCCGCCTAAAGCTGAACTCTGAAAAAACGGAAGTCCTCATCCTCGGCAACACCCCGTCCGCCTGGGACGACTCCTGGTGGCCCACGGCCCTCGGCACCGCACCGACCCCCGCAGACCACGCCCGCAACCTCGGCTTCATCTTGGACCCTCTTCTCACCATGACCAAGCAAGTCAACGCCGTGTCCTCCGCCTGCTTCCTCACTCTCCGCATGCTCCGCAAGATCTTCTGCTGGATCCCCGCCGACACCAGAAAAACCGTGACCCACGCCCTTGTCACGAGTCGCCTGGACTACGGCAACACCCTCTACGCCGGGACCACCGCCAAACTCCAAAACCGCCTGCAACGCATCCAAAACGCCTCGGCCCGCCTCATCCTCGACGTACCCCGCAACAGCCACATCTCCGCACACCTGAGACACCTGCATTGGCTCCCAGTCAGCAAAAGGATCACCTTCCGTCTTCTCACCCACGCACACAAAGCCCTCCACAACAAGGGACCGGAATACCTCAACAGACGCCTCAGCTTCTACGTCCCCACCCGCCCCCTCCGCTCCGCTGGCCTCGCACTTGCTGCCGTCCCTCGCACCCGCCGCTCCACGGCGGGTGGGAGATCTTTCTCCTTCCTGGCGGCCAAGACCTGGAACTCCCTCCCCACCAGCCTCAGGACCACCCAGGACCACTCCGCTTTCCGGAGACTCCTAAAGACTTGGCTGTTCGAGCAGCGATAACCCCCCCTTTCCCCCCTAGCGCCTTGAGACCCGCACGGGTGAGTAGCGCGCTTTATAAATGTTAATGATTTGATTTGATTTGATTTAATTTGGGGTGGGGAGGGGACAACAACAGGGACGGGGGAAATAAATCATATTTTTTTTTTAACTTTCTGTTCCAGATGCCGCTGCCTCACTCCTCTTCTCTTCTGGTGTCCCAACATTCCCTGGGACACCAGTACAGGCTCCCCAGCAATCCTGGTGCTGCTCTCATGCTAAACTTAGCATGAGAGCAGCACCAGGATTGCTCTGAGTGGCTTGTTCTGCCGCTCAGACAGCGCACTGGAACATGTGCAGTTTCTCCAACCCGAATGTGTAACACAGCTGGGTTGGAGAAACCTAAGTGTGCATGTGTGTTTGGCTGGCCTCAGATGGCAGGCCAAACACACATGTGACCAGACTCCACTCCCCCTCCTCTTTCTCCCACCCGTGGCCCTGTCCCACCCCTCCCTGCACATGCTGCTGGCTGAGCTGTAAAATAATACGGTAATTAAATATTTTATTTTACAGATGCTGGCTCTTAGTGGTGGGGGTGGGGTGGGGGAGTTGGAGATGTGACGCTCCTCCGAATGTGAGCAGGTGGTTTCAGATGTGAGGCACCAACACTTATTTTGGGGGGCCAACACATCTTTTTCTGCAACAGGCATTTACTGCGAGCAAAAGACACATATGGGAAAAATGGAGGAAGAGAAGGACGGAAAAGTGTCACAACAGGAGAAACCAGAAAACTGCAAGAGTGAGCCAATGGGGCAGGGAGTGGCTGTAAATGGATTAGAGAGGCCAGAGATGATTTTAGGATTACGTTGCCTGAGTATTCTGTGCTTGCTCATTTAATTGCAGCAGCCGCGTGTTTCAGATGAGATCTTTGCGCACTGGCATGTTTTTATTTACAATTTAAGCACAGTACAGGGTACAGTTTAGTGTTGTGTTATGTAATGGTGGATGGTGAACTGGCAGATGTGATGCGAGACTGCTATGTGGGATTAGCTGGTATGATGCAGTTTTGGATGGTGCAGTTGTATTTGGTGCATGTTCTATTATACTGTCTGATTTGATTTTTTATGGTCTGTTGCTGTGTGGTGCTGCATGAACGGGCCTCGTGTGATGAGAAGTGGTATGGTGTGATGTTTGTGACAGGGATTTCTGGCACTCAAGCAAAAGAAGCAGGTCTATCCTTGTGTTCGGGCATGACCTCATTCACCCGTGAATCTCATAGGGCACAAGAAAAAGCAAGCGCACTATGAGGAACCAGCCCCTGCCCTGCTAACCTCTCTAGACACTAAACCACCCCAGTCCTGCTCGGAGGTCAGCCTGAACATAGTTGTGCACTTTACCAACCCCCGTCTTTTTTCTTAAGAAGCTAGATTTGGCACCGGAAACCCAGGGACATCAGCGGATTCTTATGAATTGACCCTGGAACCAGTGGGTCATCTCTTCAGTATTCATTCCCCTGTAGATTACCCCGGCCGTTTGTCCCTTAAAGCTTGTGTGTGTTGTGTCAGACAGATCAGATTCATCCAACCACAGCTGCATCAGGAGATACGTAATCCCTCCTTGCTGTTTTCACATCCAGATGCATCATATGCTGTCTAGAATCCTCAGCTAAGGCTCTTTTCAGGATGCTATGTAGCCCCTGCCCCATGTAGCTCCTGGTTGACCCGGTGCAGCACCCAGTATTCCCTATGCAGCATTAGAAGGTACTGGTGGAGCTCCTGAGATCAGAGAACCAGAGAGAGGCATCACTCCCTCTGATCCTACCACAATCCATGAGCCAGAGGGCTCATCATGAGTAACAGAGCACTGCTCCAGAAACCATCCACAGGCCAGGACTGCTGATCATGGGGCTATGCGTCCAGCTAGGCACTACTATGCTGCCATGGCCTGCGCTTTGCCTCAGTAGTGGGAAATAACAGTCTGTGCCTGGTGAACTTTCAGGATGCTTATTTCCACTTTGCTGTGTTAAAGTTACCTTAGGGCATGAATTATAGTTAGTTGAGATAACTGAAACTGGTGAATTTTAGTGGGTGTGTTAATTTACAATTGGTATGACATTTCCACCTAATTATAACATCCCTTTAGCTTTTGTTTGTTTCAGTGAATCTCTAAGTATTTTTTTAATTTAAAGTAAAATATTATTACTATTCCTAACTATGATATCACTTTAACTTTTGTTTTTGAGTGCATTTCTTATTTTTTAATGTAACGTAAGATGACCATTGCCTTATGGGGTGTGGAGTTGGAAGCAGGGTTTAGCCACTGCCAGGTCCTGTGGCCAACCCCTTGTGGGCACCCTGTCCCCACATTGCATTGCCTTATGCCGCACATGGCGTGGGGTTGGGCACTGCCTTTGACTATGCATGGTGTGGGGTTGGATGCAGGGCTAGGCTCTTGAACCCTGCGGGCACCCTACATCTGCAGCACATGGCCTTTGGCTGTCCGTGGGGTTGGGTGCAGGGCCTAGCTGCAAGCACACAGCTGACTATGTGATGTAACAATTTAAAGGGTGTCATATAGAGTAAAGCAGACCTACACACTTTGTCAAAGGAACAGAATACCAAAACATGAAAAAGTTGGCCTATTGGTTTTGTCAAGGGGTCAGCACCTCAACATATATAAAGCAGACCTATTGTCTTTATCAAAAAGTCACTAATAACTATAATCAAATGTATATTATATAAATTCACACATTGGAATGCTCAGTAAAAGTGATTTTTATAAAATATTTTAAATAAAGCCTTTTTTTAAAAAACAATCAACATGCCTTTGAGTCTTTGTTCACCATTTTTCAAGCCACAAGCAGAGACACAGAACCAAACACAAGCAGGGTCTGCACTTCAGCTGAAAAGCACAGAGTTCCAGCTCAGAGTGCTTTAAAAATGGGGTAAGCTCTCCTGGGGTCATGAATTCAATGATCCAGGAGGCTGAATTTTTAAAATGTTTGTGGCAGGCTGCTACATTCCGTGCAGCCCCACAAAACATTAAAATAAATGGAGGGTGGTGCCTTTACCCCTTCTATGGGCACCTCTAGAAATAAAAAATATATTTGAAAAAAGCCCTGATTATTATCTGGCGCTCCCTTCTTTTCTCCAGCCAGCAACCATACCAGGTGCTGGAGTGAGCTGGCAATTTCTTTTAAAAGTAGGTGCCCCTGATGTTCACCCAAAGCGCCCACAGAATACCCAAATGTTAGGGGCTGCAGGGGAGCGCCAAGGACCCTTTGACCCCTGCCAGCTCCCCAACAAGCACCCATACTGGGTGCTTGTGGGAGCTGGCAATTCTTTTTTAAAGTGGATGACTCAGTGCGCACCCAGGGGACCCACAGCCTATCCCAATGTTGATGGCTGCTGGTTACGCTGTTTGCACTGTACATCAAGTGGTGGAAAAATGTGGTCTGCTCACAGTGAAATCTGTCCACGTGGTGGAGTTCAGCCTCACCCAGGCCTACATCCTAGCTAAAGAAAAGACTACTTCTATGTACACAGACTCAAAAGTACGAGTTTGGAGTAATGCATGACTGGGCTCCTTTGGATGCAAAGAGGTTTTTTGACCTCAGCAGGAACACCAATAAAGAATGGGTAGTATGTTCGAAATCTTGTTAAAGCTTTGTGATCACCAGAAACGTGACTGTGGTCAAATGTGACGCCCACCAACATTGTCATGATGATGTTTCAAATGGCTATGCCTTGGCCAAATTTGCTGCAACAAAATGCTACCTTGCCTAAAACTGCTATGTTGCCATGGATGCTGTAAAAGCTGATCTATTTCTGTACTAACATCAAAGGATTTATCTCAATGTGCAGGAGCAAGCCTCTGAGAAAGAATAACAGCCCTGGATCAAGCAGCAATGTAAAAGAGACCTGCTGGAGTGTGGAGAAACTGCACTGGCCATGTGGTTGTATCAAAATTTCTACTCCCTAACCTCGCAAGCTTGTTCCATAGAGCAGCCCATATTGGTAGGGATAGTGTGACCATGCAGAAGCAACCCATTGGTATGTGTCCTTCTTTTCTTCGAAAGCTCAAAGCAAAGTTATTGCCAGTGCTGTGCCACATGCCTGTGATTCAATGCTGGAAAATGAGTTAAGGCCACCCCCACTGCTCACCCTTTGTCTTGGGGCCCTTTTGTTCACATCAAGGTCGAGTTTCAGCAACTAGCCTAAGCGTGGAAATTATTCCTACTACTTGTCATGGTATGCATGTTTTCAGGATGGGTGGAGACATACCTCTGTGCCTTCATAGATGACATTACTGTTGCTAAAAGCGATTACTCAGAGATTTCATCCCTTGCTTTGGGATACAAAGCTCAATTAGTAGTGATCAAAGAACATATTTCATATCGTCAGTAGTAAAGGTAGTTTGTAAGGTGCTAGGACACAATGCGTCTAACAGAGTCTACAGGTAAAGTGGAAACGAGTGATGGGAGCTGGAAGAATAAGATAACTAAGATATGTTCGGAGACAACTAAAATGACCTAATGCTTTACCACCAGCTCTTTTGTCTTTGAGAGCAAGCCCTTTCCAAAACACGAAACTAAGCCTGAATGAAATAATCATGGTCTGACCCATGATGCTCACTGCAACCCTCCCTGTGTTTGATGCAAAGCTAGATCTGAAGTTATATGATGATGCTGTGTTAGAGTAATGCAAAAAGCTTATACAATGTCTCTAGAGTTTCTGGTCTCTGGTGGGAGATACCTTACGTGAGTGTCTGACTTAGGTCTGCCATTTGTTCCAGCCTGGCGATTTTTTGTATATCCGCGTATACCATAGATAGACTGCTCTACAACCTCGTAGGTGAGGATCTTCTCAGATCTTGCTCATCACAAGCACTGCTGTTAAATGTCAAGGCCTAACAACTTGGATCCACTTCTCTTACTGCCAATGTGTTGGTCGTCCTCGAGACGACGGTGCTCCTGCCAGTGTTCCAGGGCCTAGGCCTGGTCCCAGAGTAACTACTGGACCTGTTTCTACTGCAACCTCTTCAAGGGGTGGGCTGAAGTCTCTCTGCCCAACAGCCTGTCATTAATACTGCCTCCATCCACTGAAGACAAAGTCCTCCTTCTGGGTACTGGTTTCCTCTGTGTGTCTAGTCTGCTGTGTTCTTTGCTGCCTTGAGCATCTGACAGGTAGTGGGGTCTGTCCTTTCTGTGGAATGGGAAATTATTCCAAGTCTGAACAGTGTTGAAACTTCCCTGGTACAAATGGGACATTATTCCAAGTCTGGACAGTGTTGAAACTTCCCTGGTACAACTGGGACATTATTCCAGGCCTGAACAGTGTTGGAACCTCTCTGGTAGAGCTACGCAGCCGACAAGGGTAACTCATGCCGGTTACTGCTGCAAATGTACAGGTAGACCATTGCCTCATTCTCCTGCTGGATTTGTATGCACATGCTTCTCTATGTAGGATATGGCATCCCTTTGATCAGAATGCCAAGCGGTTTTAATAAATTACATGCAGCCTTTTTATTTTGGACATAGACTGCAATATTGATCCCAGAAGCAAATGAAGTGACCTGAATGCAAGAAACCTGGCTGTGTGGGGAGGAGCTAAAATTTTAGAACTTCTTACAAATAACCCTGGAGGGTAAAGAAAATGTGCAGGGGGTGTCGCTCAGGTGGGCTGCTAACTCTTGCTTCTGTAAAGAGAACCAAAGATTTAAAACTATGGCCAGTGAAATGTAATTGTGTGCAAATATGTGAAATATATCTTTATCAAAACTCAGACACCGATTGCTTAACAGTGGTGAATGTGCACGTGCAAATGGCAGATAAGAGATATATAAAAAAAATCAGCATATACGTTTTAGAAGATATTAAAGATTGTATCTATGCCCACTCTATGCCCACTCAAAGGGTTTGTTACTGGTAATGGGTGATTGTAATGCCAGAATCAAGCCGAAAAATCAGATGCAGGGTGGTAATGAGCTGCTTAATGCACCTAATATACCTGAACTAATTTTCCCAGACGGAACCTGTAACAAGATGGATAAAAAGTGGACTGGAATGTTGCATAAGTTAGGTTCAATTTGTTTTAATGGCTATTTCCCGGTCGATGCACCAGCCTTCCAGACCTTTCGTATTGGGTGATATAAATGCCCAATTGATTATACAGCTGTCCCAGGTTGGTATTTTTGTGTAATCACAGAATTCAGGGTGTGGCATTTAGAGGGCAGTGACTATCTTCCCAACGGTCCATGAAGAAAGTATAGAAGGGTGATATGGCAGGAAATGTATGTAAGTTACAGCAAAAATATAAGGAAAATATTAAAGAGAAAAAAAGGACCTGCTTCAATGCCAACTGGGAAGAAATGCTGGATGTAATTTCCACAAAAGATGTATGGAAACCCTGTAGACTGAGACATTTGGGTATGGAAAATAAACAACCTACAATAGATTTTGTGGTTTGTTCCAGAAAGAGCCTGGATACACTAATTGGTGGATATTTAGGTAAAGAGTTATTCAGTGTTGTGAACAGGGAAATAGATGGTAGATAGAGGGCTGTTGAACAGTTTAACAGTAAAAAATATATAATTGAAGTTATTAAATCCCTCTCTCTATCAAGACCGGCAGGTCCAGATAATTTGCCGGCTCTTATGATAAAAATTTATGTAGATTTGTAGAATGAGATATTTGTTACACTATTCAAAACAATAATTATGACAGGCTCAGTACCAGAGGGTTGGAAGGGGCAATCCTTAAACTGATAGATAAAGAGGGCCCTGTTTGAGAGCCGAAGAATTATAGACTGCTCATCCTCATGGATATGGGGAGAAAGTTTTGGTTAAAGTAAACCCTAAGAAGATTGAAAGATTGGTCTAACAAGAAGGGATTTATACCCATGGAGCAGGGTGTCAAAGCAGGACACTCAACTATAGACCAGTGCTTCAGTTTATAAGGTTTTGCAATTAAGGCAATTGATCTTAACCCAAATTTCTATGATGCCATATAGACTTTCAGGCAGCCGTCAGTCTGGTTATCCATGATATTCTATGGGATAACTAAGATAAATTAGGGATGCCAGGGGTGCTGCTAAGTATACTCAAGGAACTCCACCAGGGGAATCGGACACAAGTGGAATTAGACAAGGTTGGACGTTTATCTGATATGACTGTGATACGGAATGGTTTACCTCAGGGATGTGTGGTGTTCCTCACATTGTTCGCTTTATACCTAAGAAATCTTCCCAAAACCCAAGACGGGTGGGTGCCATGTATCATGTCTGCTTTATACGGATGACCGAGTCATTATGGATATTACACATATTGGCCTCCAGCAGAAATTAGGCGGCTTTCAAAGGAACAGCTAGAATAAAACACTCATTGTAAGCATGGGAAATACAAAAATGTTAGTATTTGGACAGAAGAAGAAAGAGAAAGAGTTCAAATAGTGCATGGGGAAATAGTTCAATAGTACATGGGGAAGACAATAGTAGAAGAGGTGGAGACATACTGATATCAGGGTATCCATTTTACATCAAATTTAAGATGAAAAACGCATTGTGAAGTGGTAAAGCAGATACCTTGCCCACTGCAATGAAATAAATGTAAGAAGGAGCTTGAGGGGCTCGATCTGGGCCCAGTTATAACTGCTTCCAAAGCTACAGACCAGACTAAGGGCCGGGTTTATATTTCTGCTGATGGGTTACTCCGACACAACAGTGATGGGTATCCTGTCCGCCGACATATAAATTACATTATATCCTCTGGGATTTAAATTTCGGCACAGATTAAATGCACTTATTCTCTAGGAGAGAAAGGAAGAGATTTAAAAAAAACAGTTTTATGGAAATATGGAATTTCCAACCAGTTGGGAAGCATCTAAACTCTTATCTCACATGAATTGCTCGATGTGATCTCTGTAATATGTGTTTTATTTAGCAAGTGGTAAACTATGGGAGAAATTTTAATGGGGCTGGGATGTATGTGGCCCCTAGAACTATAGTGGGTTTGTACAACTAGGGTTGTGAAGTATTAAGCAGAATATTTGTGCTGCATTTTAACCTGTTTATGCGTTTTCATTGGCAATAGTTTGTTATTAATGGGCTGTGAAGTATTAAATAGATCAATTGCTGATGTATTTTAACCTGTTATGCTTTTTAATTATTAATGTATATTTTTAATGGGTTTATTCTATTGACCAAGGTCTAAAATAAACTTATTTATAAACTGAAATTACATCCTGCAATGGCTGAGCAAAGATTTATTAATGAGCACCGCGAGCAAATGTCTCCAGTATCTTTGTTGGACACGGTACCTGTGATGTAGCTGTAATTAACAATCCTTTCAAGTCCCATCCCTTTGAGTACCACCTTTCCCATGGACTGCTGTTTCTCCACCGTCATCCCAGAGGATATCATAAATATTTCATATGCAGATCCCGAGCTTACCCTTGTTGTGCTTTAAATTGAACTGGGGTGTGCTACCCAGGATGTATTGTTCCCGCAATGAGATACTTTGATGATTATCTCTTAGAAACAAAGATGGGTAGGTGGGCCATTTCACCTACCTCCCAGTTTTCTCCGCTCTGTTTCCCGTGTGTGGAATGACTGTGGCTTTAGACAAAATAAGAAGGAACACAGACATTTTGGAATGTCTCTGTACCTCTGCTATGGCTGTTGCGTTAGTAACAGAACAAACAGTTAGATGCAGAACAAACAGTTAGATGCCACTGTAAAAATATTGATTCAAAATAGAATAGCTCTAGATTATCTCTCACTGGCCATATGGAGGTCTGTGTGATGGTAGAAAGTGAATATTGCCCTCACCTTCCCAACACTTCCATTATCATTCATGAGCAGACACATAACATTGAGAAGAGTGTGAAGCAGCTGCACAACATACAAAGTGGACCTGCCCAGAGTCTCATGGACAACTGGGTGTAGCATGAGGACGTTTCTGGCCCTTAGGGTATTAAGGTAATTGAATCCTATGCTCATACTATCCAGGGTGTGGCTATCATTTACATTATTAGGCTAATCCTGTGGATTATCCAGTACTCTTGCAAAAACAGAAGCACTGCCAATACTTTCACACTAGTTGCTTCCCAGGATGATGAGGGAGGATACCAGGATGAGATTCATAAAGAGACGGTGAGACTGTATTATATTGAGTTGCTTTAAACTGAAGTTTTTCATTTTGGAAATACCATGAAGAATCAGTATCCATTGTCATTTATATTTGTATTGTAATGCTTGGTCAGATTAAAAAAAGGCATCATATTCACAAAAATCTATTTGCAGGGTGCAGATCACCTTATCCGAATGAGAAAAGGAGATTCGTGGAAAATAGGGTTTGTAGTCAAATTTGGACTGTTTGAATACCAAGTTGTGCCATTTGGTTTCTGCGACGTGCCTGCTGCATTTCAGTGCTTAGTGAGATCCTTCGTGTGTACATCAACACCTTTGTAGTAGTAAACACTGATTACATACTCATATTACTTTACAATGAACCAAATCACATTAATCATGCACAGTTAGTTCTACAAAAAAACTAAAAATCATTATATGTGCTAAAGCAGAGAAAAAGCAGCAGTTTGGAGTGAGAGATGTAGAAACGCATTGCTTTATATGGCATTGGACTTTGGCATTTGAGGCTTCAGATGTACATGTGGAATTGCCTGGTTTTCAGATCAAGTCTTTGTGCATGCTACTTGTGATATCAAGGATAGCCACGTGTATTATGAGCGAGCACTCGAACGGTTGTTGATTTGTATGAAGATTGTTGAACTTAACCTGTCGATGAAATTTTAATGTAATACTGATGGTACTTGAGTGTGAGTGAAACGCGTTGGCTGTTCGTGTGGCTGCCCGTATGTGAAGACGTGATGAATAAAGAATTTATATAAATAAGCGTGATTGGACAATCTCCTACATGTTTTTATTGGAGTAATTGTTTTGATTGTTGCCTCTCTAATTTGCTATGACATTTCTGATGTTAGGTTGTTTGGTAGCCAACTCATAGAAGTGGGCAACAAGCTTATTTACATAGGGGAACTTAGTGGTTGTGCGGAACATTGGTACTTAGCTGCCTATGTTGTTTAGAAAATGATATATTGGTGGCACTAGGATGGACACTGCTGCGTAGGTGGCTCAATGTTACTCTGAGAAGTAGCAGCTAGAACCAAACACTTTTTCAGTATAGCCACCGCGTCTTTTGTAATCAGAGATGTAGTCCATCATTAAGATGTACACAGAGGAGTAGAGAACTGCACAGTACCCTAATCCCAAAGTATAACTGTATTGTGACTCGTGAGCCAAGGAAAACCTAATAAGAACTGAAACTGAGGGGCGCCTATCAAATTGAAAATACATTTGTCTTGTGTGACTGAAACCAAGTGAATAAGAATGGCGGTGTACAATATAAGACCAGCCCTGAAGTATGCAATGTCCCATTAACAGCTCTAACCTGTTCAGATTTATTCTACCTGAGTAGATAATCCTTACATTTTTCCATATTCCTAATTTTTAAAATTCCCCATGGCTCCTGGGTCAATTAAAGCTGATAAATAATTATGCACTCTACTATTATCTTGTAAGAATGCTTTCTTTTCTGCTGGGCTATACCAGCATTAAAGTCCCGCTTCCTCGTTAAAGGCCCAGCAGAGATGACAAAGACGTCATAAGGAAGCAGCCAGAATATTGTCTTTGGCAGTATTCTGTACCAGGAAAGGCTTTTCTTTAAATTGGTCTGATGTAAAATAATCCTGGACAAGCATAGAGTTAAGGGAAAGTGGCATACTGAGTATAAACTTGCTCAGTACTTGATGGTACTTCAATTAACTTTTGTATTGAATCCTTACTGAAAAAGGTGATAATATAATGAAACACACACCACCAATGCCACCAACAGTTCTGCCACCACTACCACTAATACCATCAGTAGCACCACAACCATTACCACAATATCATTACCACCTAGGCAAATACCAATAAGCCAATACCACAACTACCAGTACCACCGACACCATCAATGCCACCATTACCAACACACCACAATACCACAACCAATATCACCAACCCAGTAACACTACTGATACCAAGACAACATATATAAGCATTACCAAAAGTACCAAATAAACCACCAATACCACCATCACCACTGTAATGGTGCATTTAATTGTGACAATAGCATGGAAGAGTAAAGAGAAATACCAATAGAAAATCTCCATCTGTGATCATCCAGTGATTAGAGGCACATGTTGAGTGAGTCTGCTTATGAAGTGCTTTTACTGCTACTGATTCATGTCAGGAGTGATTGAGAGTGAACAGCACACAGCCACTGATCACAAAAGAAAGAATGCATTATGAAAGAGCACACTCACAAAACAGAATGAAATTATATGTAAATGCTCCAGGGCTGCTCCTGGGCCCAGCTTAAGGGTTTTTCTGAGAATGCACATGTGGTCGGTGTTTGCCACCTAAATGTGTATTAGTAGGGTTCCTCTGCTGCTATGCATTCTTGGAGTGTGATGTCAGCTGCTAGCTATTTTGGCCTGGGCAGAGTTGGTTGGGTCTCTTCTTTTAATGACGGATTTATGTTTAATATCTCTCCTCTGAGCATATGGAAATGAGCTGTTTGTACTACGTTTACTCTCTTGATTTATGGACGCCTCTCTTTCGCATGACTGAGTAAAGGGGAATGGCACTAGAAATGCAGAGTCATGATTTGTGTCTCAAGCTGCATGAGTCCACCTGTGGTGAGGCAGGATTTGTGCCATGAACCTGCCCACATGACAGTATAAAACAGTACAAATTATCTAGTTAATCTCATTGGCTGGTCATGTATAAAGTTTAAAATCTTCCCATGGCATGTGCTGGAAATTCCAATTTCTCCTCTGGGCATTTAATAACATGTTGTTCTTCTAATCATACTCTGGATGAGCAATCTGTTTCTATTCTGGTTTGGCCCAAGTTGTCTTTGGTGCATACTTTAAACATAGGTTGAAGGTTAGTATCTCGCTGTTTCTATAGCATGCACTGTATTTTCGTATTTCCGTCTGTCTTTATCATGGCAGAGTTAACTGAAATAGTGGAAGAAATGCATTGAGTGTGTATGTATTAATTAGTGCCTCTAGTGGAAAAATCGAATTATAATCAGCAGTCACCACTGAGCATGCAAGGTTCACATGGGTCACAGACAGACACCAATAGCAGAGTGTCATGCCGGAGAGATTGGTTTTAATACACAACCAAAATGCTTAAGCGAGCAGCGCCTTCTCTTTCTCTTGCAGCAGTAAAGATGTGTTGCTTCCTCATAGGTCCTTTTTAGGTCTGGTGCAGCCAGATCTTTTGTCACGAACATCACGAAAAAACACACACGAGCAAGGCTGTATCATACTCATTTGTTACTGAAAGTGTTTGGTAACTGATGGGGTGCTGTGTGCTGGATTGTATTAGCGGAGCATCATTTAATGTAAGGTTTTTATGAGTGCAAGGATGAATGGTTTAGTGACGGTGCATGGCGATATAAAGAGATAAGTGCATGGAGCAGTGAGCAGCAGCTGCTGGAGTGGGAAATAGGCTCCTGCCACAAACATGACTGTAGCCGTCTGTGCACTAACTAATCGGCTTACCCATTCATCCATCCATGGACTCAATTATTCATCCATGCATTTACTCATCTATTCATCCTAGGGTGTTGCCCATGTATTCACTTATCCATTCATCCAAATATGCACTCACCTATTCATATATGCACTCAATCATCCACTCATGCATCCCGCCACTCATTCATTCATTCATTCATTCATCTACTATTTGACTTATTTCCCCATTCACCCACTCATCAATTCGCACAACGGACACAAACAAAACCGCCATTCAATGAAGAAGTACTTTCCTTTAAAAAAGCCAACCCCAATGGCTTTGCCAGAGTTAAAAATTGTTATGCTTGTTGCCGCACCGGAGACACTTCTTAGTTTCCAGCTCTGTCTTTTGAGCCACTGTAAACCAGAGATAATATTACAAGTAATGGAGACAAGGTAACAATGTTGTAGTTAATATGCAGACTATCAGATATCCCGTACAAACAGCTCTTATCTTCCCATTTGAAATGCACCTACTTTATATCACGGAGTGCCCCTGCCTCCTAGTGGTCACAGGGTAGCACAGCAGACCTACTTCGGCTGAAAAAAATAAGTGTGGTCGAAAGTGAATTCATCCACATTCGAGGGCAGTAGAAAGTTAACATTTCCCATACCCACTTACTCAGCAAACTTAACCGTCCAATCGCAGTCCTTAAAAAGGTTATTACCCTGGAATGAAAGAGGTAAACGAAACTGCCTAGCTGCAGTTTTTCATGATGTGTATTTTGTAGGAAGGTTCATACTTTAACTAAGATGATTCCATGGGGAATGTTCAGAGTGATGTGTTACTTTAATGAAACTGGATTTGTGATTCAAAGAGCAAGATGTCTCAAAGGCCTTCAGCAATTCAGGAAGGACCTGAAGGGCTTCGACTGAAGCACAGAGGACCGACCCTCCACAGCGCCTTGAGACCCTTACGGGAGATATACACACTGTATAAATTGTGATTCATTGATTGAGCAATCACGGACGCTTTTCACCCTCTCCCAGAGTGTCTCGCTGACAAGTCTCAAACAGAGCAAAATATGCTGTGTAACTGCGAATAGGAAGGAAGGAATACATTCACAGGCCTCCGACCGTGGCTGTGCCTCATCTACTTAGCCTGAGATTTAGGGCCTGATGTTGTAAGCCTTCTTGTATTCACAAACCTCACCACCACAAAACAGCAAATGAGAAGGCACAAAAAACAGATTGCATCTCTGAAATTCCCTTTTAACTTGCAACTGGCACTTTGCTACTCGCTGCAGTTCATAAGAGGAGTGAGAATTGCAGTGCCTTGCATCGGTACTTTATCACTGCAGTGGCGGCCACTAACCACTGATTGCATGCAACACCAGACAGTGGTGGCATCCTTTCATAAAAGGGAAGCCACGCTGGATCGTCAGCGTTGAGAGACGAAGACAGCAGTCCAGGGGACCACTGTATGCCTCTTAATTGTCACTCACAAAGCCTACTTTATTTTATGATTGCAGGCCTTGTCCCTCTAAGGGAGAGTCTGAGGCTGTGATTGAAGGGCGGAGGCCTGCAGGCTTGTGATCTCAGATGCTCGAAGAAGTTCAGCTCATCAGGGGAGATTGTCTGTCCAGAAGGCAACAGCCCCTTTGTCTGCGTACTGCAGACACGACTGTCAGGTGTCCTTGAGGGAGTCCAACTTGCATCTGCAAACATTCAGTAAGACAGACAAACAGAATCCTGCATTAATATTATTATATTGTGAAGGTCCTGCAGAATATCCATTTCGGGCTACGCTGGATCTTGTAAATCAGTCACACTACAAAATGAAAGTCGAACTGTAAGGCACTTCTTGTTAAAAACACAATCACTTCTGTGCCATCCCGCTTTTACCACGCCAGGCTGCGGTTGCCAGTGTTTGCAGAAGCCTAGATAGCATTGGTGCAGCAGGTACAGTGGTGACACCGCAGCCAGAGCTTCGAGGGAACCTTTGAACCCTGATAATGTCTGTATCTCACTACCCCAGCAGCAGACAAAGGGGCCTTTTTACTTGCTTGCACCAGGGCATCCACGAAATGCTTCTCAGACTCAGGTTGTTGCACGTCCACGAAAATCTGGATCTGGCCCCTGGTGGTTGATTTTAAGCGGGTACAATAAGAGAAAGCCAATGGGGAACAGATTCCGGTTACATTGTAGCCTGAGACAGTAGCTTGCACATGTCTTCTTTGACATGTTTCTTATTGTTAAATGAGGAAAGGCTTGTCAATACTACTCAGCACATCGTGAGTGTACCGACAACAAACAGTAGCACATGTGCAGCAGACTTAGCTGTGCAGCAATCTGAAGTTAATGAGGCATTCCTTTCAGTACTTGGCATTTAAGTCAAGCCGCTCGGCATGATTCAGTGCTTAATTTGTGGTTGTTGTTTCCGGTGCGGAGCACTGGCATTTATTTTTGAGGGCCGGCGCTTATTTTTCTGCCTCAGGTATTTACTGCGAGCAAAAGACACATATGGGAAAGAGGGAGGAAGGGAAAAACGAAAAAGCGTCCCAAAGGGAGAAAGCAGAAAGCTGCAAGAGTGAGCTGAAGGGGCAGGGAGTGGCTGTAAATGGATCAAAGAGGCCCGAGATCGCTTCAGGATTACGCTGCCTCAGTATTCTGTGTTCCCACATTTAATTGCAGCAGCGGCGTGTTTAAGAGGAGGGCTTTGGGCACTGGCACATTTTTATTTACAAATTAAGCACTGGCATGATTGTTGATTCACAAAAGTCAGTGGAAGACAGTAGTCATTGAACTTGATTGCGTGTCCAGAGGTAGAGTTGAGGCGCTTCCACCATCCCTTCTCTGTCTCAGTGTGACCTGTGGTTCCTTCACAGCCTGAATCCCTGAGCCAAGGGGAGTGATGTACTTTTTCATGTCCACAAAAATGGGACAAGAGAGAAAGCCAAGACACTGGTTACCACCTCTTCAAACTCCTCAACTTCTGATTGAATATTGGGCTATACTGGCGCGGGTGACTAACCTTAAAGACAAGAGGCACCATTGCTGACTTGTCGTGAATATATTAGTCAACCTTCTTTTAGTAGACATATATACCTCCACAGTATCTCTATGTCACACACTCTCTGCAGCTTCTGGGTACTATTTAGCAATGTCTTGAAACTGAAAACACATGCACTGTTCTTTAATCACTTAACAAGTTTCATCTAATTAATTCAACTCTCTAGATAAACAAGTACATTGAATTCTAATTAATGTTTTCTCTTTGCATTCTACAGATATGCAAACTACTTCAAGCTGAAACAAATACGATTTTTTCTGAAATAGACGTTTGTCTTCATAAAGAATACTTCTTGTTCCTCAAAAACGTGTTTCAAGAATAGTGTAAAATCCTAACTTAATAATAAATATGTTCACAGTTCACAGTTTGATTCCTCTGGCACTAAATGCTTCAAAGCCTATTTGTCTCCAAGAAAAGCAAGTTCCAAGAAGATTCAGCAGGTATCTCCCATAGCAAATGGTCTTGGCTGCCGCAACATAGGGCCTCATTTACAAAGCCGGTGGTGCAGGGCCTTGCTGTGCCCCCCTGCGCCACATGGAAAAGGCAAATGCGCTGGATCTACAAGATACAGTGCATTTCTGTCCTTTCCCCCTGCACTGGAGCACAAATTGCTGCCTAGTGCCAACCCAGGCATCCTTGCACCGTGGTGCAAGGGTGCCTGCGTTGTGGGGATGATTGTTTTTGTGCAGGAAGGGAAACAATCACAAGAGGTGTTTTCCTCTTGAAAAGAAAGAAGAAAATACTGGGAGAAATAAAGATATTTCTCCCTGCTGTGTCACTCTTATGCCACCCCTAAGGTGGCTTAGGAATCTGACTTGTAAATCTGGGAATGCATCAGAGCCCTTCAGGTTCCATGGGTGTTGCATGGGAACACCCCAAGCATCACTCATGGAATGCCCCTTTCGTGCAGAGTTATGTGTGAAAGGGGTCCATACTTACGACGCCATGAAAAGCCACGCAATATGGCTTTGTGTGGCCTTGTAAATATGGGCTGGCACACTGCGCTACCGGAGCATAAAAAAATGACCTCCTGTGGCGCAGTGTGCCAATAGGGACTCGTAAATGAGGCCCATAGTTTCTAGCTCAGGGGTCTCCAACACTTTCTGTAATAAGAGCTACTTATGTTCAATGAAAATCGACCAGCGCTACTAATGTTAATGATGTGTTAGTGACTACCCCATCTAAGAGTCAGTAGTGATCCCATCAGTGCATTGAGCAAGGTTGCCAGCAGCAAAGTAAAAAAAGAGCTATCAATTTGGAATGCATCTACGTAGGTAATACATAACAGTCACAGCTGCAATCCCCATGGCACCAAGGTAACAATATGAGTAATAAATCTCTCCAACTCAAATAATAGCTTTAAATTTATTTTGAAAGTATAACTATTATTCTATAAACATCAGCTTGTGAGTTCTGAAAATACACACATTTTCATCTCAAATACATGCTTTTTAAAAACGGTATACAAATAATAATTGAACCAGGTAAACAATTCCACATTAGTAGGCTGGACTACACATAGAAGAGCTACTCACAGGTAGCTCATGAGCCACTTGTTGGAGACACCTGTTCTAGATTGTCGAGTAAGGACACACCGAAATGGTGCTACCATATACTTGGGATTTCCAAAATGGCTGCCAGCATTTCCAGTTTTCGTGAGAGTTTCTGTGGCCTATCAGAAAATGTAGTTCTTACTTTAGAAGTTCATGCAACACAAGCGCAACGTGTTCCCCACAACACAAGGCCACTAACCAAGAACCACTTGTGTTCCTAGTGTACTGCCAGTCTTTACTTTCCCAGAAGTAATGCAGTACTTGCTGAGTATTGAACCCATCTGTTCAGTAGGTATCAACAGTTAAGCCTAATTTTACCACAAATCGTGACAGTCCTCTATCAGCGAGAAAGGAAATTAAGTGACTACTATTCGGGAATTCAAGAATGAGGTCTTAATTAGCTGTGTCTTTAATTGTGAATATATATCCATTAGGAGCTTGACCAAGAAAGAGAGTAACCCATGGCATCATAGGTGCTGACGTAAGGGTGCAGGGGCACTGCAGCACCCCCCCCCCAAATAATCATGTTCACATTTGTTGCGCAGTCACAGACAGGCTATTTCATCTGACAAATTGCTGCTTATTTCTGTCTGCATGGTGATTGGCATTTATTTTTCTTTATATGACTGCAAAGTGAGAGGACCTTGTAAAGGAAACTATATACTGTCTTGCTGTGGTATGGGGAGTGTGAAAGGAAGAAGTGTAGGATGTCAATTATATTCTAACACGCAACATTTAAATACCTGTAAATGAACTGTACAATATTTCAACATATATTAGTCATTGGGAAAGCACACAGAAGGAACTTTTTTAAAAAAAAAGTGTGATGGAAACAAAGATTTTAACAGGATCAAATCAGTTCTATACACTTTTCTTGGTATTGCACAAATTATACATTTTTGCTGAAACCCGATTGCCATATATCTTTTGTGCACTATAGTTTGAACAGTAAAAATACATGTCTATGCAAATTTAGTGATAATTTTGACGGAAAATTTGCTGTCTGTAAAGGATGTTCCACTACTACACCATGGTTTAGCAATATATTTGTGAAAGTTTGCTCCAAAATGCACTACATACTACATAATACACCGTATCATTTGCCACATTTGTTCTCTGTATGATACTTTACTTTTTCACAGCCCCTATGACTTCAGTAATGTACCGCTGATGGCAGCTCCCCACTTTAAACACTGTTTCGGCACCACTGCATGGCACTCCCCTTCCTGAGAGTCATCCAGGCCGCAATAAATCCGTGCTGGACAAAGAAATCATACAACGCCAACAGGATTGTGGAAGCCCTAACTCAACCTCAGAGCTGTTTCAAATTCATAAAAAATGGACTAATCCATTGACTTCAAAATATACATATTTATAAATATATAAATATATATAGGTGGTGTTTGCTCAATCTCACACTACTCTTTGAGTTCAGGATCTCTGTGAGACTGTCAGATTCCTCCTGTACAGTGGTTAGATATTAAATTAACATATAGCAATATTTTGAAAAACACAATTTTGGGTACGCTATTTTTTAGTACTCATTATGGCCCATATTTATACTTTTTTAGCGCCGCATTTGTGTTGTTTTTTTACGCAAAATTGGCGCAAACTTACAAAATACAATTGGGGCATATTTATACTCCGTCTGCGCCGCATGTGCGTCATAAATTTTGACGTACATTCAGCGCAAACGTTGCACCGTATTTAAACTTTGATGCCTGAGCCCGCGGATGATAAAATTCCACCGTGTGCGTCATTTTTTGGATGCGGCAACCTGCCTTGCGTTAATCATATGCAAGGTAGGCGTTCCAGTCCAAAAAATGACTTAAACGGCCGTGCATCGTATTTATGCTTTCGGGCAAAAATGGCGCACGGCCGGTTGGCGGAGTGGAAAATGACGCACAGCCCGATTGGCTCAGGGCAGGCGTTAAAATGGGGCAAACACACCTGTATTTAATCAGAACACACAGAAGCAACAGCAGAGCAGCAGAGCAGCAACAGGGAGACATGGAGGTGATTCTAATCCAGCGTGCACGCAGACGCAGAGCCCAGCAGCAACAACAGCAGCTACAACAACACCAGCAGGGACCCCAAAGGCAGCGCAGAAGGCAGGAGAGGATATTCCGCCCCAGAACAATCCTTCAGGGCCTCAGGGAACACAACATCATCCAGAGGTACAGGTTGAACTGGCAGGCCATTCAGCAGCTGCTGCTCAACATTGAACCGCAGTTGGTCCCCACTTTGCTGACACCCCGCACCATCCCAACAGAAACCAAGCTGCTTGCCGTACTTCATATGCTGGCAAGTGGCTCTTTTCAAACAACTGGTGCCCTGGTTGCCTGAATATCACAACCATCATTCTCCGCCTTTTTGCCCAAAGTACTGGATGCCATCATTGGACTGACACCCCACCACATCTGCTTCCCTAACACACTGCAGAAGCAGCAGGAAACAAAACAGGGGTTCTACCTCATCAGTGGCTTCCCACATGTCCTTGGTGCAATCGACTGCACACATGTACGTCTTGTGCCACCTGCTGCAACTGAACACCTTTACCGCAACAGGAAGCACCCACATTCCATCAACGTGCAGGCCATTGTCGATCACCAGGGATTGATCACCAACATCGTGGCTAAATATCCTGGGAGTGTACATGACTCATTCATCTTCCGTCACTGCACCATCAATGAACACTTCCAGGATGGACGGTATGGCAATGGACTACTTGTTGGTAAGTACAAAAACCTACTTATATACACACTGCACAGCAACTCTCTAGGACACACAACACATACACCACAACAGCAACATGTGAACAGGAACACACTGAGGTTGTGACATCGATAGCCATGTCTCATAGGTCTGCAGTGAACCTGTCACACATCTGAAATTACTGTACAGCCTAATGTTAAGACGTCAAAGATCACAACGTGTGGAGTGGGTTGCCTAAATGTCACCTTACAAAATGTAAGTGTCCCAATGACGTTTACATTAATCCATTGCATAAGTCTAAAGGTATGGGATGTCCAGGGTACATTGATATGAACGTGTTACCACCACTGTCTATTTTAACCTGTGTATGGAACTATCATCTCACCCCCAGTGAAGACACACGGACACCTGTATCACAAGTCACAATGCTAGGGAGGGCACGCTGGACTGCAAATCCCAAAACATACTGCTGACAAACGGTTAGCAGACAAACACTCGTTCAGCCAAGGAAACAACACAATGCAGATGGTACATCCTACAAGCCTAGGATGCTACATTATAACACAAAAGAGTCACAGACAACACAAGACAACTACTGCCATGAAAGGTGATTTCAATAGGGCCAGCTACATCAACATGATCCCATTCATTTTCTCTTGCAGCTGATCAGGGGTATGGCATCCAGCCATGGATTACTGCACCATTTGGCAACCCGAATACTGCTGCAGAGCGTGCCAACAACGACGCACACAGGAGGACACGCAGCATAGTCAAGAGGACCTTTGGCATCCTCAAGTCAAGGTTCCGGTGCCTCGACATCACTGGTGGTAGCCTCCTATATTCGCCGGAGATGGTCTGTAAGATCATCCTAACATGTGCAATATTGCACAACATTTGCATCAAAAGGAACATTCCCCTCCTGGAACCAGAGCCACACATGCCTGAAGAGGAGGAAGAGGAGGATGCTGGCCTGCAACATGAGGGGGAACTACAGAACACGGCCGCTGGTATACGCAGGCGGCAACATATCGTCAACAATTTATTTTAAATATAATCACCTTCACCACTTTAGTTAACTAATTTAAATAAACACCTATAATAATCACCATATCAAGGTCTGGCTATTCATTTTTGCACACCTTCATCTCTACTTATCAGAATAAGAGTGTTGCCTCATGGAGCATTGCTGAGATACTGATTAGGACACTGAACATCCCAGAGCTAATGTGATGCCTAACATACAATGGTCACATACACACACACTGTTAATGACATATATCATGTACATTTCTCCTTTGAAGGACAATAGCAGAGGACCACACCTATTTCACACATACATGTTGAAATCAAGGTCCAACGCAGCATATGGCACACAACTAAGACACCATCACTCAATAAGGGGAAAACAAGCCTCATACATGAGGCAGTCGATGTGCTTTTGCATCAGTAACAGGAATGTCTGACCAGACCCTTGACAGCAGTAAGTCCAACTCCATCCAATATTTGCAAGGACTATGCACCAGAGTTCTATAGAAGCAGAAGATTGACAGCGCAAGTGCCACACATATGAGCAGCATTGCACATGACATTCCATGTGCATGTCAGCCCATTTCCTAACTCCTGACACACCAATGCACCTGGTCACAACCCACCTGTCGGAAGAGGTCCCTGGAATACTAAGATGTGTACCCTGATATTCCCTCCTCTACACACACAGACCAACATTAGCAATCCAGTGTGCTACACCCTTTCCTATGGTATGCCATTGTCATAGAACATCTGACTGCATGGACGTCAGGTTAATTTATACACTGTCTTCTAGTTTCAAAGCCCTGTTAGCACCTGTAGATTGCTTCCGGTGTGTAAATGTCTGTTGGCCCTTAGAATGCAAATCTCACCTACAGGACTGGTGAGAAACAGATGCAGCCCACACCCGTGATCACCTCCATGCACACCACCCATTTAAAAAAGCACTGCCCCTGCTGATGCCTGGAACAGCATAGGAGTTGCCATTTAGGCAATTACACCGTTAAGCATTGATACTAATTAAGCTGCGTAACACAGCGCTTGGGTTCATTTGTCACCTTCAAAAACACAGGACATACACAGTTTGACATGTCAACTGTCTAGTTTGTTCTCCAAACAGTCTGAGTCAGACCACTGATTATGTAACTTGTCAAACTGCTGGATCCTGAATCACCCTGCAACCTGTCAGCCTGACTGGCATCTGTCTGTGCGTCACACTAAACTATCACTGTGTCTACATATGTACCACACTTGCGTTAGCAAACCTCTCATTCATCAGGGGGTATTGGGCATGGGCTTCTTCAATGCATACACAAATACATTGTATAGGATCATCTGCCTTTTAACTGTACCATTTGAGTAAAATCCTCTGGGAAAAGCAAAATTCATGGCCCATCCCTTGTCTGGGTCTCATTTATGCATGAATGACAAAGTGTGACAGTGTCCCAGGGCCGTAGGCAGGGATTGGGTACCGGGCTTTCAGCACAACCAGCCACCTCTGATAATGTCCATGAAAAATACACACATGTCAGGACCATGACAGTTCACACACAGAATCACAGTGCTCACAACATATTGATGGGCCGTGTGTGGTGAACAGCTGCAAGAATAATCAGCACAGAGGCTATGATGTTCCCAGATGCAGTGGGAATTGCAGAGGCTAACCTGTGTACAAATGTTGTAATGACACCTGCCGGAACATGATACCTGAGACATTATCTCACTCAGCACACCAAGGTTGCCCTTTTGACTGTCTCATTACACGTCTTTAGTGACAGGGTGGGACCATCCCCATGTAGGTTCTTATGTCCACATCCACTTTACTCACATTGATCAACCAAGGATACTCAGTAGATACAGGAATAGCTGCCACTGACTTATGATGAGTCCTGGACCGAACTGTGACAAATTACACCCCAAACAATGTACAGGATCATAATTGGACCACACACATGAACAAGACACCTATGTGCAATTGATCACTGGAAATATGTGGACACGTGCTGTCTTGTATGCTGGTCAACCACAGCCACTTGATAGTTGGGGCTCACTTCTATGGCCTCAACTGTGGTGTCATCATACATTTGAGATTCACCCTTGTCTGTCTGTGCAAACAACATGGTACCCACTTCCTCAATGCATGTGTATGACTCACTGTGGGATTCACCAACTAGTGCCTAGGAAGCTGTTACCAATACTCTAGGACATAGGATGTTGAAAATGTGGACCATTGACATGAACAAGCGTCTGCCATCTATCTGGTGCATGCTATGTCAAATGTGGTGTCTACGTTACCCTAAATCTTGGAAGTCCACATTACGGATGTTGCTACATGTATGACTAACACATGCCCTCTCTCATTTCCACAATGACTTGCATTTAAAGATTGGACACATGGACATCACATTCATACAAGCATATGTGCAAATATGCTTCATGTGATACACACACACTTGGTCAACAAATACATTAGTTGCCAAAGCACGCACTTTGAGCCAAAGGCATTTAGGTATTGTACATATGTGCGTCACATTGCTATCCTCTCCTTATGCCAAACATGCACAATTTGTGCAACACATATATGTAGGCCACTCTTATGACCAACTATTGCGTCAGCCAACCGTAAAAATACTGTGAAGGGAGTAGCGGATCATGGTCCGCTGCAGTATGATGTCACACATGTGAACATACACCATCAACACCATAGTGTCTTCAATCAGCCTATCTCTGATGTGTCCCAAATGTAACATAACAAAAAAACAGAAAAATTGCCCAAAACCAGTTAATGCACTGATATTTTGATGTTCCTAGCTTTATGTGTCATTTTTTGTCTACCAAAACTGTATTTGCGTCATTTTTTTTGACGCACAGGAGTGAAAATTAGCCCGCATCCAGATATTTGTACAGGAAATGTACGAGTATGTGGATGCGGGCTAATTTTCACTCCTGTGCGTCAAAAAAAATTACGCAAATACAGTTTTGGTAGACAAAAAATGACGCATAACGTGAAAAAGGCGGGACATTTCATACAGGAAGTGATGTAATAGGATATCCTGTTTACAGATCATGTACAGTGGGTGTACTTTCACTTTCACTTTGCAGTCTATGATCCTTCTAGACTGTGTGGTTGTGTAGAGAGGGGTGTCCTGAGATTTTGTGCTTTTTTGTCCTGTGTGCTATCTGTAAAGTCCATTTGTGAAATAAATATTGTTGGTGTATACTGTACTACTGTGTTTTGTCTACAATTGTCCATTTATCTTGTGTTTTTGTTGTTTGTGGGCGTCTGTTGTGGGTAGTGTTAGTTTGGGGATAGTTGGGCTCTTTTAGTGGTTAAGTTTGCTTTTCATCTGTATTTGTACCCCTACTTTCCCCCTTTTCCCCTTTCTATTTATTTTACCCCTATTCCCTTTCAATTTTCCAGTATGTCTGGTAGGCCACGTCTTGGCAGGATGGGTGAAGAGGAGTTGGGGGGTTCATATGGCTTGTGTGCCATTTCTTGCCACTCATGATCCAGGCAGGGGGCAGGGTGATACAGGGGTATCCAACAGAGGCGTGCAGAATCCGGTGGGGAAAGGTGCTGCATCACCTGCAGCGTGTGTATGCCAGCCAGAGGAGTGACCACCAGCTGAAGCATCGGTGGGCTGACCTCATCACCAGGGAGCAGGATCTCTTGGACCACCTGGGAATCGTGATTGGTGGCACTGTTGGTGAGTACTAATCATGTAAATGTGCACGATTAAATGCTCTGTAGTGACATAAGAGGATTTGTACTATGTCTGCCAGCTAACCTGCTGACTGTGTGTAATTCAGGGGAAACATAAAGGGATAATTGATGCACTATGGCAAGGATCACAATTGCTAGCTGTCAGGTAGCACGTGCTCAGCAAACTTAGAGGATACTTTTCCATGAAGTAAATTGGTGCGCCCTTTTTGTCAGACAACCAAACAAAATAGGAGCTAATCATGTCTATATAGGGTACTATTGACAGAGAAGTAAAGATGTACCAACATATTGGCTAACTTTCTTAACGCAATAGCTAGACTGACTTTAGAATCACTACATGTTGCTGAAAATGAGTGCTGCCTTCACGCCAATTGATAATATCAAAGTGGCTCAGACATATGTCTCATGTGAGTCTGGTGAGTGTGGAAGGAAAGCGTTCACGGAAGTACTACGAATGTTTGGGATTATTGTGTTCCTTGATCTTTTTGGATACATGTCAGATCTGGATTTGAAAACATCGTGAAAAGGTGTAAGGTGCCCTCAGCTAACATCTTAGAATGTTTGTTGGAGTTAGTTGTGCCACATTCCAAATATGTATGGCAGTCCAAGTGTATGCACATGGCTTCACATCTCCATGGTTGGTGCAAATCACCATAGCTGGGCCACATCAATTGAATCAAATGTGACAACAGGGGGGCTTACAAAAGTCCCTGCCCCTCCCTCTGTACATTGTACCTATGTGTCATTAATGTGTCATGGCCACAAGGCATGTTTGATTGGTAATGCAGTCCTCAAGTAACTAGGCTTTGGATGTCTTTCTGGGATGCACATGATGAGACGATTACACTCCATATTTTTTTCTGCTCACCAATTACGGGGCATGTTTGCAACCACATGATAGTTAGGGCCAATGTATGTGTGCAGATATGTGTGTAACTGTCACAGGAGACCCATGCTATGTACAAGTTGGCCGTGATATATCAGATGCAGTACCATCATGTCCGAATGGCTGCCATTTCCTTATTCAGCCTACACATTGTATATGTTTATGAAATTGTTGCACTGTACACAGATTTTGAGCACATTTCTTCCTTCCATACCTTACAGGTGGACCGGCACCCTACACTGTGGGAGAGGTGGCAACATTTGAGGACCCCGACCACTCCAGTAAGTGTTGATATGTCTGTTATGTGTTGTGTTTGCTGGTTATGGACTCGTGTGTGTTGAACGCATAGCAAGGTGTGCTGCGTTGGGCAATCATTTCTCTTGTTCCATGAGTGGGAATTCAGTTTCTCACATGTTTTGAGTTGACCAGTGCGTATCCAATGGTATATTGTAGGCCATTCCTGTAGGCCCCACTGTGAGTACAGGGGTTAGTCATGTGGATGACACTTGTATCAACAAGAGTCCCACTGGAAGTCAGCTCCGATTTAGTCAGCCTGTCAGACCCACATTCTCTAAGATTGGTACAGCAAATTGTTTTCCAATAGACATCTGCTTCCCTATTTACCAACGTAATTATGAAACAGTAGGTAGAACCTCCTAGCAGCATGTACTTCCACATGTAGTGCTACAAGTATGTGGAACTTGAGTGCAATGGCCTAGGTCTGCATGCAATTCATGATCCTGGGTGTTCTTGCAACTATGTGTTTGATGTAAGTCAGGCCTTACTGGAAGTATATGTTGTGTACCAAGTTCTGCATTTCCTGACATGTGTGGCCCATGATTGCTCTAGGGTTTGCTGACTCCTAATTGTTGATAGACCTTACCTGTGGTGTGTGTGTAGAGCCAAACACGTGTGGAGTTTTCTATACACTCCTCGGTGTACATGTTGTTGGAAATTGATAGTTGTTTATCCACCCCCCACCCTCAAACACAGGCATGAGTTTGTGAATGGGGTACCTAGTACTGATGCTACCAGTATGTTACACATGCAAGTGAATACGTGACTGTTTGGTTGGAACCTAGTATACACACTCAGGTTTGGCACTTGGTACTATACTGGCAAGTCCAGTTACTACTTGCAGACCATGTGGCTTTAGTTTTGCATTCCGTACACTGAGATTTGTAGCCCAGGTCTTGGTGGAGGATATGCAGCATGATTCTTAGCTGATAACTGGCAGAACTCAGATTGCAAGTCAAAGCCAGTTGTTACCCATCTTGTAGGTTATGGATGTGCTATGTGTGATGTGACCTTTGTAGGCTGGCCTGCCATGTACTTCCTCAGGGACATTCAATGATCTGTATTGTGATATGAGCTGTTACAAGTACAGTAGATGTATTGTCTGATTAACTTCTTGTGCCATTTCACACAATGCAGTTACTAATGTAGAATATCTGCATTTGTCTTCACAGCTGCAAACATGACTCCAGACCAGGTCCATGAATTCCAGACCGGGCCATGAGATACCAGCACATCCTGCTGGTGGAGTCGGGGTTCAGGAGGATGGCCCGGCGATATCGCCATGAACGGGCCTCTGGGGCATGGAGAGCCTTCCCACAGGGGGGCCCTACTTTGCCAACCACAGCCACCACCAGCACAACCACCAATTCAAGCCAGGTGGCCCCACCCACAGCTGGGACTGTTGGTCCTACATCTGCTGGACTTCCAGGCCCCAGCATTGCTACTGGTGCAGGACAGCCCACTGGGCCTGGCACCACACACACACAGACCTCCTCCACTGGTACCCAGACTGCCACAGCTCCATCTATTGACCCTGCAGCCTTCCACAACATGGAACGTAAGATGGACGGTGTGCTGCGCAAGTTGAGCCACCTGAGCCGGGATGTGCGCCACATTAACCGGCGTGTTAAGTCTATCAAGAGGACCCTCCGGAGGGCCAACCTCTAGACATTTTTTGATGGACATGATTCCCTCCTCTCCCTCCTCTTTCCTTGTTCTTATAGTTAGTGGGTTTAGGGGGCTTAGTGTTAGGTTAGTATAGGCTGTTAGTTTAGTTAGTGTTAGTGGGTGGGGGATGGGGGGTCCAGATTCTTTATATTTTTACTTATTAAGTGTGTCTGGGGGGCTATGTTGGGGTTCTTGTGTGTTTAAAAAAAAAATACAAACAAATATATATTTGTTTAGGATAGTATAGTATGTGTATAGGTTAGTATGTGTTGTCCTCCATGTGTCCCGTCTCATGAGGGGGGTGGGGAGTAGATGTTTAGAACGTTTAGTTACATGTGATAAGTAAGTGTAGCTTAGGTTAGTTAGGGACAGTTGTGGGTAATGAGTAGTCAGGGTAGATTAGGGTAGGTAAGATTTTTCCCTCAGTTTCCTCTTCTGTGATTAGCATTTAATAAATATTTGGTTAACCCTTAAAAGTATGTGTTGAATGGTACTTGATCGTGGGTTTGGATTCAGTGTACATAAATTTTGTACTATTACATTTGTGTCCTATGCTACAAACAAATCCCAACTGAGCTGTACGATTGGCAGCTAGCCCAGAGCTACCTTGCAAAGTGTCGACCCTTCGTTGCAACCACCAATCACAGTTAATATGGATGACAATGTGTTTCTGTTGATAAGTGTGTTTTCAAAGTCACAAACAGTGCTTCCAGGCTTGGTATTGGGGAAACAGTTTTAGGTCTGACTGCAGTGTGATGATCAAGGACACCCTTATAAGATGAGTTCTCATTGCCACTCTTGTATTCTTGTCTTCATGACTCTCATACATCATTTGTGACACAGTTCAGCATGATTACCTATTTGTATGTAAACTCAGACACCTTCATTTATGCAGTTTTTGTAGTGTTTGCTTAGATTAGTGTGCACTGTTATATGTGTTATTTTTGCATGTTGACAACATTTTGCGGCCACTATTTGATGACTTAGATATCCCCTGAGGAAGCATTCTTCTGTCCAACACAGCATGATGGTGTATGGTTTCTCACTTCATCAGATATGTCCCTCAGGATGGGCAGAGTATGATGCAATCATGGGCACTGTGCAGTTTTCTCTGACTATATAATTTCAGGACAGTTGTATTGACAAGCTACATAATTTGACAGTAGGCACATTTCAGTTATTTACTGCACAGTTGATATGTCACATTACCCAGAGACAGATTTGTTGTGTAAGTGCTATTTATTGAAAAGTGCTGTAGTGCTATCTGTACATTCTCCATGTTTGTGAGTCCATTATAGTGACATCTTACATTGTGATCCAACACAAGGGTTTACAAAAATGCTTTTGACATGCTGGGGTTGCTGTTTCAGACAGTGCAGAGGGACAGAATTTGCCAATGAGTAGGAAAGAGACAATCACTGGGCTGGGTGACAAGATATACAGTGGTTTGCAGAACAGTGCTTGAGTACAGTTGTTGCAAGACTGGCAAGTTACAAAGCGCAGGACCTTGGTAATTGTTGACCATGTGGCAGGGACTAGTGCTTCCGGGTCATTTTCCTTGTGAATGTGATCTGTTCCATGTCTTCTTCTTCTGATGTGTGTGTTGCCTCCTCTGTCCTTGATGTTGTTGGTTGTGAAGGGGCAACACACACCTCAGTGTTAGAAGACGTGGAGTCAGACATCCCGGTCGCTGCTCCCTGTGAAGGTCTTAAGGGCAGTACTGCAGCAAGGAGGATCTGCTGGTTCTTGAGAACAGCAGCCACATCACAATGGTAGGCAGCCAGGTCGGCCCTGAGCGGTTCAATGTTGCATTCGTGCACGGGTTGACAGGGTTGCTGTTGTAGGTGTTGGGTCAACTGTATTACAGCTGTGCTGATTTCCTTCTGGGTTTTCTGCAGTTCCTGCAAGTTAGATGTTAGGGCTTGCATAGCTGCTGCCTGATCTGCAGATGACATCATGCACAAAGGCATCCCCTCAAGGCTGGCTGCCATATTTTGCATCCCCACCCACACCTCCTTGGCCAGCTCCCGCTGTACTCCAACTACAGTTCTCTCAAAGCTGGTGCCAGTGTCGTCAGAGTCCTCAGCAGTATTGGAGCTGGCAGGTCTTACAATTGGGGTGGTGGGTGGATCCTCTGTGATGGCTGCTTGTTCTGTGCTCATCCTTGCGACTGAAGGTGGGGTCTGGAGGGTTTCAAGGACCTTTTGGATAGTCTCCTGGCGAATGTTTATCAGCTCATCATCCATGTCATCAGGGTAATCTGGGACAGGCATATCCGCAGGAGATCCATCTTCCTCTGCAATGAAACAGGGTACAATTAGTGTGTCTGTGTTGTGGCAATTTTGATGTGACGTGCCTGCCTTTTGATGAATTCACTTTGTGATCTTGTTTCGTGTTAATTGCTCCAGTCCTTCAGATGGGCATTCTTCCAGGCCTATGGCCCACCTGCATGTCACATGTATGTTATTGAGTTATTAGACTTGTCAGCATTATCGACTCTAGGTGTTGGTTTAGGCCAAATAGAGAATTGCCACCTTCTTGTCCTACTCAAGCCTCCGTCTACATCCATTCTCATGGTGAGACCTTTCACTGGCTGTGGGTGTTCTGATGGCCCTGGCAGCACACTTAACAATCTGGACCTGCCCCAATCTCTGATCTTTCACATCCACTTAAATGTATTTGACATGTGGCATATCCTATGCATAGCAATGTTATGATCCGATATGGATGTTGACATTGGTAATGTGTACTGCTGATGTAGGGGAATGTGTGGTACATTGGATTGGCCTAATAATCGTAGCAGTGTCCTATTTCCTCCTCTGACTGTGCAGGTGTATTTCAGTGACCAGTTACATGTGTCCCCCCCCCTCAATGCTGTTGTCTGAGCAGTATGACATTTGGGATGTTGCATTGTTACCCAGGCACAGGATGGACCCTGACATATGCAGCATGGGTGTGCCCTTAGTGCTGTGTAGCTCCTATTGTTGTTGACATTGGCTGATGTTTGCGACAACTATGGGCATTGACATTTGACAGTACTGGGGCCTTTGTCTTGTTTCTGGGGATTGTTGAAGTTGTCATCCTCACCCCCTAATTTAGGTGTGTATGATCCATGGGGAGGTGACTGCCATTGGCTACTTGAGCTGCACACAGAGCGGAGGTGGTTGTGACAACTGTTGTCACTGTTACATTCCAGTTGTCGGTATGGCTAGAGGTTGTTAATAGGGCCCTAGTTAATGTAGGGGGTATGGTGGATGACGTGTGCCGGGATGTCAGTTTGATGTTGTGGCCTTCCCTCGTGGCGTGGCTCTCCCTTTGCTCCATCGTTGGCATGACAGCATACCCCCATGGGACTGTTGTTGGTGTTGTGTGATGGTGTGCCCCAGGTCTTCTCAGAACGGGCCATGCCCCCCTGCCGTGCCCCTTCACCCATGCCACTCCATGTATAAGATGACTTCCATGCATTTTGTGGTCGGTATCCCCCCCCTGCTCACAGTTGACATTATTGCATTATAATTCCCCATGCGACTTACCCTGCATGTGTGTTGTCTCCTGGTAGTCTGCGCTGTCCTGTCCTTGAATCCCTGTGACGATCTCCTCAGGGATGACGGCTGCGACCATCTCCTCCATGTGGTCCAGGGCCTTCTGGTGTGCTGGACTCCCACCTCCAGTCTGCAGTGCTGCATTCCTGTTCCTGGCCATATTTTCCTTGGTCCTTGCAGTCATGCCAGCGTTTCTTACACTCGATGACTGTTCTGCGTACTTTAGCCACACTGTTAATCTTGTCGACAATTTGTTGCCATATAGCCTCTCTCCTATTGATTGGCAACTTTGAGGTGACAAACAGTTGGTGCTGGTGTTCCGTCACCTCTTTAACCAGAATTTCCTGCTCCTCTGCACTGAAGCGACACTTTCTTTTCTCCTTAAAAGTATCCTGGTTCTTGTGTGGGTCATCCTGGCTGGTTCCTGGTCTGATGTCATCTTCCTGGGGTCTGTAGTGGCATCTGGGATCCCTTTTGGCTCTCCTCTGGTGAAATGGCAGTGTTCGCTGTTTTGTTTTATGCTATTGCGTCAAAAAACGGCGCATACCCGGTTTGCGGGGTCGTAAATCGACCCACAGTCATTTCCGCCACGTTAACGTTGTTTTGATTTACGACTTAACGCTGCGGTGTGCGTCAAAAATAATGACTCCCACCTGTGGTTGGCGCCGCCGTGCGTCAAAGTATAAATTTGACGCCCCGCGGCGCACCAAAATGGCGTTAGCCGGCGGTAATATTTTTGCAGTTTTGCGTCAAAAAGTATAAATATGGCCCAATTGTGTTTTATAAGTTTGCGCTGTTTTTGCGTCAAAAAATGACGCAAATGCGGTGCTAAAATAGTATAAATATGGGCCTATGTGTTTAGCTACTTTGCATGCCAAGCTATATCACTCCAATTCCCACTGATTTTTGGTCAGTGACACTCCTGCCTGTGAACTAAGGCTCCTGTGTTTCATTCAGTTTCCTCTCTACCATGACGCCAGATTGATGCGTAATATTGTCAGGCCCTTCCCTGAGCCTCTGCTCTTGTGTTATGTTGGACTGATACATGCTGAGTTATTCTCCTCCCTGTCCTATCAAACACCTATCTCAAACTAGGTCAGTCCCATCCATGCTACCCTCATCCCCTCTGTGGCATTGGTTTATCCATTCATTTCCCTAGCCCCAGTTGAGTAGTTGGCAGGTCGAGTCCTGTCCCATATCACAATCCCTTGTGTGTACCTAAGTCTGTACCTTCCCTGCCCTGACCCAGAGGCAGCTTAAGGATTTGGAGGGCCCTTGACTAAATGTATTTTGAGGCCCCCGTGAGGAGCATCTTTGAATTTATGATACAAAGTCAGCTCTTTCATGCCCTCTTTGGCCAGATCACTGGTTCAGATTCTAAATGTGTTTAAACCTAATATGCAAGGATAGTGGTGTGAGTTTTCAATATTGTAACACAGCAACATCTCACTCATAACACTGCAAATAATCTCTGTGACACCCGCTCATTTCTCATATGTGAGGTCCTGTTTTGATCTAAAAGAAACTTTTTATGGATGCTGTACGAACCATAAACATAATATTTCTCTGCAAAATGTCTGTAATGGACTTATTAAAATACATGAAAAGAAGACGGTATTTAAAACAATCTGTTTAAACATTATTCAAGGTCATCAGCAAAAGACTCCTTGAAAGAATGAGGCCCTGGGTCCATGCCTTAAAACGTCTTTGCCCTGAAGCTAAGCCCCTGCCTTATATTTGGCCCTGATTCACATCGTAAAGCGCCACTTTTCTTGCTCCCCCTAATGCCACAATATGTGCGCCATGGCAGTATTAAGAACAAAAGTGTAAACATTTCTGACTCTTTTGTGGCGCTTTGCTCCACTAGCATAAAAAATGTTGACGCTAGTGGAGCAAAGTGTAAGGAGGCCCATTGATTCCAACAGGTGCGTCCTCTTAATGCCTACCTTCAGCAGGCATTAAAAATGATGCCAAAAATGGCGCAATTAAATCTTTTAGATTTAATTGTGCCATTTTTGCGGGACTCCTTGCCCCGGAATGCTCTATTTGCATACATTAAGCATGACAGATGCATAATGTGGCGCAAAGGGTCACAAAGTGGTGCAATGCATGCATTGCACCACTTTGTCAATATGGCGCGTGTGATTTTGCAAGCCTGACATCATATTAGCGTAAAAAATTACGCTAATGTGGAGCTAGGCCTTCTTAAATTTGGGCCTCAATCTCCTTTCCCTGACCTCAGCACCTGATAATATTGGGTCAGTGGCACTGTGGCTCCTGAACCTGGCTACCTGTCATCGCAGACCAGTTGTATCATCCCCTAATGAAAGGCTTCTTGGTCTGTGTGTAAACACGTATCAAGGGGTACAGCAACAGCTGCATTTAAACATTCTGTACGGACTACTGTGTACTATATAAATCAGCATGCAGTGGGGAGGACTGGGTGGTCTTGCTATCCAATGTGCTACCACACACCCCCATCGTGGCAAAGGAGACTGAGGGAGGAAGGGAGCTACTTAGGTGAGAGAGAGCAGATAGGTGACAGGCATAGCTCACAAATATTGCGCAAGGGGCAGAGAGACTGTCACACGCGGGTAGTGCTAGAGTTATATGTCTCTTAGGAACTCCCCTAGCTCATGCCTAGAGGCATTAGCAATATAAGTATTTTTTCATTTGCTGTAGCTAATGCATTCATGCTCATCTTCTTGCAACGCAGTGATTTACATGGTATTGTACATTATGGTTTCTTGCTTCTAGTTCCTACATTCATGCATTCGTTTAAATTGCTGATGCTTTCAAAAGGTATAGTGCTTATTGATTTTAATATGAGTGTGCAGGTAAATTCTCATGTTATTTCTCCCCCCTGATTTTACAGCCACAAACTTCACGTTTTCAAAATAAACATTTTGGGTGGTATAAAATTGGCCTCTCGGTGAGGGAAAATTGGGCTTCGGTTCCAAAAGAGAGCAGTGGGGCTTCTCATAGACCTGCATCACGGTCACCATCTCATAACAGTTCTTCTGCAGCGACTTCATTCTGCCTGATCTTGCAGCCTGGACTCGACACAAATACTGAACCCTCACATAAGGGAAAATCTTTGATGTTAAATATTAAGCTTGTAGGGGTTCATTAAATGCACCACGTAATATTGTGTCTGCTTTCATAATATTTACATTCTGTGCTTTCTAATTTGCCACAGTAGCATTGACTTATGTAATTATCTTGTTAAATTTATTCTTCACTAAAATTGGGACCTAAAATAAAGCCTTAAAAACAGTGTGGATTTTTTTTGTATGTGCACAAGTTTAGCGAAAATGTAGCAGAACTCACAACAATAAATCCAGAATCCTATCAGTCTTACAGTGTCTGGAAGGTTTGTTACATGCCCAATTTGCGTTATCTTCAGATATGTTGAGGGGGTGTGTGGGTCTTAGCTTGTCTGTTTTTTTCTGTTCAAGTTCACAAGATGATTCACACCTGTGCTTGCCTGAGGTCCAAGAAGGATCTTCCAGGTTACATGAAAACATAACTTAGTGCAGAACTCATGGGCTGGATATCTTCGTGTCTACAGGTGATACACAACGTATTACTACTAACGAGACATACATTGTAATATTGATTATTCCTCTCACACTTCAGCTAAGAGCTTCTATTCTATGGGAATGTTTGCTGATTGCTTAACTATTAAAACGATTTCCCCATAATTCGATTGAGCATTGATTTGTGGTCTGAATTTATTAAAATTGCAGATGGGACAGTACAAACAAGAGTGGATTTTAGGGGTGCAGTAACTAATTACTTGACACCACAAAGCTTTCCTGCTACAGTGAGTGAACTCTTTCTGGTAGTCACTAGAAGTTCAACCTATTTCTATGAAATATTCTATTCACTGGTCAGTTTTGCACCTGTGGAGATAGCTACTGGCACCTTTGCCACATACAGGTCAAGGCGTCCCCTGCACAATAGGTACCACAGGAAAGTCAGGAGATCCCAATGAGTTATCAAGAATATGCAATAAGGTTCCTTGGGAAATTACTACATGTAGTGTAGACAGTTAAAATGTGACCATTAAGCTTTCCAGGGCCCATAAGATCCATGTCACCAAGACAGACACCACACCCTGATATACAAACTTTAAATGCAAATCAGAATTATTGCAAGAACTAGTCATATAGTAGTATCTAGATGTCTGTCAACAGTACGTATTACAGATGCAGGGACCGCTGCTAGAACTCCAGTAGCACGTGGACCTCCTACACAGGAAATTTGTGTGCAAACTATAAATGCTGTTTTGGAAAAAGTGCCTGCAAAGTGAGACAAAATACCATTTTGGATTGCTTACAAAACAGGTCAGTTAAAAGCAGTCTACCCTCATACATCGTCCAAAGACAATCAGAGAACATTTACTCTGTGTCTTTCCTTGGGAATGGTACCACTCACTGAAGAATGGTGTAGTTTGTCAAGTATATTTACTTGTATAATAATGATATATTTGAGTATTAGCAGATGTTCTAAGACAAATACAAAATCAACATATGGCTTCTCAGTAGATAATTTTGGGTATGAAATGACCGAGCAACTTTGATGCAGTCTCTTCAAAAAATCCTAGGAACATTCAGGGAAAGGACCTTTATTGGCCATAGACCAGCGCCTTGATGCCATACCAATATATGAGCAGGAACAGGAATCGCCTAACATGATTGTAGAAACATATACTTCTGTAGGTAAGATACCTTAGGTATTCATTTTTCAAAATCAGATAGACTAATGCTGAGGTAAAGGGAGCGCAGAAAGAGCTTGCCTAACGTAGAAAAGAAACAGAAGATGCAACAGAAAACAAAAACACCAGCAGTCCGATTGAGATGGATATAATTTGAGGGAGAACAGCAGAAATGGGTATCTGAAAGGAGAAGAGAAAAATTAAAATTAACATTTCTGGGAAAACGAAAAAAGCGTGAAGAAGGAAGGGAAAGGTTTTTTATTCAAAACATTTATCACTAAAAAGTAAAAATATGTCATGGAGAACGAGATTCCTTCTGGACAATGTGACAAGGGCAGGGGCCCTTCTAGCTGGCACCGTGGAATTAACAATAGTTTGTCAGACTCTCAAAGAGCATCTAGTCATGACTCCTACTGATGAATACATTCAAATGGAAACTCAGGGTGAGATTTTGTGTACTATAAACATTCTTTTCTAGTCACACTTGTCAGAAGCCTATGATATAATTCCAGCTGAGAATGATTGGCCTCCATCCTTTGAGAATGGAGACTGATCATCCCCATCATGGGAGAGGTGTCATATTCGAATTATTTTTTTCCTAGTGCTTGAGGATCTCATGAACAAACATGCACACAGGTGGGTTTTGAAACAAGCTCCTGTGTTGTAAAAAACATAAAACGGATAAGAAAAGACATGTGATTCATTTTCAGACTGAACCGCAGGTACAGGTTCACTGTACATTGAACCCACGTGCAAAGCACCATATAAACATGACTAACTCAACTGCATTATCTAAGAGTGACGTCCCATCACTGGACTATGAAAACTCCTTTCTTTCTGGTAGTTAAATCAGCCAATAGCACTGGACCATAAAGTTTGAATTCTCACACATGTTCATACAATGCAAAATGCTAACAGTACTTGAATGATGACATATTTAATATGAAAACTTCAGGTTGGGATAGCAAGAAAAACTTAGTTATTCGAGTCAATCCAAACACATTGTGCTCCACATAGGTTTCATTTACTAAGGCATAAACAAACCCCATACTCTACAAATCATGTATATTCTGAGGAACTGAGAAACAATTTACTATGACTGAGGAAATTCTCACAGCTATGAAGACGCCCATTTCAAAGGGATATTCTCTCACAGAGGGAAAGCAAATTGTAATGGTTCTTCTGTACATACCTTCCAGGCAGTCACTAAGGGCCTCATTATGAGCTTAGCAGGCTGACCGTCGGCCTGCCAAAACCATGGGGAGGAGACCGCCGCAAAGCTAAAGGTCTCCCCCCTGACTCTATTACAATGTTTCCACTGGGCTGAACAGCACAAAACCTCCATATTAGGAGTTTTCGAACAGTCAGCCCAGTGGAAACAGGGCAGCAGCATTGGCCTCAGCTCCTCAGGGAACCAAGGCCAATGAGGGTAGCCCCAGCCCTCTCGGAATGCGCACTGCCTGCCGTAACAGACAGTGCACATTTCAAAGGTGCTGGGCGGGGGAGCCCCTGCACTGCCCACAACATTGTCGTGGGCAGTGCAGGAGCCCCTATGTGGTCCCCAGCACTGCACTTCTGCCAATTTTTTCATGGCGGTGACACCGCCATGAAAAGGCAGGCGGAAAGAGAAGTCATGATCAGCATGGCGGTGCTGAACTCAGCACGGCCGTGGCTGACCATGACTTTTACCAACGCCAACCAATTAGGATCCATGATCCTGGCAGTGGTGGCGGTCTCCTGCCGGTCCGACCACCGGGGTCGTAATCTGGTGGTCGGACCGCCAGGAGTGTGGTGGTCCAACCACCACAGCGAGTTTGAGGGTCTCATGACCAGCAAACTTGTAATGAGGCCCTAGGACGAGAATTGCATGTAGTACACTCTTACTGAGTACAATTGGCCTCAACTCAAAATCTGAGTGATTTAAAATTTCTATATATCCTACATTATGTACATAAGAAATTTTACAATATTAACCTGCAGTACCACAGACTCCCTACATGTTACACATTAATGAGTACAAGAATGTGTTTTCTGTGGCTGGCTCTGCACCTGTCTGTGGATGGCACCAAGCAAATACATAAATATTTTGTTCAGTTTTATATACTGCACACTCGACCCAAGAGCATTGGAGCACTTTACTTGAACAACAGATTAAATGACACAAGGTAAGATAATCTTTTAGGCACAGGGAGATAAAGAGCCAGATGCACAATGCACTTTACTGGTCGCAAATGGCCCATACGTGGGCATTTTGCGACCGCTAAAATGAGTTTTGCCATGTACCAAACGCAAAATGCGAGTCAGTAACATGTTATCGACCCTCATTTTGCTTTTGCGATTCGGTATTAGGAAGGGGCATGTTTAGGGCGTTCCTCCCTAATACCGAATCGCACTGGCATGTATGAGTGGTTTCAAACCGGAATGCGGTTGCAAAACATTTATAATTTACCGACACTGTGAAGGAGGCAGTAAGCCATTCGCAAACAAGAAGGGTTCCACAAGGGACCCCTTCCCCTTTGTGAAAGGAAGCACCACATTTTTCAAGAGGAGGCCGTGGACCCAGGGACCATGGCCTCCTCTTAAAAAATGAAAAGGAAACCTTTAATTTTTTGTTTGAAATGCATCCTGCTTTCCAGACATGTTGGTCTGCTGACCCCAGCAGGCCACTATCCCTGTGAGTGCCAGCCATTCCTAATGGGTGCAAATTGCAACCTGCCTCAAGAATATTAATGAGGCAGGTCCCTTGCAACCCATTTTGGGAATCCCAAACAGTGTCTCAAACTATTGTACATCAGTGATTACGACTTGCAATTTGCGGGCCGCAAAAAAATGCACATTGCAGTCGCAAACACCGAGGGTCGTACATCTGGCCCTAAGTGATTTGCCCTGAACCATAGGATGTTGATCAGGACTCAAATCAGGCTCCCAAGTTCCACAGCTAGCAGCTCTGACAGTTAGGCCACATCTTATGTTCTGCAGCTTGTACTGCAGTACAGGGAGTTTTCCAAAATGCCAGTTTCAAGCTGCTATAGATTTACACTAAGGGGGTCATTCTGACCCCGGCGGTGCCAGGGTCGGCGGGAGCACCGCCGACAGACCGGCGGTGCCCCGCAGGGCATTCTGACCGCGGCGGTTCGGCCGCGGTCAGACAAGGAAAACCGGCGGTCTCCCGCCGGTTTTCCGCTGCCCCTGCGAATCCTCCATGGCGGCCGAGCGTGGGATTCTGACACCCCCTACCGCCATCCTGTTCCTGGCGGGTCTCCCGCCAGGAACAGGATGGCGGTAGGGGGTGCCGCGGGGCCCCTGGGGGCCCCTGCAGTGCCCATGCCAATGGCATGGGCACTGCAGGGGCCCCCGTAAGAGGGCCCCACTTTGTATTTCAGTGTCTACTATGCAGACACTGAAATACGCGACGGGTGCCACTGCACCCGTCGCACCCTTCCCACTACGCCGGCTCCATTCGGAGCCGGCGTCCTCGTGGGAAGGGGTTTCCCGTTGGGCTGGCGGGCGGCCTTCTGGCGGTCGCCCACCAGCCCAGCGGGAAACACAGAATGGCCGCCGCGGTCTTTTGACCGCAGTGCGGTCATTCGGCGGTTCCCGCCAGGCGGGCGGCTCCCGCCGCCCGCCGGGGTCTGAATGACCCCCTAAGTAATTTCACATGCCATATAGTATGAACAGATAGCTGAGGTTCATGCCCTCCTTTTAGCCCTTCAGAAGACCAAACTATTAGTTCCCACACATATCCTATCAGAGTCTTCTTTCTGTATACACAGTTACATCATAAACCTAGCCTATTAGCGGTTGAACAACTTCAGAGTTCCAAAATGTACATCGATAAAAGCTAAACAGATAGGAAAAGGCGAGAAAGGCTTCAACTTCGCTATGTACAAAAAACAATAGACCATAAAAATTAAGGGATTCACACTAAAGGGAACTGAGCAGCTGATCTGATTACAAAACCAGCTTTGCCTGTTAAATATTCCTGCCGATTAACCGAGGATAATGCGCTAGAAGATGTAGCAAAGGGTTTTGCATTCGCAAACAGTGAGAATCGGTAAATTTCACTGTTTGCGAACGCAAAATCTCCTTTCACGTTGTATGAAAGCCATTCGCAGTGCAATATTAAGGAATTGGCAAAATAGCAATTCCTTAAAATTGCGACTAGATTTTGCAAATCGCAGACTACAATTCGCAAATGCAGAATCACAGTTCCATGTATCAAACACTCACAAATTGTGATTAGTCGCAAAATGCGTTTTTGCATGTGCAATTTACCATGAATTGAAATCAGGTGGTAAACAGGTGCAACCTATATAAAGAGGCCCAAAATGCATCAGCTCTATTCAACACTGGCTGCATTCTACGTCATGGCACAGAGGATGAGGATCCTAGCAGGTTTGAGGAGACGGAGGAGGAGACAGGAGCACATTTTTAGAGTGAGCATGATCCTTTTTGAACAGACAGAGTAGGAGATTTTTGACAAGTACAGGTTGAACTCTGCCATAATACTTGACTTAATAGCTGATTTACAACCCCTTCTGCAGCGACACACACACAGAACCAATGCCATTCCCACTCGTGTGTGGGTATTGTGCTCCCTGCACCTCTAAGCCTCAGAAGCTATCAAGGGGTCATAGCAGCAGCCGGAGGTGTATCTCAAAGTGCGCTTTCACGTTTCTTTAATGCATTCCTAAATGCAATGTTAACCAAAATCCATCGGCACATAAAATTCCCCAACAGCCCACAGGATTTGCAAAAAAACTAATTTGATTTCTACCAGGAAGCCCAATTTCCACATGTCATTGGCTGCCTAGATGGGCCACGTAGCAATCTGACCACCATCTGCCACAGAGTATGTATATCGGAATAGGAAGAGTAGACATTCCATGAATATCCAGGGCATATGCAATGCCTCCAACATAATAACTGATCTTGTGGCCAGATACCCAGGTAGCACACATGATTCATACATCTTCAGGCACAGTAGAATACACACAAGACGTTTTGCTGGGGAATTTGGCAAAGGATACCTACTTGGTAATGTAACAATGAACAATGTCGGATAATGTCTATGTGGACTCATTTTACTCTCCTGTCATTCTAGGAGGCAGTGCATATGCAGTGCAGTCCTTCATCTTAACACCCTATCTGAATCCTGCCACACCAAGTGAAAGGAGATACAATGCAGCACACAAGAGGACATGTAGCGCGATTGAGAGGCCCTTCGGTCTGCTGAAGAGTCGTTTCCGATGCCTGCACAAGAGTGGGGGCGCACTGCAATACAGTCCGGAAACCACCTGCAAAATTGTGGCCACATGTGCAAAATTGCACAACATCGCAACGACAAGAGGCATACCAATGGAACCCACAGAGCCAGACTCCTATGAGGATGACAAACCCTTGCCATCCCTTCACCCAGCATACAGATCCAGTGCAGCAGAGGGCAGGCAAAGACGTGCTGAGATTACGCGCAACTATTTCTGATGTAAGTAAGGACAACACTGGGTCTACTTTCATTTATTTCTGTAGGTATCTCATTTATTGCCTTTATTGCGGTAATATATGTGTGAATGGGACATAGGTATACAAAATACACAATCAGGTCCCATTTACAGTGTGACACTATTGACATCATAGTATCAGTGCATTGCTACATGATATGCAAGTCCCCTGTACTTCTCCACATTACTTTTTACGTCAACACACTCCACTTGAACGCTCAGTGGGCTCAGTGGCACCTCTTGTTACAGGTTTAGCGACAGTACTGTATCTGGAACTGCGACGCCTGGGATCAATCACAGGGGCTGTGACACTGTTGAGGTTAAAGAGCTCCTCACTATCCCCACCACCCAGTTAGCTGTTTGTAGCACTCCAGGCTGTCTGCATTGTCTCCAGTACATTGTTGACTTGCATCAATCCTCGCGCAACGTCCCTACTGCAATGTGTCATTTCCACTTGCATGCCCACTGCACGTTGTGACACCAAAGCAGTTGTGGTAGTTAGCCGATTGACAGATCTGCTGAACCCATCCAACCTGCCCATCAATTGGTGATGGCGCCTATGGTGGGTGACATGCTCCTGCTGCATTACAGTGCAGAGTTCCCTAATGGATTTCTATAATCTCCCTTACGTGTTCTGCTGTATCTTGCTGTCCCTCATGCAGCTTGCACATTGTTATTGAGAGACACAAACTGCCTGTGTATTGATCCCATGTTGTGATCAATAGACAACACCTGCCTGTGCATTGATCTCATGTGTTTACATTGCAGGTGCTGTACTTTCAACATGGATGCCTCAAGGCCACCAAACAGTGATGGGCCCTCACCTTCCTCTGTGCACTGTCTGCCTTCTTCACAAAGCCTCCTGAAGAGAGTAGACGGGCGTTGGAACAGGAACTGCTGTCTGTCGGTGCTTCTAACCTCTGGATGTGGTGTGGGTACTTCTTCGTGCAATTAATCGGAATCCAGGATAAACTCAGGGAGGGGTAGCACTCTTGTCCTACGTCCAGTTGGTGCTTGTACAATGGACTCACTGGTGTTTGATTCTGACTGTGGCGGACTTTCGTGTTTCCCCCCTTTACCACTTTCTGCTGTGTGAGGGAATGGAACATCTGCAACAACAATGCGCAGCATGTCATTTGTGATGTTCACCTTAGATTTGTAATCTCACAGTTACTTTCATGATAAGCATTTCCCCTGGCATAGTGTCTCTAATTGTCTGTTGTGTTATTTCTCTGTTTGGTTTTACACTATATTGCTATTTGTGTAGTAGATGCACTTTTGGGGTATGGACTACCACTCCCATAAGGCATTGTTGTGTTGAATGGAATATGTGGCATGGACTACTTATCACTGTGCATTGCAATTTTCTAAGGGACATTTGTACATGCACATATGGTGATGGAAATCATTACTGCCCTTACCTTTCCTGGTGCCCAGTGTGCCTGAGGTGTCAATGTCAGTGACACCACTAACTGCTTCAGACAGCAGTGTTGACTCCACCATGTCTTCCATGGGGGTGGACAGTGTCTCGGTCGATGGGCCTTCTCCAGTGCTCCTTGCTCCCTTCAGCCTGCTTGCTACCCTCTCTTTGGCATGTGATCGCAAGTCATGCCAGTGCTTGCGTATCTCCTCCATGGAATGCTGCGCAACACCCACTACGTATTTGGTCTGGATATCAGTTCTCATTTTCCTCTTTTCACTTTCTGGGACCTGTAGTGAGTGTTTGCCAAATAATTGGTCATGGTTCTTGACCACCTCTTCTGTGAGCACCTCCAACTCCTGCTCACTGAATTTAAGTTTTCTCTTTCTCTCTCCTTTGTCCTTCCCATTCCCATCAGTGGCCATAATTGTTCTGGTCCTGGCTGACTCTCCTGAGTGCCTCGCTGGTGCTGTGCTGGGTCTCTCTACCTGCTCCTGTGGCTCAGGCTTCTGGAAACAGCATTCACTGACTCATTTCCTGGTTGTAATGTCATCAAGCTGGGCCAATGTTCCTATAATGTTTGTACCAGAAATATGGTTGAAACATCTCCCCAGTAAAGCAATTAGGTTAGATCTGCAGTTCATAAGGGCACTTCATCTGCCCATGCAGGCATTAAAGCTAGCGTATGAACGCCACAGCAACGATATTGGTGGCTATATTTGTCCAAAGCTACAAAGTAGTATGCTCAGCAATGTACTGTTTGACAACAAATGAAATCCTCTTCTGCTGCAAGACCAGCTTCTAAATCTTTGACGATATCCAAGTAGGCCTTTGCGTTGTCCACTTCAACAATTTTGGCTTTTTGTCAATGGTCAACCACTCTAAGTATATATTGATTGTGGTTGATTTGTGCTCTAGATTACTGTTGGTATGGCCAGAAAATGCTGGAACAGCTTGTGTGATCATAAAATAATTGTTTTTCCTAAGAGCAATGGTAGAGGTCATTTAGACAACAGTCTAACGTTCACCACTAAGGTGTTTGCTCATGGTATGTCTTCTCTGGGAGTATTCGGGTATACTAATATCAATTCCATCCTAAGGAGAACAGAATCGGAGAGTGAGCCAATGGCAGGCCTAAATATTGTGATGTCAAAAATATTGTGGACTTAAATATTGAAGGTAACTATATAGTTTTTACTCTTGCTTTTAATATTGTTGTAAAATATATTTTTTACTAAAATATCATTGTATATAATGCCATTTTTGTTAAACGGCTGTGATAGTGGTGAAGTGTATTTTTACGTATTTAATTTTAAAATCGTTTGATATTATGTGTATTTATTGTAAAAAGTCATTTTTATGTTGTATTTAATTTTAAAATATACTTTTTTTAAAATACATTTATTTATTGGTATTTTTCTCTTTTGTTATCAGTTTTTATTTAAACAGTACAACAACATAAGAAGTATAGCAATCAGTGCATACTGATAATTCAATGAAGGGAGGGTCTCACAGTTATGGTCATAGCGGCATATTCACAAGAAGAAATAAAAAAAGGGGAAGGGCAATACATATATCCAAGGTCACATTGCTGACAGAGCAGGGCCCCTTGCACTTCACGGCACTCCGATACCCAGGTGACCCATCAGTCCATATGGAAAGGGACCATCTAGTAACATTGTTATTCATGAAAGATCACAGTGTCAAACAATATAGTAGTGCCCCACATCATTCCCCTTCACTAGAGCCTTCCATGAAATCGTGTTCATCCTCCTCTGTAAAATTATGGAGAAGAGACCCCCACAACATGATTGCCTCCGAGGTCCCCCCATGCCTGCGAGCATTACGCATATGCACCTCTTCCGCTACTCCTCTTTCAAGGAGAACCCTCTGCCACGAGGACACAAGAGGAACTCGGGCGCTCATCCAACAAATGGCCACTCTTCCCTTGGCCAGCATCAATGCCAGTTGGGCCATCTTGTGATGTATCTTTCGTCCCCTGGATCTAGACACCACTCCCAGAAGGCAGGCCAGCAGGGTCAAGGGCACCGCAATGCCAGTCGCTTCTGCTGTCTTTGGCACTACAGCTTCCCAGTATCTCTGAACCCCCGCACAGGTCCAGACCAGATGCAAAAAACTATCACTTAGCTCCCCACATCTCAGACACCCTGCATCCCTGTCTGGAGTTATTCTATCGAGAGGTCCAGGGGTCACATATGTACGATGCAAAAGAAATTAAAATGGAGCAATTTAAATCTATTACAGGACACTTTCTTCACCAGCATACACACTTGCGCCCAATCGGCATCTGTTACCGGCTCCCCCAACTCCCTCACCCACGCGTCTCGTGCAACACACTTGGGTAACACCTTATCACCTCTGACAGCCTTATAGAATAATTAAATGAGGTGCCCCCCCATCAGAGCAAACCGCCCAACACTCTGGATGGCTGCGGGGAAGCCAGAAACCCAACCCAAACCTCCTGCGCCACACTTTCCAGTTTGGAATACCTTAGGAACTGGCCTGGTCCCACCTTGAAGTATCCTGAGCCTCTGGAAACTCGATAAACACCTCCCCGGGGGACAGGTCCCCACAGGTCTGACAACCCCCAGCTCTCCAACGATCCATAGACATGTCTGCATCAATAGCCCTGAATGGGCGAGATCCCAAATGCTCAGCTCTCTGTCGAATGGTGCCCTTCATCACACTTTACCCACAAATGCCTCCCAGATTGCCGCAGTCTGCTTCACCAAATAGGGGATTTTCTCCTTAGATCGCCCTCCCTGCATTAATAGTTGCGCCAATGTATCACCACCCAACGGTCCTAGGAACAACCTCTTCTCCCAGTTGTCTGACACTGTCAGCCATCACGCACCGCCATCTTCCAAATCGCGTTTAAGAACTGACAAGGCCACTCTACTTTGGCGTCCGGCCCAGACCAGGCAGATACGAAGAATGTCTAACTTTCGACTTCCGGGGGAGCGGAGTGAATACATGGTATTCTGAAAAAGATAAAGGCAACGTGGGAGAAAAAACATCTTCGCTACAGCTGCCTTGCTTATTACAGAAAAGTGGAGTCGACTACTTATTTTTTTATGTTTTTATTAAAATATATGTTTCCATTTTTAGTAGTAGGATGTTGGATTTGTAAGAGAAAAGGGTGGGGAGATTTTTAAAGTGTTTATGTAAATATTTATTTTTCATTTATTTTTTAACGTTTAAATTAAAAATGTTCAATATATATGTAAAGGTAAATATGTTTTGCTGTTTTTTATAGTGTTTGAATTTGAATACATTTTTAAATTGTAAGTTCTAAATTTATTTAAAATATTTTTTATTTATGAAATTTAAAAATGTACTTAGAATTTATTTAATTGTATTTTTTTATATTATTTTATGTATATTGTGTGTTTGTGATTAATAAAAGTGAAATCTCTAAAACATATATTACTGTAGTTATATTTTAAATTATATTTTCTGTTTTAAAAAATACACATTTTAAATTTCCTTTTATTTTGTACATTAAAAATTTGCATTTATTATATTTTTTCTGAAAAATGATTTTATGTGTTTTAATTGCTTTTTACATTGAAATATAATAATTATTAATATTTAAATTGGTGGTCTATTTGGCTTTAAGGTAGATACGTTGGGGACATTTTTAAAGTATTTATTATTAGATTTAATTTTTTCAACATTTTTTGTTTGCATGTTGAACAAGACAACATCATAACATGACACACTGTTCAGTTATGATTGAAGCATCACTAAACAAATTTATATTGTAGGTAATTAAAGTTTTAGATTCCCACTAATGACAATGTCCATTTGCTTAGCATGACCACACCCCACCAGAGCACAATAGGCCACAAAGCCTCTCTCAAAAACGTATAGTTACCAGTATCGTTCACTCCAAATGCATGGCCTGCTGTGAGCCTCCCTCAGTGTCCGAGGAGGTTATAGTATATCTCTGATGCCCTCTGGACATCATCAGATGCAGCCCTCCTGTCCTCTGCTGCAGTTGTGCATCATTGGTGAAAGGACACTATATTGCATCAAACTTGGCCACTCTATCTGTGATAAATACCATAGGTTTTTCCACAGAATGACAAAACCTTCCCCCACCACAAGTTCAGTGAGGGTGGCTGTGACCATTTCCACTTCTGGGCCATGCTCAGTCTCGCTGCTAACAAAAGGTGCACAAATAGTCGCCCCTGGGGAGTCGTCATGGGAAAGAGTCAATCTGCCCCTGGGTCTCCCATCAGAACCATAAGGGGATCGTGTGGCAGCGACTAGAGGATCTCGTCCCAGAATGACTGAACTACCGTACATGAGCATCAGGTGTGTAGCAAAGTACCAAGTTCACCGCATCCCTTCCAATACAAATGTGAACCTCGAAACATCTTGGCAAAACGAACGGGTGTGAGGTACCAGAGTGTTTTAGATGAGTTCTCCTTGCCTCGGAGACAAATAGAGGATTTGGAAGCCATTTGCCAAATAGCACTCCAGGTGTCATCTGAGATGTCAGTCGCCTGTTCCCTCTCCCGTTCTATCAAATAGGCATGTTTTTTTTTTGGGGGAGGGGGTTTAAAGTTCAAAATATGTTGGGATAGCCATGATATGCCACTACGGTGGGTGTTGCTGAGATATAGGGCTTCCATTGGAGTTTCCTCCTGTTGCATAGCTAGTTGTGATGAAGGTCTACCTGCCAAATTTAGTGCCTGACTAAGCCTGTATGTATTCCGTCTAGTCAGGGTGTATTGCTCTGTAAGTTCTCCTTGTCTCCCAAGGTGCCTATTGGTATAGGAGTCTCTCAAAATAGGACACGCAGCCTTGGCTCCAGCTAAAAGCACCAGGATTAAATACGCCCAAAGGGAAATCTGGGTTATGTGTCATGAGGGTAAGTGGGAAGGAGTATATGAGGAAGGTCTGCTTCCCCTGTACCTCTTGCCAATGAGCCAGAAATGTAGATGTCAGTGGTAGTGGGAGAGTGGCACCCGCTGAAGTCATCAGAGGAACCCACAGTAGCCTAGACAGGGCAATTGAAGAGAAGGCCTGTTTTAATTGCACCCATAGTTTACCCACGGGGTCGTAACTCTAATCAAGTGAGTTGCCACACTAAGGAGTTGATAGTGACATCTGGAAAGCCCAAGCCACCCTCAGTTGTAGGTCGAAAGAGGGATTCCCTCACCACTGTCAGGGATTTACCGCCCCACACAAAGCCAAGCAATTTGTTGTGGATCTGTGTTCATGTCCACATGGGGATGGTGAGGAGAAAAGTTTGGAGGACATACAATACTCGGGCATGAAGTTAATCTTAAGGCAATTAAGCCAGCCAAGCCCTGAGATCTCCAACTTGCCCCATCTACAAAGGTCCTTGAAAAGGGAGGTGAGGAGAGGTGAGATATTGCTGTTGTAGATGGCACTTATGCATGTCGGGAGCTGTACCCCTAGGTAAGTTAGCACTCACGTCTCCCATTGGAAGCCACCTCTCTAAAGCCTGGGAAAAATGGTCCAAATCCCTCACCAATGTCGGAATCGTGGTGTCCGGTTCAGTGGTAATGCAGAGTATGTAATTGTTGAAGAGGCCAATTTGTGTTCCCTATTGTCTACTATCATGCCATTGATTGCGGGGTTGTATTGGATCCTAGCCACTGGGGGTTCCATTGTGAGGGTGAAAACGAGAGGGGCCAGAGAGCAACCTTGCAGCATGTCCCTTGTAAGCATAATGCCCGGGAAGAGAAAGGCTTTGATTTTAAGGATAGCAGCAGGCTTCTTAAAGTTGTCTTGAATAAAGGTTTTCATCTTAGGCCCTAGGTGAACTCTATCCAGTACCTTTGACATGTATGCACATCCCACCCTATCAAACACTGTCTTGGCTTTGAGAGAAAAGCGGGCCATTGTCTGTTTCCGCCATTCTGCCACCTCCATCAGTGCAACTGCTAGCCATGTGTTGTTGTTTGCCTGCCGGTTACAGATAAAGCCTGATTGTTGGGGGGCTATAAGAGTAGGCTATATGTGGTGGAGTAGGGCTTGAAGTATTGCTGCGTATAGCAATAAGCCTATACAAAGAACAGTGAATGGGAGGGTTTGTCTGGTTTCAAGAGAAGAGTGAAATGAGACTCTAGCATTGTGCCAGTAACCACTCCTGATGACAAGAAAGAATTGAACACCATCACCAAAGCATCAATTGATAGGGAGGCATAGGATTTATAGAATCTGGCTATGTACTTGTCCGGGCCCAGGGCTTTATGAGAAGGAACATTGGTTATGGCGGCTTGGACCTTGTCTGGGGTAATGTCCTCGTCAAGGAGACCTAACTCTTCCTCTCTGTTCAGGGGGACATAATTGTGGAGATATTCTTCTTGATATTGCTCATCAAGATGGTGGAAAACAAAGAGTATTCCATCTCTCTCTTGTCGAAGGCAGCCCTCCTTATCCCCTACTTCCCTGATATGATTAGGTGAGGAGCGTATGTGTATTTGATGGGCTAGGAGCCTTGTCCCTCTGTTCATAGTAAGTCTGGTTGATGTAAAGCAGCTTCCTGGTTGCTTTTTTCATCAATATGTGTTCGAGTCCGCCCCTGAGACATCGCAAATCTCATAGGGTTCTATGTGATCCCTCTTCTCTGTGTCTTGTCTGGGCCTGGTGTATCTGTGTTTCGAATGCTTGTTTGTGGGGTTTGGCAGCTCATTCAAATGCTCCCTCAAAACCACTTTTTTTGCGTCCCACAGGGTCGCTGGGGACACCTCACCATTATCGTTTTCGGTGATGTAGTGTTCGATTGCATCCTTGATGCGGTCTCTGAGTGGTGGGTCACAAAGTGCCACTCATTGATGACCCATGGCTTTGGAAATGGATGCTGTGGGACAATGGGTCCCACTGTCAGCCGCAATGGGGCATGATCTGATGGAACCCGGGCATCTACTTTGGTATCCATTAGCCTCTGGAGCACAGACTGAGAGTCTAGGAAATAATCAAGATGTGAATATGTCTTATGAACACTAGAGTACAACATGCAATCATGCTCTTGAGGGTGCTGATGCCGCCAGGCATCCATTAGGGACAGATCTAACATCCCTTGGGTCAGGAGAGGGGGTGCATGGGCTGGCCGTGTCAGGGGTGAGAGCGATCAAGCCTCGAAGCCAACAGGACATTAAGTTTGCCATCTATCAGAATGTCAACACATGCATACAGGGAGATCCTCAGGAAAAAAATCAGATAAGAACTCCTCCTTGTCCCCGTTTGGGCTGTACATGGAGGCTATAATAATTTGGGTCGAGCCAAGTATTCCTTGTATCTCCAGCTGGCGGCCCTCCTGGTTCCTGTATGTGCTATCTAATTTGAAAGAAAGGTCCTGCCGAAGGAGAATGGCTATACGAGACTTGTGAGTACAGGTCGAATTAAACTGTGTAGGATACCAGTAGGAGTGAAGTCATTTCATGTCAATTTGGAGGAGGTGTGTCTCCTGTAAGAGTGCCACGTGTATCTCCTTTGCCATAGCCAATTTGTCAGTGCTCTACGCTTGAGCAGAGTGTTCAAGCCCCGGCCCTTGAGGGAAATGATGTGTAGAGTCATCATAACAATCCGTGAAAGTGATCCCTACTCTTGTGAGAGACATAATGAATAGGGCATGTCTCTGTTCTGCCATCCAGAAACCAAGTATAAGTGTGTGTCAACAAAAACAAAAAAGAACTAATCAACAATTCCAAATAAAACATTAGTTTGTAACTGAGCATCTGTGTGACCCGCAGGGGTTCCTGCAAACCACAGGGCCATTGGGCCTTTTAGCAAGGAACACCAAAGTAAGAATCTCAAAAAATAGGCGAAAGTTCAACGGAATAGGGACAGGCTCCTGGAAAACACATGAGGGCCCCCGAACACCGTGTTAACCACAGTCAGACTCTGTAGGTGAACCATTGTTTAGCGGGATGCAAATAGTTTTGCCATCTATTAGTTGGCTACGATTGAATGTTCGTGGTCTCTCATACTCCGGGAAAAATTCAAATTGGAGCATCCTTGGCTAATAAAGGTGACCTGTGTTCCATGTCAACTTGGCACCGCTGTTTACGTGCTTTCTCTTTTGCTTGTCACGTGGGTTGAAAGCACCAACATCCTCCCATCTACCAATGCATGGCCCCTCGAGTTGTGAGGAGTCCTCAAGTTCGGAGGGGTGGCAGTCCCGGCGCCTCGTGAGCCTCTTGAGGCATGCGGTCGCCCTCTTATTCTGGAAGGGGAAGTGGATGAGGAGTGGAAAGCTCTACCAGTACAGAATCTTGATACGTTATAGATGCTGAGTGACATGTTTGTGTTTTCTCTGGCCGGCCAGAGTGTGGGCAGAGATGTCTCCGGTACTGAGAGAAATTATCCCCCCCCCCCGGAACACGATCGGCTCCTGTTGCTGAGCTGCTTGTAGGATCTTCAGGGTAGTGAGGGTGTCTGGGGTAAATTCCTTTGCTGTCGGTAGGCAGAAAACACTCTATGAGCGCGGCCTAGGAGAGCTGGCTGGTCGTCAGATAGCTGGATAAGGAGCATATAGAGGTCCTGGGCCTGGCCCCCAAGGTCTGACGGGGAGGCAGTGGATGCTAAGCATCTGATCCGTTTTTTATCACGTCTAGAGCGGTTTTTGAGGTCATCGATCTTGTCTTAGAGCGCTGTCTGGGCCCCCTCCAGCCTCTCTATGTGGGTCGCGCGGTTCACATAATTGAGAGCCTGGTCTGCCGCTGTAGATTCCCCCACTGCCTGGCAAGAGCCAGTTTGCCGCAAGGATTGATTAAGGTCATTGAGGGCCCTGGGGAAATCCTGCTGGAGCGATGTGAGATCTTTCTGAAATTCGGCAAGGTGGAGCTGTATGTCTTCTTGGTAGCTGGGGCCTGGGGGGTCTGGGCTCCCTACTGGGCCAGGAGGCTGTGCTAGGCCCTTGCACCCCCTGCCCCATGTACATGGGGGATCAAGCTTTTGAAGCATTTCTCTAATGGAGGAGGGACTCAGGAGTCTTTGCCCTACTTGTCGTCATTGTCATGGGGGAGAGCCCATAGACCATTGGCCTCTACGGTCTAACCTACAGGGGAAGCCCACCAGCAATATCACTCCCCTCTCAGGTCTGTAATTCAGTGTTGCCTTATCAAGCTCACAGACAAGGGCAAAGGGGGTAACCCCAGCCAGGCAGGTTTTTATGCAGCTCATCCTAATAGATGGGGTGCAATGCTGAATGTAGTCCCGGGGCCTCGCCGGGTTCAAGGCCCGGGACGTCATCGCGGAGATCCAAGCCAGTCAATCCCTCAGGTGCCCCGACCACCATGAGGGGATACTGCCACTACATTCGTGGGGCCTCTGGTGAGCTGGAGCCCCATCTGTCACAGCACCAGGGCCGCCCCCTAGCCGCCCGCAATGCTGTGAGGTGAAACCTCTGTCAAAACGGGGAGAGTTCCCCCGAGGCTGCACCTCCAATATTCTCATCTAGGCTCAAGTACCACCAGGGCGGGACACTTCTGCTACGCAGCCCACTGGAATCATGCCCCCTCTGGGTCTTTTCGCAAGCCTGCAGCGTAGTACTCAATGTGGGTGTGGCAGGCCTACACCTGCTTCAAGCTCCTCGGACACCCCATACCATCTAAGGTTGGACTTCAACAGCCGGCCCGTGCACCGCCCCCTCCATTTGACGCCCGCCTGTCAAAGCTGGAATGTTAGCGCACTGACCTCGGGTTGCATGGCCAGAAGATGGCTGCCACGTCGCTACCAGCCATGCAGCGTGGCCAATCTTCTCCCTATCGGAGGCATCAGCAGGCCTCCTGGGAGCGGCTCCTGACTCCAGGCTTGGGGGTGGCGCTGCTGGGCACTGTTCCCTCCAAGATTCACATAATCCTGGGGGAGTAGGTGGAACCCATGCAAAGCTCAAGGGAGAAGTGTCTTGCTTGGTCTCCTCCATGGCCATGCCCCCTTAGATTTATTTCGTTTAATGTTTTTCTATTTAAATATTGTATTTATAAATTTTTTAAACAGTTACATTCGGAAATGTAAATGTAAATATTGTATTTGTTTAATTGTTTACATTTTAATTATAATTTTGCATTCATTATTTGTTTTAAAACATTTACATTAATTTGTTGTTTTTTATTTATGTATTTAAACATATTTACTTTGGTGTATATAAGTAGTTACTGTATGAATATATTGTTTAATTTTTTTAAATAATTTATGTTTTTTAATAATTTATTTCTGTTTCTAAAAAAAATATATAATTCATATCTGATAGAGACTTCTAGCTGCAGATTCCTTACCTTTGAATTTCTCAGGCATCAGACTGGATCTGGAAAACTTTTGCGTGAGCAGTACACCTGTGCGCCGTAAGGTGGCTTCGTTCAATTCTGTATGGCGTCGTCGGTGTCACTGGCACCAGAAGTGATGTTGCGGTCACCTACATAGACGCCACCCAGCCATGCGGACCTCAGTTCTTTTCTTTCCGCTCCAGTTACAACTGATCCAGAGAAGAGCTACCCCTCTGCCTCTTTTTGACAGGTTTTTTCGACTTCTTGTCAGCTATTTCTGAAAGTATGTCAAAAGGTGTCTTTTAGGAAGGCAGGTTTCAAACCGTGTGGCGCCTATCACTGCACCATGTCGATAATGGATCCACACTTTGAGCCTCATTTGAGTTTGGCGGTCTGACTGTAAGACCACCGCGGTGGCAGCCGCCGAAAGACCGCCATGTCGGCAGTAATCCGACCACCGTATTATGACTCACACTGTGAAGATTACAAAAAAAACAGCCAAAAATCCGAAACCTCCAGGAGCTTGGAGGACAGAAAAGAGGCTGTCCCACCACCAGCACTGCCAGCCTGACAAAATACCACCCACCAGATTACGAGCCACAAAATCACCACAGCAGTTCTTCTATGGAGGAAAACTATTGGCAGTCCGACCCGCCGCGGTCAGGACCCACTTCAGGCACAACACAATACCGCATTGGATAGCTTAAATACCCCACACCTGACACAAATACACACACTAGACACACCTATTCACTGCAATATATAACACCCCCCTACAGAACCCACAATCATTTGGAAAGAGAACGCCACACACATACTCAGAGAAGCCAAAAAGATAGATATAGCACTTGTAAACCATAGGCACACATACACATCTCACTCAGCACACACCCCACATCAGCACAATGAACACAATACACACAACACTAGCACACACAATCCGCGACAACCGTCACCCCCTTACAACCCACACCAATTATCTAACACTGAACAACACCCCCACACACTATCTACACAACCACAACCTGTAGTGAATCCTACTTCGTTTTTAATGGGATAACAGGAGTTAGCTTAGCCTTTGGCTTGCAGATTCATGCCCCATCACCTAGTGACTTTTAACCTACTTAGCTTGCTCTGTCTTAGCCCATTAATTAATTATTTATTTCTTCTAAGATGGCTGCCTTGTTTATAGTTAGGCCACTTGTTATGAGTTACATTATCAGTGTCACCGCGCTAAGGCGTCAAGATCAAGCAAAAAAGACAAACAAACAGTAGGTGTTCACACTTAGGGATTTTCCCTCTCTATACTTTTGAGGGATTGTTTATATTAATTGCCGTTCCAAGCATGTCTGTTATCTATTGTTTGGGAACACACCTACGTCAGGGGTCCTTGTAGATCTGTATAAATACTTCGCACTTTAGACAGATAATCAGAGGGATTCCATTGCTGATATCGATGCTGCAGTCGTCTTGACGCTGACCCAGTCTTCGTGTCCCTGCGGAGTCTGAGATAGAGACCTCATTCCAAGGTAACGAGGGTTGGGAGCACCTCTCATGGACATGGCATTGGCAGATTAGGTTTAACCAACCCAGCTCTCCTTTAGGTAGGAGGTTAGGCCTTTCACATTAGGGTTTTAGGGCATATTTCATCTCGTAGATCTTTTCTATGCTTTGCAAGATGGTGGGGGTCTTTGTAATAATGACTCTTGTCTTCACAATTCTGTTTCTTGCATTATTCATTATCCTAATCATTGCAGCCCATGCAACTTATCGCAAATTGCAGTTATCATAAATAAAAACTAATGAAACTTTACTGCATCTTCGTCATTGCCTGTGTTTGTATGAGACATGATATATCTGTGAGAAAGGGGTAATCTCCGTTTAACCACAACACTCCCTGAGATGTCTTATTCTCGAGTCCATGCTTAAAGACTGCCACAAATCACCTTTTACTGTGGTGTTTCTGGTGAGGTGCTGCTAGTGAGCCCGTAAGGTTGGGACAACAGTTGCGACTTGCTGTAGGAAAGGAGTAGTCGCCTACAAGCAAAAGTACTGTCATCCTTTAACCATCAGTCTTGCCCAGAGCAAGAGTCCAAACTATGACATGGCGCCCAACGATGGTGTTTAGGCACTAATTTACGGATACCCCGACTATCACTGTCTCACAGACAACAGGTACCCTAAGTACCATTATACGGAGACGTCCGTGGTCTTTGGGCTAATCCTCCTCAGCCGAAAAGGTAACACCTGATTAAGCTGTAGGTTGTTGGAGCTCGAATTCATAAAAGGACTTTTACTCCCCATTTTTGGTGTTCAGTTTTAAAACAAATATGGCTAACGCCATTGACATTCCTGAAAATGCTAGACAAGCACTAACACAACATTTATCAATGCATGGCCTTACAGATGAGGGTGGGGATGTTACTCTTATAATAGAAGCTAATGAAGCATACCAAACAGAAACATTTTACTGTTGGATCACCTTTCCTGAGGTCGACCAAAGAACACATACGTTCCACACATATGAAATTGCAAACGCACCTCAACCGTACCGAGCATACCAGTATCATGAAGTATCGCTCACATACCAAGAGCATCAGAACTGGTTCAAATGTGCCCTACCACATGTACTACAAAGAGTGAGGTTAGGCCCCTTAAGTAATGACAGACCTACATGGCTTATGTTTGTCACCTACACACCTCACCCAGGCATACAGAATATGCAAATAGCAGATCTGCGAAATTTATATAATTAATTAGTGACATTATATAGACGATTAGTTCAGTTCGTAATGCGAACATTAAACACAACACCAGCGCGTCCAGCGCCACCAGTAACTGGTGGTTATCAATTGGCTACTGGGATTAATCCACAAACAGTACATACTATTATGGGTAAAGTGCCCGCTGAACTGGGAAAAAATACCATTCTGGATTGCCCAGAAAACTAATCAGCTGGAAGCTGTGTTTCCCAATACGGGACCACAGGAAAAACATAGACTGGTCACTATGTGCTTGCCTTTTGGGATGGTTCCCTCAGTGGATGACTGTGCCACATGGGGTACAGTCTTCACTGCCATATATACTACCACACATGGAACCCCGACACTTGCCAATTTACCGGAAGTATTAAAACAAATACAAAATGAGCATGGGGCTGCACCAGCCCTGGATTTGGGGATGAAATTAATGCGTAACTTTGATGCCGTATCCTCAATAATACTCAGTAACATTAAAGGGGAAGCGTGAGCACTGGCAATTCGCTCGCGTCTCCGGGAAACTCCACACCAGGAACAAGAGAGACAGCTACCGAAAATAATTTACGATACCTATACTAATATAGGGCGGGATAGTTTGGGAGCCAAACCAAAGAAATTGGAGTTACAAAGTCAGCCCATAAGGACGGTACAAAACAGGCACAAGAGGGCTCTAAGAAGCGCTGGGACAAACAAAAAGATTTAAAAGAAAGAAGAAATAAGAGAGCTGATTCTCCACACCCGGAGAACTCCGAAAGGAGATCTAATCTCAGAAATAGGAAGAACATTAAAACTCATTCAGTGATTCAAATCCCTCTCGTTCCTTTCAGGACGCATCCGGATAGACGTAGCGAGAGAGGGGGCCGTCAAGATCGTCCTGAATACGTGAAAGAAAAGAAAGACTCTCCGCAGTCTACCATTAAAGAAAATAAGAAAAGACTCCTCAGCAAAAGGCACAGTTTAAAAAGAAGAAGGTGGCAGCACTGACAGCTAAGAATGCCAGTATACTTGAGAACACTGTTGAGGAACAAGACGTGGGCAGTGACTCTGTTAGACAGCGCAGCAGAAGGCACAATATGTCGCCAGAGTCTGAAAGATCATCTGGATGCAACAGCAACTATCGATTACATCGCAGTTGAAACAGCGGATGGCCGCGTTCTCCCCCGACAAGGTTTATGATTTAAAAATTCAGATAGAGGGAGACGTGGAGCGCATTATTAGTGTGATAGTTTGGGATGAACTTACTAGTGATATCCTATTGGCCGAAAGAGACTGGCCACCTGAACACGTCCGCAAGCTCCCGCAGGGGGGAGATGTCATTTTGTCTTCTTTCTCTGATCTTGTTCCGGAAGCAGACAAAGAAGCCTATGCTTCTGAATGGGCTTTAGCGCAGGCACCTGTGTTATATCACAATCATGTAGGTTGGGACAAGTTGTCTCCTTGTCATGTTATTCCCGTTAGGTCTACGCCCCAACCACAGCCACAATATCCCGTTAAACATGAAGCAAAAGCTCAGGTGAGGGAGATCCTCGCCCAACTTGAGTATCAGGGAGTGATTGAGCCCTGTACATCTGCAATGAATAATCCGTTATTCCCTGTTGCAAAGCCGGACCATTCATATAGAATAGTCATTGATTATAGACACTTAAATAGTCATACACGTACATATGCTATTCAAAAGTCACACAGCACGGCACTAATAAACAATATAGTGCGTAAAAAATATAAAACAACACTAGACATTTCTAATGGATTCTTCTGCCAGAATTTAGCACATGAAAGTCGGGACCTGAGTGCATTCTGATTTGGCTCTCAGAAACGCTTTTGCCGTTTACCTCAAGGCTATAAAAATAGCCCAGGGCTATTTTCAGCCCGTGTAACATCAATATTGCATGATATTGATTCCGAGGCGTTATCCTACGTGGATGACATATATCTCACAGACGACGTCCTTGCCACTCATCTTGCGAGGGTCGATCGGATCATTTTGGGATTTGCAGGCCTCAGTTACAAATTCAATTTTAAGAAAAGCAAGATAGCCTTTCTCAGTGTATTATTCCTGGGATATAAGCTATCAAACGAGGGGAAGAGCCTGGCCCGCACTTCCTAGAAAAATGTGCTCAATTGCACCCTCCAAACACACTTAAGAAACTCCAGTCATTACTAGGTTTCTTTAATTTTGGCAGAACATACATTCCAGAACATGCACAAAGGATCAAGCCGCTTTATGACTTGGTTCAGCTGAATTATTCTAGCAGGCACTGGACAATTGAACACACATGCATCCTTAGGGAGATGCAACAGGACATGCTAGAAGCCAAACACTTGCACACACATGACAATAAAACAAATTTGGTCATCAGAATAATTGCTGGTGCCATTGGATTTACTTATGTCACCTTCAATGAGGGTGACACGGTACCAATAGCGTATAAATCACATTTATGCTCCAATGCTGAACAGCGTTTTGCACCTACAGAAAAGATTCTGATGGCAGTTCAGATGGCCGTAATAAAAGAGAGACCACTTGCCCAGGGGAAACGTATTATTGTTGTCTCCCCGGTGCCAGTCTTAGAGGCTGTCACCAAAACAAGCATTCCTAACGCTAAAGCATTACATCCACATTGGATTCAATGGGAAATGTCTCTGACCGCCACTGATGTCGATTATATATTCGATCCAAAACTTCAGACATAAGAGTTTCTCCAGTACGAACAAGAGTACTCCGCTCCTCTAAATATCTTGCCACTAGACAACTACCATACTGTCATATACACTGATGGTTCAGCACAACCGGCTGTAGGTACAAAACATCAATACTCGGCAGCTTGCGCAGCCGTGAGCGGAGTGATGGAAGATGGAGTTTTCCACCCTCACAATACCTACACGCAGACCTTAGGGGACTGCACAGCCCAGTTGGCTGAGCTTAATGCTCTTATTCTAGCGCTCGAACATACTGAGCCAGGATGCCATACTTTAATAGTCTGTGACTCTTATTACTGCGTCCAGTCATACAATGACTATCTCAATCATTGGAAACTGAACGAGTTTAGAGATTCTAAAGGGAACACCATTAAACACAAAATACTGTGGGGGAGGGTGGCTGGTCTTAAGGATAAGCTGCTGTGTGTCCATGTAGTCCATACATTGGGACACCAACGTGTAGGAGTACAGGTTACCGGTAATACATTGGCTGATGAAGCAGCCAAAGCAGCAGTAGCTACGGCTTCTATGGCTGCAGTGACTCGTTCACAGACGAGATTGGATAGTGAAATATTGAATGCCGTTAAAGCTTCGGCTGCAGGCAAGCCCCTTCCAAAAGGATATCCTACAAACTATACTTACCATATCAGTGCGCAGAATGTTGCTTACACAACAATTCCTGGGGTTGGAGATCGAGTGGTTCCCAATGAAGACCAGCGATTAGATCTTATTAAAGCAGCGCATGAGGGTGTAGCTTCTGCACATGCTGGTATACAGGCCACGATAACACTTCTACAGAAATGCTTCTGGTGGCCTGGTTTATGCAGACGAACAAAGCAGTATGTCCTTTGCTGTGACATTTGCCAGCAGATTAAGGGCTCTAATATCAAACGCCCACCGCAGACATCCCTCTTAGTGTCCAACAGGCCACTACAGTGTGTGTACCTGGACCATTGTGGTCCCAGGCACCTGATGGTGCATACAAATACATTTTAGCCGCTGTAGATTCTTGTTCTAGATTCCTGTGGGTATGGCCACAGCGGTTGGCTAACGTCCGGACTGTTATAAAAGACTTGCTGATCTTTATCTGTACATATGCGTTGTAGCATTCCATTCGGACCAGGGCCTACATTTGCCTCTAAGGCATTCAGGGACACCATGGGGATGATGGGTGTTGAACTCCATTACTCCTCACCATACCATCCCGAGGGAAATTCAGTTGTGGAGAGGCTGAATCGTGATCTAAAGCAGTCCTTAACAGCTCGAGTATTAGGTTCAGGCCGCAGTTGGTTACATCACCTATATGGGGTCCAGAGAGCACAAAATAATCTGCCAAAACGGTCCTTGGGGGACGCACTCCATATGAGGTTCTCTTTGGGATACCTATGTATGTCCCAGATCTTGATGCCCCTGGTATGGTGGCAGCAGAAACACCATTTGACATAAATGAATGTCTCACTGTTTTGCAGGAGCTTCAGCAATTTCGTGATGATAAATCATCTGCAAGTGCTGCCACCTTAGGAATAAGGGATTTAGCGAAAACTTCGACTGGCTGGATTCTTAAAGTTGGGGATCTGGTTCGTGAGAAGATCGCAGTGAAGAAGGAGTTCGGTCCATCATGCAGAGCACCTGTACCGGTCTTGGGAATAAAAGGCACCAGGACTGTCATCTTACCACCACTGTCTGGTTCTAAAACAAACAGATTCATCTCAATTGATGACATCAAACTACACCATGTGGCCGATCCTTCACAGTAGACCAAGAGGTCCCTTGGGTGGTTCCCGATCCCCTCTCACTACCCAACAGGACATACATTTACATAGTAGGATGAACATCACTACTACAGACTATGCAACAATGTCAACTGCTGTTCCAGACACCTCCATGACCATGGGGAGGGTGGAAAATGAATTCTTGCTGGTTCTAGTCACTTCTTCAGTGACCACCCCGGTTCAAGATCTAGCTGTTTTTTACACAAACACATCACAGACTAATGACACTGTCTACCAAGAGCCCCCACGTGAAGTGGACCAAAGTATGGATGGTGCACCGACTCCTGTGTTTGCAGAGACTGCCTCTGGCTAGTTCATTGACATTGATGATTTTTCTTCAGACTCATCCACTACTGTGATTGACAATGTTTCAAAAAGTAGTAAGCTGTATCAATGGCTTAAAAATAACTATTTGAAGTACCCATGGAACTACTTATGGTTCTGTTTGACATTTTCTGCATTATTTTTATGGATTGGTTTTGTGACTGTTTTCTTTTTACTTATAAATGGTCACTATATTGCTGGTCGCTCCTATGTGGAGCCTGTTGATGAAGTTTTAACTCCACATCATTCTTCACATAAGGTCAGAAGAGACTTGTCCCCTGTAAATATTACAGCAATACCGTTTTCTGATGGGATTGTGTGGGACAAAGTTCCATTCGATATATACGGGCCTACTGAAATAATTCAAATACCATACGTGTTCAACATTTCTATGACAGATGTAATTACACCTGATGTTGTCTCTGATGATTTGGATGTCCAAACAGTTGATTCCATGCTAACTGAAATGAAGGACTATTGCGCTTTTGAAAGTGATGATGTATATGAACATACAATGAATTATGGGGAAATGTTCTGCTATAACAATTGGGGACATTACTACCTACACCGTTCCACTAGATACAGGCCAGTATTAAACTACACACAGGGCCTGATTCTAACTTTGGAGGACGGTGTTAAACCGTCCCAAAAGTGGCGGATATACCACCTACCGTATTACGAGTCCATTATATCCTATGGAACTCGTAATACGGTAGGTGGTATATCCGCCACTTTTGGGACGGTTTAACACCGTCCTCCAAAGTTAGAATCAGGCCCACAGTGGGAACACTGTTCTACACCACCGGTGGGGAGCCCAAAGTACTATAGTGATAGATGTATATACTTTTCTGGGCATGACACAAGAAAAGCAGAGTAGTATTATTTTAAAATACCTCCGGCACAAATTAGGAAAATTTTGCTAACTGATACAAAACGGATTTATTCAGATCCCTTTGTTTCCCGGCTCGCAGTTGAAGGTTACAAATACTGGAGGAGCACTATTGATTTGAAAAGTGTATGGGGAACGCAAGATTGGCAGATACAGGGTAGGGAGGCTTTATTTCGAGCATGCCTGATTCCTGTGCAAATGATTTTCTTAAATGACACAATTCAGCAGACATCCTGTCTGGGGTTAGCAAAAATTAAAGACTTAAACACGCCCAGTATCCCCACTCCGGCAGATTTAAAGATTGGCAATACTTCCTCAATATCACAGAGGACAAGCTAGATGCAATGATTAAGGCTGGTACTTATAATTCTTCACTTTCTAGTCCCGGCGGGTGGTTAATCTGGCCCACTGACACTAATGAGTGTCAGACGCGTTTCTTGAACTCTTCAGGGGGTTTCTCAATTAACAGACCAGACCCTCGCTTTGTATCGGGTCAACATACAGGTATTGTTACGACATACAGTGTGGGTAAGCTGTGCCAGCAATGGGTACAGACCAACACGTTAGCCGCAGTTAAGAAACATCTGAACACTCTTTCTGAAGATGTAGACTTGCAGGATTTTCTGCTGGGTCCTAGGAAAAAGCGCTCAAAAAGGTTTTTATATGCTATGTACAATGAAATTTGGAAACTTTCCCAGATTGAGGCTGCTGCACGATTAAGGCAAATGGATAAAGAAAATTTAGAAAAGGCATTATCTGTTGTCGACAACGGCATGAACACACTTTCCAACAACAGGATTTATTCACTATCGAATATAGTGTTGTCTGTTATTGATATCACTCAGGCAGACCTGTCCCGGTTATATCATGGGCAAACACAGCTATGTTCCATCATGCAGCTGTGTTGGACTTTACAGACACTGAAAAATGGCCACATTCCATGGAAGTATATTAATGGGAGTGAATTCTTCACTGCTTTTAATTTTTCCAAGGAACAACAGACAATGGCTAAAAGGGAGGCTAGTTTCACCATGCTTCGCGTAGAAAAATGAGATAAGTTGCCCTTCACGGTAGCAGAGAGTCCTTCAACTATCTGGCTCTTACATGGCATAATTAATTTACCGATTTCGACCTTTCGTTTCTCGAGCTGCCTGAAACATCTTGCAGTGGGAAGGTACGATCAACTAGGAGATAGCTATATTAAGGAAGAGTGGGAGTTGCCCTTTGACTATAAATGTCTGAACGGCGAAACAGAGGTCTTTCTTAGCGGAAGCGAATGTGAAACTGCTGTTCGTCATTCCATGATATGCAAGCAGGTGTCTCTTTGCGGTCTTTGCGATGCGGGGGTTGCAAATTTGGCCTGTTTGCTGAAGGGTACTCCTGTCCCTTTGATTCGCCCGGTATTTCATGTACTTTCCAATGGAAGTTATGTGGTACTGAACGATCAAAGTTGTTGCGGCATGCGACCTGGAATTGCCTGCGCAATCTCGGTCTCGAAGGTCGTTATGTGTTGTAGACATGTTTTGTTCCCCCCACACGAGAGATAAAAGTATCTGACATATGGCCCCACATAGATACTGTTATTGTGAACTATAACAAGCTGAGCAGGCTAAAGGTGCTAATGTTTAAAAAACAGGTCACCTTGACATCCGCAAAGGAGACGTATGCTCTCTAGATTGCGAGATCATCAGCCGAGATACAAACCCTATTAAATACCAACTTCCCCAAGCACTTTGTAGAACTGGTATCCAGAATATTCAATGCTTCGAGCACCATTGGGATTGTTCACTTCTTTAAGGCTGTCGGATCTGGTTTTGTGTCCATCTTCCAGACTGTCTTCGGAGTCATCCTGTCAGCCATCCATTCGCTCTTTTCAAGTGTGTTTGGTGGCTTTCAAATTATTTTGGCTTTGATTGATGGACTACTACTGCTATTTCTTCTGATTCGCAGTGGTTGTTTCTTTCCAGCTATGCAGAGCAATGGAGCCGCTCCCACCAACTCCATGTGTCATGAGCGCATGGTTCGGATCTTCGGTGCACCCTTGCGGATGGAATTGGAGCATGACTGGTCGTTGTCATTCCGGCCCTTTCTCTGGTGCGTACAACCAGTCTTACAGTGCATATGGTGCCTCTTTGAACATCTGCCTATGGTCTGTCTTGCTGTTGCACTGACATCTCCTGTGTACCACAAACTACTGATGTCCCCGATGAGGGTTCATACACGGTCATGCCCCTTGAGACTGAGGTTACTCCGCGAAGCCACCTATGAGCCTTCCGTTTTGAGATCTACAATGGACGAGAGCACTGCAACGAATGACGTTACACCAGAAAGTACTGCTCACTACTGCTCTGTGGATCCGTTTGTCCGCCCAGCACTCGATTTAACACCAGATGATGTTGACTCGTTTTTTAGGTCATTGGTTGGTGACTTCGATGACACTCTTCAAGATCATGTATACAGCAAATAATTTGATGAATTGGCTTGCCATTCCCGATTTAAAATTATGCACTTAAATTAACTTGCTTTGGCACGCTGTGCTTGTCATGCTTGACATTAACATATCTGTATGTATTTTAGCGACATTGTTTTTATTATCTTTTTAAAGATTTTTTAGCTGATTTTTATGCTTTTAGTTCAGAGCAATTTTAGCGTTTGGGTTCCTATACCTTCGTCATACCTCTTACGGCAAAGGGGAGGGTGTAGTGAATCCTACTTCGTTTTTAATGGGATAACAGGAGTTAGCTTAGTCCTTCGCTTGCAGACATGTGCCCTGTCACCTAGTGACTTTTAACCTACTTAGCTTGCTCTGTCTTAGCCCATTTAATTATTTATTTCTTCTAAGATGGCTGCCTTGTTTATAGTTAGGCCACTTGTTATGAGTTACATTATCAGTGTCACCGCGTTAAGGCGTCAAGATCAAGCAACAAAGGCAAACAAACAGTAGGTGTTCACACTTAGGGATTTTCCCTCTCTATACTTTTGAGGGATTGTTTATATTAATTGCCGTCCCAAGCATGTCTGTTATCTATTGTTTGGGAACACACCTACGTCAGGGGTCCTTGTAGATCTGTATAAATACATCGCACTTTAGACAGATAATCAGAGGGATTCCGAGAAGGGGGCATCACCACCATCGCTGATATCGATGCTGCAGTCGTCTTGATGCTGACCCAGTCTTCGTGTACCTGCGGAGCCTGAGATAGAGACCTCATTCCAAGGTAATGAGGGTTGGGGGCTCCTCTCATGGACATGGCATTGGCAGATTAGGTTTAACAAATCCAGCTCTCCTTTAGGTAGGAGGTTAGGCCTTTCACATTAGGGTATTAGGGCATATTACATCTTGTATGTCTTTTCTATGCATTACAAGATGGTGGGGGTCTTTGTAATAATGACTCTCGTCTTCACAATTCTGTTTCTTGCATTATTCATTATCCTAATCATTGCAGCCCATGCAACATATCGCAAATTGCAGGTATGTTAAATAAAAACTATTGAAACTTTACTGCATCTTTGTCATTGCCTGTGTTTGTATGAGACATGATATATCTGTGAGAAAGGGGTAATCTCCGTTTAACCACGACACTCCCTGAGATGTCTTATTCTCGAGTCCATGCGTAAAGGCTGCCACAAATCACCTTTTACTATGGTGTTTCTGGTGAGGTGCTGCTATTGAGCCAGTAAGGTTGGGACAACAGTTGCGACTTGTTGTAGGAAAGGTGTAGTCGCCTACAAGCAAAAGTACTGTCATCCTTTAACCAGCAGTCTTGCAAGAGTCCAAACTACAACTAACCATGTCCCCACAAAAACACCCACGTTTAACTGATGACGAGTTGAGGGTCATGGTGGATGAAATTGTCGGGGTGGAGCCACAACTGTGTGGAGCAAAGGTCCAACAAACATCGATTGCCCGGAAAATAGAGTTCTGGCAAAGGATAGTCGACAGGGTCGATTCTGTAGGCAGTCATCCACGCACAAGGGAGGACATTAAGAAGAGGTGAAAGGACCTAGAGGGAAGGTGCGTTCCATGGAATCCTGCTGCATGACTTCCTCATGGTGTTCCCTCTACAGCCTTTGATTTTCCCCCAACACTGTGATAATTTGGCCCATCCTGCTCTGGGAACGTTGGTCTGCTCCCAAGACTTGAGATATGGTTTCTTGGCCAGTGGAGTCCCTTTGAGGCCCCACCCTCCAGCCCACAGCATTCCTCCCACGCACCATACCCCCACGTGCCTGTGCCCCTAGCACGGAGTGCCCACTTCCAGTGGTTGCAGGTCCACCCTCAGGGACAGAAGCCATTGGCTACTGCCCTCTGACTCCTGTAATGCCCCTAAATCCAGGATTCAAGGGCTCCCCTGAACCTAACTTGTCAGATTCGTGGCAACCTCAAGAAGAAGAAAGAAGGAAATAAGAAGGACTGCCCAGCCGACCCCCAGCAGAGAAGACCGGAGACACCAACTGACTTGGCCCTAACCCCACAGGCCTGTCTCTAGCTCCTGAAGCCATGCAACCAAAAGGTGACGAATCCTGCAGGACCAGTGACCTCTTAAAAGCCTCAAGAGGACTGCCTGCACCCCAGAGGACCAAGAACTCCCGTGGACAGTGGCCCTGTCCAGAAAGAAAGAAACTCTAACAAAGGACTCCAGAACAGTCCCAGATCCGCGAGTCCTGCCCACTCCCCACCTGATACCCACGGCCCGTATCCAGGTGACCCAACTGACTAGAGGTGGTCCCCAGGTGATTGTGAACTTGTGTCCATCCTGGGTTGACCTCTCCGGTCCAACACAACAATGTTTGCAACCTGACCGTGACAGAACCGGATGAAGATTCCCGACGCCAAAAGGTACCCCTGCACCCGCAACCCCCTTGCCTTGGGGAATCCGACCTTTGGTGCGGTAACGCCCAGCAGGTGGCCCTCCTCCTTGTCCAGCCTTTGGTTTCCCAGAGCCGAACCCCTGGACTCCACCTGCTGCATCTTTGTGACCCCCAGGGCCCCTCTATAGGAAAGCATTGGGGGGGGGGGCGATGCTGTGTTTGCACCCTGCACCCGGCCACCCCTGTGCTGCTGAGGGTCTGTGTTTGGTGCTGACCTGTGGCTCCCCCGGTGCTCCTCTAAACCCCCCAGGACTGCCCTCTGAAGACTTAGGTACCTACCTGCAAGCAGGCCTTATTCTGAGTGTCCCCAGTCTATGTAGGAGCCCATGTTAAATCAATCTCAAATTTGGCCTCTGCACCCGGCCGACCCTGTGTTGCTGGTGTTTGGTGTTTAGGGTTAACTTGAACCCCAACCTGTGGACATCCTAACCCCCGGAGACTGGAACTGTAAGTCTTGTACTTACCTCAAAACTATGCTAACATTTCTTCCGCTCTAGAACTGTCTTTGAAAATTGCAGCAGTGACTTTTGAAACAGATTATTGCTATTTATTTGCAAACCGTATAACTTGCCAATTTGAAACAAAGTGGTATTGATACATATGTTGGATACTTACTTGCAAATGTACTTACCTGCAACTTGAATCTTGTGGTTCTAGAAGTAAAGTAACAAAATATATTTTTGCTATGTAAAAAACCGTTGGCCTGGATTTAGTCATTGTGTGTGTTCTTCATTTATTGCCTGTGTGTGTACAACAAATGCTTTGCACTACCCTCTGATAAGCCTAACTACTCAACGACAGTACCACAAAAGAGAGCATTAACATTATATAGTTTAGCCTCTGGTAAGCCTCTGGGGAACCCCTGGACTCTGTGCACACTATGGGGGTCATTACAACATTGGTGGTATAAGGCGCTTACCGCCGTGCAGAAGACCGCCAATACACTGCCGCGGACGCGGTAGACCGCCACAGCTATTATGACACACATCACGGAATCCGCCGAAATTCAGACACCCACACAACTCCGCCACACCAAAGGTCAGCGATAAACATGTGGAAACAAATCCTCCACCTCCACGCCAACAGAAACACGCCCATGCTATTACGACCCACGAATCCACGCGGCGGTCATTCAACCGCGGTATTCCATTGGCGGTACACACCGCCGCGTTCAAAATACACACACATCTACAAAACACCGCCACATTTGACAATTCCAAATACACACACCTGATACACATACACACACCACTCCCACACACCCAATACAATATAAAATACACACCCACATCACCCACAAACCCCTACAACCAGAAATTCTGAGAGAAGGCGAGAGAGAGAGCACAGCTATTGACAACCCCATCACACAGAGGCACACAACACCATCACCCACACAACATCCACGCACAAAACACCACATACCACTACACTCACCACACTCATCACCACATACACCACCTCACACACACCACCCCATGTCACGCCAAAGACACCCCCCGCTTCTCCGAGGAGGAGCTCAGGGTCTTGGTGGAGGAAATCATCCGGGTAGAGCCACAGCTATTTGGCTCACAGGTACAGCACACATCAATAGCCAGGAAGATGGAGCTATGGCGCAGAATAGTGGACAGGGTCAACGCCGTGGGACAGCACCCAAGAAATAGGGAGGACATCAGGAAGAGGTGGAACGACCTACGGGGGAAGGTGCGTTCCACGGTCTCCAGGCACAACATCGCGGTACAGCGGACTGGCGGCGGACCCCCACCTCCTCCATCACAACTAACAACATGGGAGGAGCAGGTCTTGACCATCTTGCATCCTGAGGGCCTCGGAGGAGTCGGTGGAAGATGGGACACTGGTAAGTCAATTCTTAACTATCATATCCCCCACCCTACCTGCATGCTATCACACACCCCCACCCTCACCCCCTCCCCTATCACTCCAGATACTCACTAATCTACCCATAACACAAACCACCCATTCCAACACCAAGCCCTGCATGACACAACTAAGCATGCTCACCCCTCACTAAAGCATGCTCAATGCACATACCCAGAACACCCCCCCAACCATCATCACACAAGCCCCCACACAAGAATGCCTGCACTGGGGTTCACGCACACCCACCCATTGCACACCATGAAACACACACATGCAATAATCATGTTCTTATACCCCTGCAGGAACCCGAAGGAACGTCACCACATCAGAGGGTCCAGACAACACCACTCCACCCCCAGAAGAGGCCCACAGTGATGACAGCAGCTCTGTCCCACTGGATCTTGATGACCAGCCCGGACCATCGTGGGCCTCAGGACAGTCGGTTCCCCTTGCCCAGCCACAGCCCAACACCGAGCTTCCACCCTCTGGTAACACCAGCACAGTACCCACCCAGCGGGCCCAAACCTCCCTACCCAGGACAGGTCAATCAGCGGTGTGTCCACCACTACAGGGCACCCAGGGTAACCCACCACCCCAACAACAACAGGGACCTGGGGGCAGTGGTAGTGGGCACACGGTCCAGGGGACGGAGGCACCGGAACACCCGGGAACTGGGAGGGCTGCTGTGCGACAGAGGGAGGACAGGCCAAGGGAACCCACTCTCCACGAGGCCCTCTCCTCCATCATGGGAGCATACCACCACTCCCAGGAGACGATGGCGACGGTCCTGGACAAGTTGAAGGAGACCCTGCGTCTGCAGGAGGAGCAGTATTTGGGGTTCAGGGAGGAGCTCAGGACCATCGGCTCCGCCCTGGGCACCATCGTAGGGGTGCTGACGGACATTCAAAAGACCTTGAGGGACACCGTGGCACTCCAAGGGGCCCCTGACACTAGCCAGGACGATGAACTGCCCACCACCTCCGCCAGCGCTAGTGGACAGGACGCCCGCCACAGGACCACCACACCAGCACCCCACCCCCTGCAGACGGACAAACACCACGCAAGCGTACCCTGAGATCCAGAAACAGGACAGAGCAAGATGGCAAGACCCCCGCCAGGAAATAAGACCACCCTGATTGTCCCCCCACTGTCCCACTTTGTTACCCTGTCCAGATTGGAACTGCCCCAGCTCCACTTCCAATGCCCAGATGGGCAGTGCACCTGTGAGACTAATAGACTGGACTCTGCCATGGACATTCCTCCACCATCACCCATCACCATTTTACAACCCCCCTTCATTTTTTGAGCACTTAAATAAACACCCGTGAAACACCAAAAAATCTGGAGTCAGTCTATGATTTGGTACTTTGTATTATCAATCACAGTGTCATAATGGGTTACCCATTATAAAGCTAACATACCTATGTCACACATCACAAGCCCTTCAAGGATGCAAGCAGTTGACACATAGGTTACCACACTTGTGAAACTGAAATGGAAGGGTACAACTCAATTAATAAATAGTCAGTGAAATGGAGGTACAGGATAGAGGTAGACGTGTGAAAGTTAATGTAATGTTAAACCAGAAAATGTTCTCACCTGTGTGTCACTGGAAATATTGCTGTATGACTGACTCCCTGTTGTCGTTTTCTTCTTCCTCAGCTTCATCCTCATCACTGTCCACAGGCTCCACAGGCTCCACAGCTGATACAACACAGTCATCTGGATCATCCTCCTGCAGAAAAGGCACCTGGCGTCGCAATGCCAAATTATGGAGCATGGAGCAGGCGACGATGATGTCGCACACCTTCTTCGGTGAGTAGAATAGGGATCCACCAGTCATATGGAGGCACCTGAACCTGGCCTTCAGGAGGCCGAAGGTCCGCTCGATCACCCTCCTAGTTCGCCCATGGGCATCATTGTACCATTCCTCTGCCCTGGTCCTGGGATTCCTCACTGGGGTCAATAGCCAGGAAAGGTTGGGGTAACCAGAGTCCCCCAGTAGCCATACACGGTGCCTCTGGAGTTCACCCATCACATCAGGGATGCTGCTATTGCGCAGGATGTACGCGTCATGCACAGAGCCAGGGAACATAGCATTTACCTGCGAGATGTACTGGTCTGCCAAACAGACCATCTGGACATTCATGGAATGATAACTCTTCCTGTTCCTGTACACCTGTTCACTCCTGCGGGGGGGGCCAGAGCTACATGGGTCCCATCAATGGCACCTATGACGTTGGGGATATGTCCAAGGGCATAGAAGTCACCTTTAACTGTAGGCAAATCCTCCACCTGAGGAAATATGATGTATCTCCTTACGTGTTTCAGCAGGGCAGACAACACTCTGGACAACACGTTGGAAAACATAGGCTGGGACATCCCTGATGCCATGGCCACTGTTGTCTGAAATGACCCACTTGCAAGGAAATGGAGCACTGACAGCACCTGCACGTCAGGGGGGATTCAAGTCGGATGGCGGATCGGTGAAATCAGGTCTGGCTCCAACTGGGTACATAGTTCCTGGATAGTGGCACGGTCAAACCTGTAGGTGATGATGACATGTCTTTCTTCCATTGTCAACAGGTCCACCAGCGGTCGGTACACCGGCGGAATCCGCCATCTTCTCACATGTCCCATCTGACGGTGTCTACGAAGGACAACAGCGAAGAACCAGTCACTATTCCTCCAGGTATGTACCCACAGTTACACACAAGACTACACCAGACACAAAACCCTTCCTGTATGTGTGTTGAGTGTAGGCCTAGCTATGTGTGACGCAGTAGAAAATGAAGCCATGTGGGCCCCTGAAATGGCGGCTGCCTGACCTCTAAACTGGGACAATGGGATTGTTGGGTAACAGCGCTGGCGTTGCACACTGTCGCGGTAGGCGGTCGTAGACCGCGGCGCAATGCTGCATTGGTTAACATTGGACCCTATGGGTCCCAGGAGCCAATGAACAGGTGCGCTGGCGGTGATGATGTGCACCGCCGCGGATGTCACCGCCGCGGACTTCACCGCCATTTTCTATCTCTTCAATCACTAGATACCTGACCTTCGACAGGAGAGGACCTACACTGCTAGTGCTGCTGTGACCTCGGTCTGCAAGCGACGATGGCGGCTGCGTCTGGGGAAAGGGCCCCTGCCTTCACTGCACAGGAGTTGGAGAAACTTGTGGATGGGGTCTTCCCCCAGTACACGCAACTCTACGGTCCTCCAGACCAACAGGTTAGTACACAGGGAGCACGTTGTATGGGCTAGGCCTGGGTGGAGAGGGCTGGTTGGAAGAGGGAAGAGGGCAGAGTTCTAAGAACAGTAATGCATGGGAATGAATGGGCCACATGGCCAGAGTAGGGAGGGGGCCACTCACAACGATGGTGCAGTTGGTAATGACTGTACCTCTTCCCTTGTGCATGTCATGTAGGTCAGCGCCCACCAGAAGAGGGACATTTGGCGTGCCATCGCCAAGGAGGTCCGGACCCTGGGGGCCCCCAGAGACGGGCATCCACTGCCGGAAGAGATGGGAGGACATTTGCCGCTGCAGCAAGAAGACGGCGGAGGCTCAGCTGGGGATGGCCTCCCAATGTGGGAGGGGTGCCCGTCGCACCATCACCCCCCTGATGTTCCGGATCCTGGCGGTGGCCTACCCGGAGTTGGATGGGCGCTTGAGGACATCACAGCAGACACAAGGGGATGAGTACAACCTCATTCTGCGGACTTTGCGTGCAGTGGAGGGGTCTGGGTGGGGGAGGTAGGCTGTGGGTGTCCCTAGGCCAGGGCGAATTCGGTAGGCAAGGCCCCTCCGTAATGTAGGCCATGTGGCACTGAACCCCACCACAGCAGAGTGCCAAGCTGAGGTATAGTTGCCCCTGTGGGATTCATGTGCGCAGATGTCCACCATTGCCATGTAGGCCATATCCCAGAAATTGCATGTGCAGAGGTCAGGAGCACGGCGTAATGCAGGGGGCTGCTGCGTCTGTCTTGTCCGCCAACGGTAGCGGTATGCCATGCACTAAAACTCTCTTTCTTCTGTCAACCCCCCCTTTTTCTGCTCTCCCTGTCCTTTTGTACATCAGCATCATCAGGCGGAGGTACAGTGGCACCGGAGCACGCGGGAGCTGCATACCACATGGCCATGGAGGGCCACACCACAGACTCTGAATGCACCGGTGGGACGGAGGGCGAGGGGAGCTTCACGTCAGCCACCGGATCATCAACCAGCGACACGGATTCGTCCACCGATGGGAGCTCCCCTGTGGTGGCGGCACCATCTGTGCGCCCCACTTCTACAGGTACAGCCGCCACCTCCCCTACCAGCACCGCCCTCCCAGCAGCCCCTCAGCGTTCGCCCCGTGCCCGCTCACCCAGGAGGGTGGGCATCACCTTCGCCCCAGGCACCTCAGGCCCTGCCCCAGTCACCCCAGCTGCCCTCAGTGAGGAGGCCATTGACCTCCTCAGGTGACTCACTGTTGGGCAGTCTACCATTGTGAATGCCATCCAGGGTGTAGAACGAGAGTTGCAACATGGTAATGCATTCCTGGAGGGCATTCATTCTGGTCAGGCTGTCCTTCAGCGAACCCTGCAATCTCTGGCCTCAGCACAGATGGCAGCCATTGTCCCTGTGTCTAGCCTCCCCCTCCAACGTCCTCCACCCAGACCCAATCTCCTGTACCCTAGCTCATCCCAAGCACACCTACAGACCAGCATGCACACAAGTCAACACACACAAGTAGCTCAAGCAAACATAGGCACCACACACACCACAGACACTCACGCAAGCCACACCCACATACAGACACCGCAACATCCACTGTCTCCACTGTGTCCCCCTCCTCCTCTTCTCCCTCCTCCCTCCCAGTCTCGTCTACACACACACCTGCATGCACCACATCTACAGGCACTAGGACTCGCACCAGGACGCCCAGCACCCCAAGCCGCTCACCTACACTCACCACCTCCACTGCCATTTACACGTCCCCTGCGTCCTCTCCCAGTGTGTCTGTGACGCCCCCTCCCAAAGTACACAAACGCCGGCAATCACTCACCCAACATCCATCCAACTCACGACAGCCTCTAGTACCTGCACCTGCACCCAAAACAGCTAAAGTGACACCTCCTACAACCACCTCCTCTTCCTCCACTCCCAGACCCCCTCCAGCTACCCATCCCAGTGTCCGTCAGAAACAGTCCCTCTGTAAAATTTACCTTTTTGCCCCCTCCACCAATTCATCAGTCCCGTTGTAGCGCCTCAGCCAAAAAGCCTCCAGTACCAGTGGTGCGTGTTGAAGGTTTATGGAGTGCACCGGCCACCAGGGCAGGCAGTAGGACCCGGAGCCAAGGCACTGGCAGCCCACCCCCTGTAAAGGCTCTAAAATTGGAGAGTGGACGACGGGACCGTGTTAAGACTCCTGGTGGGACAACAAGTGACATGGGTTCCAAGGCGATTGGTGAGTCAGCTGTAACTCCAACAAAGGTGGGGAAGGTCCAGAGGAAGTCTGCCCAGCCTGTTGTGAGTGTCACGGCGGAGAAGTGCGCCATCATTTCCAGCGGTCCAGACACAACCGCCTGCATCGTCATCACTGGTCCAGAGACCACCGCCAGAGTCACAGCCCAGGAGGGCCCAAGTATCGTCACTGGTCAGGAGACCACCGCCACCGCCGGAGTCACAGTCCAGGAGGGCCCAAGTATCGTCACTGGTCCAGAGACCACCGCCGGAGTCACAGCCCAGGAGGGCCCAAGTATCGTCACTGGTCAGGAGACCACCACCGGATTCACAGCCCAGGAGGGCCCAAGTATCGTCACTGGTCAGGAGACCACCGCCGCAGTCACAGCCCAGGAGGGCCCAAGTATCGTCACTGGTCCGGAGACCACCGCCGGAGTCACAGCCCAGGAGGGCCCAAGTATCGTCACTGGTCCGGAGACCACCGCCGGAGTCACAGCCCAGGAGGGCCCAAGTATCGTCACTGGTCCAGAGACCACCGCCGGAGTCACAGCCCAGGAGGGCCCAAGTATCGTCACTGGTCCAGAGACCACCGCCGGAGTCACAGCCCAGGAGGGCCCAAGTATCGTCACTGGTCCAGAGACCACCGCCGGAGTCACAGCCCAGGAGGGGCCCGGATGCCACAGCCCCGCTGGGCAATGATGGAACGTCATGCCACCTACCAATGCCCATTGTAGAGAACGTCATGCCACACACCAATGCCCAGTGTAGAGATCATCATGCCACACACCAATGCCCAGTGTAGAGATCGTCATGCCACACACCAATGCCCAGTGTAGAGATCGTCATGCCACACACCAATGCCCAGTGTAGAGATCGTCATGCCACACACCAATGTCCGTATCAGAACCGCCATGTCAAAGCACCGCTGAACAGGGCAAAGACCGCCATGGCAAAGCACCGCTGAACAGTCCATAGACCGGCATGTCAAAGCACCGCTGAACAGTCCATAGACCGCCATGTCAAAGCACCGCTGAACAATCCATAGACCGGCATGGCAAAGCACCGCTGAACAGTCCATAGACCGGCATGGCAAAGCACCGCTGAACAGTCCATAGACCGGCATGGCAAAGCACCGCTGAACAGGGCAAAGACCGCCATGGCAAAGCACCGCTGAACGGTCCATAGACCGGCATGGCAAAGCACCACTGAACAGTCCATAGACCGGCATGGCAAAGCACCGCTGAACAGTCCATAGACCTGCATGGCAAAGCACCGCTGAACTGGGCAAAGACCGCCATGGCAAAGCACCGCTGAACAGTCCATAGACCGCCATGTCAAAGCACCGCTGAACAGTCCATAGACCGGCATGGCAAAGCACCGCTGAACAGGGCAAAGACCGCCATGGCAAAGCACCGCTGAACAGTCCATAGACCGGCATGGCAAAGCACCGCTGAACAGGGCAAAGACCGCCATGGCAAAGCACCGCTGAACAGGGCATGCACTGTGTAGGAATGAAGAGGCCGCCACATTAGGCATCCTTATCCCATGTGCAGCTGGGACAGTGACAGGACATGAACTTTCACGGGGAGACTCATCCAGTCTGGGCACCAGTAGAGAACTGCATCTACTTGAGAGACTGTGGCTTTGCACTCCCCAGGATGGCACAGTGGGCAAACTACCCAGTGTAGAGACTTGAGAGACTGTGGCTTTGCACTCCCCAGGATGGCACAGTGGGGAAACCACCCACTGTAGAGACTTGAGAGACTGTGGCTTTGCAGTCCCCAGGATGGCACAGTGGGGAAACCACCCACTGTAGAGACTTGAGAGACTGTGGCTTTGCACTCCCCAGGATGGTACAGTGGGCAACCCACACACTGTAGAGACTTGAGAGACTGTGGCTTTGCACTCCCCAGGATACATCAATGGACATGGAGCCCCGTTGTGGATCTGGCTTCGCATTCATCTGGCTGAGGTGCCCCCCCTTCCTTTCCCCCTGAGGTGCCTGTAGTGTTTCTATCTGATGCCCCGGCAGTGTTCTCTCCGATTTTGGTCAGGTATCTATTGTGGGCCTCGCCCATGCATTTTTGGACTGTTGGTGCACGGACATTTTTGTGTACATATCTGCACTACTTCTCGGATTGTATGTGTAAATAAGAGTGATTTTGAGATATATATATGTATATTTTTGTATGACATGTATATTGGCACATTACAATGTTTGCCCGAATTTCGCTTTGTCTTTGCATTCTTCCAGGGGGATTGTGGGTTGTTACTGTGATTTTTGTGACTGCATTGGTGTGTATGTTGTAATATGCGAGGGTGGGGGTGTTTGATGGGTGTCCCCCTAACTTTTGCCTCCCCCCTCCCCCGTGTCGTAGGTGCAGTACTCACCGATATCTTCTGCGCCTACGTAGCTGTTGGTCGTAGAGGAGCAGAAAGACAAGGGCAGGTAGGATTTGTAATTTGGGGTCCATGGTGTCCTCGTTCCTCGTGGGATGTGTTGAGGTGAGCGTTTTCCCATAGCAAAAGCTGTTTCCACCGTGTTTTTATCCACGGTGAATCTGCCCCGGAAAAGGTGGCGGATTGGCGGGTTGTGATAGTGTGGGCGGTACATTGTCTCCCGCCTGTCTGTTGGCGGTAACCGCCGCGCTGCTTGTCTGTACCGCCCTGGCGGGCGGTGTGTTAAAGTGGCTGTCTTAGTTGGCGGTTACCGCCAGGGTCATAATTCCCTTTTTTTTGTCCGCCGGCCTGTTTGCGGTATTACCGCAGTTTTAACACCGTCCGCCAGGGTTGTAATGACCACCTATATCTCATATTAATATAGTATATACAGAGCTCTACCTTGGACAGCAAACTCAGAACACAAACACAGCTAGGTCCCATGGCCATCACAAAGTATTCCACCCATTGTGAAGCCAGAGGCCACGTTCCAATCATCACACATGGGCCACAAACATCACCAGACACATAATACATAATTTTACATCCCCCCAACTCCACTGATAATAGGAAAGGATTAAGCACTTCCAACCCCACCTGTATGAAGAATGTACTAACGAGGTGCCATCTCACTGAAACTAAATCCATATAACCAGGTATCTGCTAGGTACACCTCTTATGTTTGACACCAATTGGCATTGGCTACTGACAATGAATACCTCAAGCATAGGTTGCAGAGCCAAACAGGAAATAGCAAATTCAGTGAGAGGAAGGAAAAGAGGATATGAGATGGCAGGAAACATACCTCGATTCTGAGAAGTCCATAACAGAAGTGTATGTAGGTTTCTGAATAACAATACATGAAATAGCAAAAGATACTGTATTGTACACAATACAACCTATCAGTCTGCAAACACAACTGAAACATAGACATTGCAGCTCATGACTCCCCCGCTGATGAAGCAAGTAAGGAGGTTCAATGGCAGCCATCTACTTGTGCACATTCATCACATCAAAAGGTCCCCTTCACATACCTGTATGTCCGTTGAAGTACTGATTGATGAGATCTGCCCTAGAGTCACCTGCTCCTTCATCCTCTGGCTCTTCATCACTTGGCATTTCAGCATTTCCAGCCACTGGTTCAGCTGCCTCCCCCTTATCTGCTATCAATGGTAGCTGACGTCTCAGGGCTAGATTGTGGAGCATGCAGCAGACAACGATTATTTGGCATACCTTGTGGGGTGAGTAGAGGAGGGCTCCATCAGATAGGTTCAGGCACCTGAATCTTTCCTTCAGGAGCCTAAATGTTCGCTCTGTTACATGCCTTGTCCTCCCGTGGGCCTCATTCTAACGGAGTTCCCCTGCCGTGGCTTGGTACCTTACTGGTGTCAACAGCCAAAGACGATTAGGATAGCCTGAGTCACCTGTGAACACAATGGTTGAACATCACAAATTTTGTATCTGGGACTGGCTAGATTGTGATGACAGGAGACATAGCACACAAGCACACACTACAATGGAAACTTACCAACCAGCCAGGCCCGCTCCCTGTGTAGCCATTCCATTAGATGTGGGACATTGCTGTTCCGCATGATGTAGGAATCATGCACAAAACCTGGCGGACACACCACCTGTACGTTGATTGAGTGGTAGTTCTTCCTGTTCCTATACACCTGTTTGTTGGCACTGGGAGGAACCAGGGCTACATGGGTGCCATCAATGGCTCCTACGCATGAGGAATGTGTCCCCTCTCATAAAAGTCTGCCTTAACATAGGCCAAATCCGCACGTTGGGGAAACCTGATGTAGCTGTCCAGGTGTTTCAACAATGCACACAGTACATCCTTCAAAACCAGACTGAACATGGGCTGAGACATCCCTGCAGTTAAGGCGACTGTATTCTGAAAGGAGCCTCTGGCCAGGACGTGTAGCACTGACAAGACTTGAATGATGGGAGGTATACCATAGAGGTTGCAAATTGCAGGCATCAGATCTGGCTCCAACTGAGTACAAAGATCCATGATGTTCTGACGATTCAGACAATACGTCTGGATGACATGCCTTTCCTCCATGGTGTCCAGGTCTACTAGTGGATGATACACTGGTGGTTGCCTCACTCTCCTCATGGCAGGATAACCATGTTGAGAGAAGTGAAAAACCAATGAGGTTTGCAGTATGCACACATCATGAACACTTCGTATATTACCTCACACCTAACATCTGTAAAGGATGCCTAGCACTTCACACATATACATTACAGCCCATAGATATGCTCTGATTTCACCCTCATTGCTGCACATTGGCAACCATGTAAATGGGAATGTACACATCAAACTAATGTTAGTGTATATGTGTGTAAGACTTAGCTGCCCTGCATCATTCACACATATGTTTTGGAATCAAACAATATCTACCCATGGGCTACGAACCTCTGAGTAGCATTACATAGTTCTCACCATATATACGCCCTCATGCCACTTTGTAATGTTTTGGACAACATGTTGCACAAACATGATGGCACGACATATGGATGTACAGCATTTTGGGAGAGTAAGTGAATGACACAGATTAATAAACACATCTATTGATGAAATGTGCCCAAAATGGCAGGTGCCTGACCTACTGTAGTGGACAGTTGGAAGTGACCTAAGTCCTCTGGCGGAAGTCGTCATGGCGATAGGCAGTCGCAACCACCATGCTACTTGCCATTGGTTAAAACTGCTGCCTTTGGCGGACTTGGGCAGCTGTATGTGGCGGCCGTGTCTGCCTTTTCCAGCAGTGTTGCTCACTTGACTCCTGACACTGTTGCCAGCAAGACCTCCACGACGTCAGCTGCTGTGTACTGCCTATGGGAGCTATCATGCCACATCCTGCAGGTGATAGGGCCCCTGCCTTCATCCCAGAAGAACTTGAAAGGCTGGTGGAGAAGGTCCTACCCGTGTATGAACAGCTATATGGGGCACAAGAGGAGCAGGTGAGTCCAGTGGCCTAGCCATTTGTGATAGGTGTTGTGTGTGACATTGCCTCGAGCATGTGAGCTTGTGAGGGTGTAGATGCATGCAGACAGCTTATTGTGAAGGCGTGTGTGCGGAGAGAATGGACATGTATGCCTACGTGCTGTGACTGATGTGCACTGCATATGTACATGACTTTCTCCTTTTGTCTGTGTCATCCATGCAGGTCAACGCCCATCAAGAGAAAGGGATTTGTTGTGCCATCGCCAATCAAGTGCGGACTCGGGGTCCACAGCCGGTGGAGCACCCCTTGCAGAAAGCATGGGAGGACCTGAGATGCTGGGCCTGGAAGACCACGGAGGCTTAGCTGGGGATGTCCTCCCAACGAGGGAGTGGTGCCCTTTAGACCCTGATCTCCCCCTAATGGCCAACATTTTGGTGGTGGCCTACCCTGAGGTGGATGGGTGTTTGAGGGTAGCACAGCAGACACAAGGGGGTAAGTACTGACTGTATCCTTATACTTAGCTCTGGTAGTTTGGTGTTTGCTGTCATACTTTAGCAGCTGTGACAATGTAGTAGATGCTACATGTATGTTGACTATTGAAAAATACATAGTACTCATTTTGCGTGACTAGGAGTTGGAGATCTGGCCTTAGGCCTGCGCATGTATAGGTTTAGATCACCTGTGTCAAGGTACATCTATGACTGCATGTGGAGATTCACAATTGACACATGTGGACTCCACCAAGCCATGTAAATGTATGTAAGCTGCTGTTGCATCGCACCTATCTAGTATTTCCAGTTCAATAATTCAGATTATGTTGATATGTAGCTCTAAGGTGTCAGCCCACTCCCATATGTGTAGATAAGCTGTATTTGCTACTGAGTGCCTGACATATTTGGCACAGGGCCTAGATAGCTTTTGTCCTGGTACAGATATTGAATTCATGTGAGTATGGCATATCAATCATTCAACATATATGGGAAGTATTGGACTGTACCTATGGGTCTAAGGAGGTGTCCCCATTGTCCCTTCATATGCATTCAATGGAAATGTGAAGGTTGTAACGGAAGGACCTCCAACTATTGGTGTCTGACATTGTGTATTTGGCTGAATCATGCATTTCCATGCTGTTGAAATGTAGACAAATCACTGTTATCCCAATGCCTTTGTTGTAGAGTAGGTAAGTGATTAGGCTGTCCTACCCTTTGACAAAGTGCAATGTCCATGCAATATGTGCCAATCGCCCAGCAATGCTAGTGCAACATATGTTATTAGCCGCCTACATCATGTCACAATGGTTACTTGGGGGAAGATCTTGTTGAGTGGGACAATCATTGCTTCCCTTAGCCTAGCTGATGTGGACGGGTTGGACAGCCGTTGGTTTTGGGTCACCTCATACTTCGAGCTGTCATGGTTTGGCTGTACTACTATTTGTCATACAGTTGTTGTTGTTGTTGTAGGATATGTTGTAAGTGCAATGGGAGTCGTATAGGTCAATGTGTACATCATGTGCACATGTATTTTCAGTGGGATATGTGTGTTGTCTGGAATTAGGTACAGGTAAATACATGTCAGGATTGGTGTGAGTGATGTGGGTTTACTCCTGTTGTTATGTCCTGGCTCTGTATCTGCATGTCATGTGGAATGTCATGTACCCTATTAGGAATTAGTTGGTTGTCCTTTGTTTAGTTGTTGTTACCCTGCTCTCTGTGATTGTCAGTGGATGTCTCATGTGTGCTAGGAAGGCCACTGTTGCTGTACATGCATGTGTAGTGTGATGTTAAGTATCTGCGTTTTGTGACTGCAGCTGTTCCTCTAGCATTTGGTACATGTAGTGACATAGCTGTTCTCCAGACATGGATTCTAAGAATCAGATGGCACCAGTATGGGACTGCCACATGTTGTGTCTTCATCAGGAATTGTGCCAATTGCGTAACATATGTACAGAGGGTTAAGCTAGGCATGTGAATGAAATGGCAGGTTCTGTGTCGTTTGTGAATAGAGTTGTCTTTACTTGCATGAAGCATTACTTATGGACATGGTCTATTCAGGTGCTGAATCGGAACATGCATTATATGGTGTTATCAGTCAACTGCTGTTCCTAAAGCTAAGAGGAGGATGGAGATATATGACGAGGATTAGGATGGAATATCAGCTTTAGCCAGGGCATGAAGAGCATACTGACATAGGCTTACAGGTGAATTGATGAAAAGCTCCAGTAGTGCTACCTTACATGGATTATGATGTCAGTGACATGATGTAGGATATGTGGTATTATATATGGGATTCCCTAGCCAGGAGATGTATACCTGCAGTTGTGCATGTTGTAATGTGTGCATGTGAAGAATATGATGACCCTCTCTCTCTCCCCGTCTCTCTGTTTGTGTGCATCAGCATGTGCAGGCAAAGGAGACGGAGCACAGGCGAGTAGAAATGCTGCCGACCACGGAACCCAGAGTGCTGAGACCACCGACAGCGAGGGACCTAGTGGCCCGGAGGGCGAGGGGAGTGCCATGAGAGAGACCGGATCTTTCGTTTCATCATCTTCGGAATCCTCCTCCAGTGGACACTCCCTGGCAGTGACGGATTCTTCTGGGACCAACACCATCTTTGTTCGCTACCGCCCTTACTACCACCACCCTCCCTGTAGCTCCCAACCCAGTTGTCTGTGCCCGCTTACCCAAGAGGGTGGGCGTCTCCTTCGCCGGAGGCACCTCTGCCCCTTCCCCAGTCAGTGAGGAGGCTATTGACCTCCTGAGGTCCATCTCTGTGGGTCAGTCGACCATCATAAATGCCATACAGGGACTGGTAACTCAAGTCCATCAGAGTAATGCGTTCCTGGATGGCATTCACAGTGCTCTGGCTGGCCTACAGAGATCCTTTCAGGCTCTGGCCTTCACACTGACAGCAGCCAGTCACCCTTTGTCTTCCATCCCCCCTCCACCTTCCTCTTCCTAATCCCAAACCCCTCTGCCTGACCCAGACAAAGCAGACAAACAGACAAGCATGCATCCTCCTCAAGATCGAAGGGTAGCGCTAACAAACACAGGCACCACAGGACACACCACCATCATGCGCACAAACAACACCCACCTGGCAGTCAGGAGTCAGGTTGGGGCACTTACATGTGCCATATGTGCATGTTGCACATATCTGTTTGGACTGGCCTATGGCCTTTAATTTTGTACAAATTTATGTATGTATTTATATTTAATAATTTTTCTGAGCCAACCAGTTGTTGGTTACGAAGGTTACATTTGTCCTGCCTTTATTTTCTTAGGGCTGTTTTGGTCTTGGCTGCTTTTGTTTGTATGTGTGTAAATTTTGTGTGAGTGGCGGTTGTGCTACCAGTTGTGTCTGGGCAGCATCTATGGTTGTGTGCTTTGCTTTTGTCCCACAGTGATGGGTGTGTATTGTGTGATGGGCATGTGTATGTTAGAAACGTGTGGTGTTGACATGTGTTATTTGCAGTGTTGTGTGCCTTTGTGTGGTTGTACTGTGGGCATGAGTGTGTGGGGGGATTGGTATGTCAGATCCGTTGTGATGTGTGTTTGTATGGCATGAGGTATGCCTTGTTGTTAGGATGTGTGATTGTGTGTGTTCGTCTTCTGGTGTTGTTTTGTATGTATGATTTGGCAAGTGGAGGTCTGTATTGTGGGTGCTTAACTGAGCTTTTGTGGTATTGCAGTTGTGGTGTAGTAGTTTTGTTTGGTGGTGTTGTGTGTTTCTGTGCCAGTGCTGTGTATCTGGGAGTTGGTGTGTGTTCCAGCAGTGTGTGTGTGTGATGGCCGTAGTGTGTTTACTATGTTTGTGTGTGTGGGTAAGTGGCTGTGTGTGTGTTTGTGTGTGTGTGTGTGCGCGTGTCCATGTGTGATTATGTGTGTTTTTTGCCCTCGCCACCAGTTCCAAATGTGTATGTTGTGTGTGTGTAGGTCCTTTGGCTTTTTGCAACAGTGACAGTTAAGTGTGCGTACTCACGGTTGTTGTTGTCGTCGCTGGTTCCAGAGTCGTTGGGCAAGCAGGAGCAGCGGAAAGACATGTAGTTCTGGTTCCATGGTGGCTCCAGACAAGTATGGCTTCCGGAAGGTGAGTGTCTCCTTTTATACTGTTAGTTTACGCCAGGGTTTCCATGGGTGATGCGTGGCAGGAACCTTGGCAGTGTGCAGCCTCGTAATATGTCAGAGGAAACATGGTCTCCGCCAGCCTGCAGGTGGCAACCATTTGATCGCGTTGGCCTGACAGCACTGGCGGTGCCGGCGGTGGTTTGGCTGTATTCTGTTGGGAATACTACCATGGTCATAATCTGGTGGCCTTCTCTGCCAGACTGTTGGTGGTGCAAACACCACCACCAACATGGTGGTACTGAGACCGCCAAACTCGTAATGAGCCCCTTAGTGTGCTTATAGTGTCTTTAGCTTGACTAGGATTTAAAATTGTGCTCGGACTGCCAGACCATGGCGTCGAAAGCTTTGAGGGAGCTGTCCCTAAAGCTGCTTTCGGCCCGGAAGCCGATGCAGTTAGCGCGACTTCTAGGAGGTCGTGGGACTGCTCCAGGAGCCCCAAGTCTTCTTCCTTGCACTCAAGGTCCTCAGGACACTCAAGGAAGAAGCAGAAGAGGAAGAAGAAGTCTAAACGGACTTCGACTTCAGCTCGTCCGTCGCCCTATGTGACGAATGAGGAACATCTGTGTTCCAAGCACAGTTCTGCAGAGCCGTTGCCAGGTCCGACTCTGCGGCCGCCCTGTTTCCGGGAGCTGGAGCGGCCCCCGCTCAACTAAAGGATTTTTACGAGGTCATGCGCCACATATGAGAGTGGGCCGACCTCTCTGGAGCGTCTTCGGGCCCCGGGTGGTCATAGGAGGCCCCATCAGGTTCTGCGCTGACAGCTCCAGCCTCGGCTCCGATGGGGTCTCATGGATCTGATCTCAGAGCCGGATTGTCACCATTCGTGCCAATGAAACCTTCTCTGGCACCGATCCCGACGCCAATGCTCCCAGCACCACCAGCGCCCACTACTGGCGCAAGCCCTATTCTCATGCCCGACAACTCGAAGTCGGAATGATATTGATCAACGTTGATTACGGTGCTGGCAGGACTCATTGGTCCTAAGTTGTTGCCTGAGCATTTCCGTCAGCAGCCATGCATGGCGGAAGGGTGAGTGGGGTCAATGGACCCTTTAGAATACCAGTTAGAGCTCCCATCTGCATTGGACTGGTAAGAGGAGCTAGGGGATGCCAATGAACTGGACATCTCTCCAGATACTGGCTTGCTCTCTCCACCCACAGTGGCTATGAAGGAGAGAGCATCTTATGCAATGGTGGTGAAGAGGGCAGAAGACGTCCTTGACCTTGAACTTCCCTCTGTGGCGGTCAAGACTAACCTCTTGATGGAGGTACTTCAGCCTGGGGCTTCTTCATCCGAACCCCTATTGCCCTTAAATGAAGCACTAACTGATGTTCTGCTGTGATCTTGGTCCAAGCCCATCACAGGGGTTTCTGTGAACAGGACAATTGCTCGCCGCCATCACCCTGCCCCAGGTGATCCTAGTTTCTGCACCCAACACCCCACCCCTGAGAGCTTGGTAGTCTAAGCCTCAATTTCCCAAGGCGCATTCCCTACCGCTCTCCCGGACAAGGGATCCAAGAGGCTGGATAGCTTAGGGAAGAAAATGTTTTCTTCCACCAGCCTAGCATTGTGATTGGTGAACACTGCATGCCTGTTGGGGCATTATTCCTATAACTTGTGGAATATGGATCCTGAAGTGCCTCCATAAGTCCCAGGGAAGGCCTGGGACATCCTCTCCCAAGCAGTGAAAGATGGGAGAGATGCAGGGAAGTTCACAATTTGGTGTGGTTCGGACACAACTGACTTGCTGGGCAGAGCGGTTTCCTGGACAGTGGCCTTGAGGTACAATTGCCTAGCTGAGAACATCTGGCTTTTTGGGTGATGTCCAGGCCAACCTCATGGACATGCCCTTTGACAAGACTCATCTTTTCAGAAAGAAGGCAAAGAAGGCAGACTCAGCACTGGCACACTTCAAGGACTCGCAGGCTACGGACTCCACATCAACTTGCTGGAAGCTCTGTGCGATCCGACTAGCATTGAAAGCATTTCTTCCCTCTGTCAAGGGGAAGTTAGGGCAGGAGTTCACGGACAACACCACTGCCATGTGGTACTGCATCAAGCAGGGCCGAGTGGGGTCATGGACACTTTGTCAAGAGGCCCTGCATCTCTGGACATGGCTGGAACAGCAGGGCATAAACCGGGTGGTTCAACACCTGGCAGGTTGCTGATTACGAGTGGTGTCTCCATTCGGAGGTGGCACAAGGACTCTTTCAACTCAGCGGTGGGGAGAGCCTTGGTTAGATATGTTCGCCTCCAAAGAGAACGTGCAATATCAGCAGTTTTGGGCATTGGAGTCTCCAAAATGTCTATCGCTCGGAGATGCTTTCATCTCAAGTGGAGTTCAGGCCTCCTGTACCCCTTTCCGCCCATACCACTTCTGCCCAGAGTTCTAAAGAAGAACAGGAACAATCAGGCCAAAATTATCATTGTGGCTCCTGACTGGGCACGGAGTGTCTGGTGTCCCGAGCTTTTGACAATGAGCATTGAATCTCCAATCAGGCTTTCCCTTCAAGAGGATCTTCTGTCGCAGCAGCAGGGGAGGTTCTCCACCCAAACCTGTCAACTCCCCACCTCCTTGCCTGGAGGTTGAGCGGCGACAGTTGATAGCTTTTGACCTTCCTCCCGAAGTCTGTAATGGTATCTTGGCAGCCAGGTGTTCCTCTGATGGCAAAACCTCAATTGTAAAATATTGTACAGAAAAAAGTATATTGACCCTCTTTCTGACTCTCTTCTGCTCTGGGTACTCTTAAGGGTTACTTTTCTTTTTGCTTGCCTTCCTGGGGATGCCTGACCTATCCTCTTTACTTAAGTCCCCTAATGTAAATAGGTTTCTCAACGACTTGTACATATGTTTCCCCCTTCACCCTTTATCAGTCCTCATTGATATCTTAATTTAGTTATCACATACCTAATGTGTGCTCCCTTTGAGCTGCTGCGCAGTTATCCCCTCCAACTGCTTACCATCAAGACAGCCTTTCTAGTGGCAATGACATCTGCCCAGAGGGTGAGTGAGCGGCATGCTTTATCACCCAAACCTCCCTATCTTACTGTGTTCCGAGACAAAGGCCTCTTTCCTCCTGAAAGTGGTGACCCTATTTCATTTGGGACAATCTGTCACCCTGCTCCACCACATTCCTCTAAAGATGAGGAGCCACTCCACCATCTGGACCCATAACGACTGGTGTTGTTCTACCTTTACCACACAAAAGAGTTCCAGGTGGACAACCAACTCTTCGTGGGCTAGGTAGAAGCTAAAAAAGGTTGGGCAGTAAAGAAACAAACCGCTTTGCACTGGGTCATTCTCTGTTTCAAGATCTGCTATGCCCTGGCTAAAAAGCAGCCTCCTGAGAAGTAGAAATCTCTATCAGTTACTTACCTTTGGTAACAAATTAGCTTGTAGAGCTAGCTGCAGATTCCTACCAGACCCGCCCGTGCCTCCCTGCTCTGCGGACATATTTCTAGGGTTAGGAATGCTTCCTTTCAGGGCCGTAGTTTGGACACACATTTGTCAGTTCACTTCAAGGCTCTGTGCTTCTGGCGTGGAAAGCTGTGAAAAATAAGTGATGTCCACATGCCTGGGTGGTGTCTATATAGGTGAGCGCGGCTTCACTTCCAGCATCAATGACGCTGCTGATGCTGCGTGGAACCATACAAAGCCACCCAATGGTGCACAGGGGTATTGCTCACGTGAAATTTTCCGTGTTCAGACTAAGGCCTGGAAATTCAAAGGTAAAGAATATGCAGCTAGATATTGTCTCTACCAGATAATGTGTTGCCAAAGGTAAGTAACTTCTTCGATTCATACAAATATTATACTTTAAGTCTATAGGTTATTGTTTTTATGAAATGTATATTGTTAGTAAAGGTGTTGTAGAGGTTTAGGCCCGAATTTAAGAAAAGTGGGGCGCATTAGGATCAATAGCGTCATAATAGCATCATAATTTCTGACCCTATTGTGATACATAGCAGGATTAGTGCCAAAAATGTTGGCGCCAATCATTCAAAGTACATAGAGGCCCATTATAAACAATGGCGTGCCTCAATTTAATGCCTGCTCTCCACAGGCGTTAAAAATGACGCAACAACTGGCTCAGTGGAATCTCATAGATGGATATGCTGCATGCGGGGTGTCGGTGGTCGTGGTGAGTGTGCATGTAGTGAATGGGGTGGATGTATGGGGGTCTGCTATTGTGATGACAGTGGGCATGATGGGACTTGTGGATGGATCTGGGAGTGTTGATGGGGTGAAAGCTGGTGTGAGTGGAGTAGTGTCTGTGAAGGAGGCGGTGGAGGAGTCTGTGTAGGGAGTGGATGTGGTTGTGTCTGCATGTGTCTGTTTGCTGCGTGCATGGCGCTGGTGGGACTTGTGGTGCCTATTTGTCTATGTGAACCATGTCTGTTGAGGTGGATGAATGCTGGTCTGACTGTGTGCTCTGGATGGGTGTGGGAGAGGGATGTGGAATTGGGCACAGGTAGCTGGATTCTGCAAAAGGCAGTTTCTGGACTAAGACTGTGTGGTGGAAACAGTAATGCACGGATTCTGGCATCAGGCGGGCCCTAGTGTGCGCGTGCAGCCATGGTTTTGACAGTATTCCCCCCCCTCCCTAGCGCACTCTGGCCTGGTTTATGAGGATGGAGGCGGTGAAAGCACCGCACGAGTCGTGGGGCATGCACTTCATGTGCTGGAACCCAGGAGTCATTTTCTGTCCGTAGCCTTTCCATGCTATCAGATACCATAAGGTGCGGCCTCTGAATTTTGAATCTAAAATCTGTCGCACTTCATATTCCCATTCTCCTTGCACTAGAACTGGAGAAGGACGAGAACAGGATTTTTTATGTGCTTTTTTCAGAAGGGAAGTATGAAAAATGGGGTGAATATGTAATGGTGTGGGTAAAAGTAGTTTGTATGTCACTGGATTTTTCTGCTGAAGTACTGTGTAAGGACCACTGTAGTTAGGATGGAACATATGTTTTTTCTTAAAGGTGATGTGACGAGTTGAGAGCCACACTTTATCTACTGGCTTGTATTGTGGACCTTCACAATGTTTTTTATCATAATCTCTTTTATATTTTAGTTTCGCTTTTTTCAGGTGTTGTTGAATTTGCTTTTGCACCTGATGAAGTTGTTGTATAGTATCTGAGAATGTGGGAGTAAGAGAGGTCTCTTGGGGTATTGTGATAGGTAATGTAACAGGGTGATACCCAAACATCCCATAAAAAGGTGTTGATCCTGTGGATGTATGGTAAGAGTCATTATAGGCTAATTCAGCTAGCCAAATCATTGATACCCCGGAAGTTACCGCCTTTTCTGCATGAGCTCGTAAATATTGCTTTAATGATTGATTTAATCTTTCGGTTTGTCCATCTGTTTGTGGATGATGACTGGTGGACAGAGTGGATGTGACTTGCAATGTTTTACACCATGTTTGCCAGAAAAGTGAGGTAAGTTCCGATCCTCGGTCAGAGAGTGTCACTTTAGGCAGTCCATGAAAGCGAACCACTTGATTTAGAAGTATAATTGCCAAATCACTGGAAGTAGGTAATTTTTTGCAAGCAATGAAGTGTGCATATTTAGTGAGACTGTCTACATCTACGAGAATTACTGAATGATGTTGTACTGACGGTAATCCTGTAATAAAATCTGCAGATATATATTCCCATGGCTTATTTGGAGTTGGGAGAGGTTGTAGAAGTCCTTTGGGCTTTGAATGACTTGTTTTTGTTCAGGCACAGGTTTCGCGGTCTGTTATCATTTGTTTAATATCTTTTACTAGGGTAGGCCACCAAAAGTATCTTTGAATTAATTCAAGTGTCTTTGGGATGCCTGGATGTCCTGCTATGGGGATGGTGTATAGCCAGTGTAAAGAAATGGCTCCCTGTTGCAGTTACCCCCCACTTTTTGCCTGATACTGATGCTGACTTGACTGAGAAGAGTGCTGGGACCCTGCTAACCAGGCCCCAGCACCAGTGTTCCTTCACCTAAAATGTACCATTGTATCCACAATTGGCACACCCTGGCATTCAGATAAGTCCCTTGTAACTGGTACTTCTAGTACCAAGGGCCCTGATGCCAAGGAAGGTCTCTAAGGGCTGCAGCATGTCTTATGCCACCCTAGAGACCCCTCACTCAGCACAGACACACTGCTTACAAGCCTGTGTGTGCTAGTGAGAACAAAATGAGTAAGTCGACATGGCACTCCCCTCAGGGTGCCATGCCAGCCTCTCACTGCCTATGCAGTATAGGTAAGACACCCCTCTAGCAGGCCTTACAGCCCTAAGGCAGGGTGCACTATACCATAGGTGAGGGTACCAGTGCATGAGCACTGTGCCCCTACAGTGTCTAAACAAAACCTTAGACATTGTAAGTGCAGGGTAGCCATAAGAGTATATGGTCTGGGAGTTTGTCAAACACGAACTCCACAGCACCATAATGGCTACACTGAAAACTGGGAAGTTTGGTATCAAACTTCTCAGCACAATAAATGCACACTGATGCCAGTGTACATTTTATTGTAAAATACACCCCAGAGGGCACCTTAGAGGTGCCCCCTGAAACTTAACCGACTATCTGTGTAGGCTGACTAGTTTTAGCAGCCTGCCACAAACCGAGACATGTTGCTGGCCCCATGGGGAGAGTGCCTTTGTCACTCTGAGGCCAGTAACAAAGCCTGCACTGGGTGGAGATGCTAACACCTCCCCCAGGCAGGAATTGTCACACCTGGCGGTGAGCCTCAAAGGCTCACCTCCTTTGTGCCAACCCAGCAGGACACTCCAGCTAGTGGAGTTGCCCACCCCCTCCGGCCAGGCCCCACTTTTGGCGGCAAGGCCGGAGAAAATAATGAGAAAAACAAGGAGGAGTCACTGGCCAGTCAGGACAGCCCCTAAGGTGTCCTGAGCTGAAGTGACTCTAACTTCTAGAAATCCTCCATCTTGCAGATGGAGGATTCCCCCAATAGGGTTAGGATTGTGTCCCCCTCCCCTTGGGAGGAGGCACAAAGAGGGTGTACCCACCCTCAGGGCTAGTAGCCATTGGCTACTAACCCCCCAGACCTAAACACGCCCTTAAATTTAGTATTTAAGGGCTACCCTGAACCCTAGAAAATTAGATTCCTGCAACTACAAGAAGAAGGACTGCCTAGCTGAAAACCCCTGCAGAGGAAGACCAGAAGACGACAACTGCCTTGGCTCCAGAAACTCACCGGCCTGTCTCCTGCCTTCCAAAGATCCTGCTCCAGCGACGCCTTCCAAAGGGACCAGCGACCTCGACATCCTCTGAGGACTGCCCCTGCTTCGAAAAGACAAGAAACTCCCGAGGACAGCGGACCTGCTCCAAGAAAAGCTGCAACTTTGTTTCCAGCAGCTTTAAAGAACCCTGCAAGCTCCCCGCAAGAAGCGTGAGACTTGCAACACTGCACCCGGCGACCCCGACTCGGCTGGTGGCGATCCAACACCTCAGGAGGGACCCCAGGACTACTCTAAGACTGTGAGTACAAAAACCTGTCCCCCCTGAGCCCCCACAGCGCCGCCTGCAGAGGGAATCCCGAGGCTTCCCCTGACCGCGACTCTTTGAACCTAAAGTCCCGACGCCCGGGAGAGACCCTGCACCCGCAGCCCCCAGGACCTGAAGGACCGGACTTTCACTGGAGAAGTGACCCCCAGGAGTCCCTCTCCCTTGCCCAAGTGGAGGTTTCCCCGAGGAACCCCCCCTTGCCTGCCTGCAGCGCTGAAGAGATCCCTAGATCTCCCATTGACTTCCATTACAAACCCGACGCTTGTTTCTACACTGCACCCGGCCGCCCCCGCGCCGCTGAGGGTGGAATTTCTGTGTGGACTTGTGTCCCCCCCGGTGCCCTACAAAACCCCCCTGGTCTGACCTCCGAAGACGCGGGTACTTACCTGCAAGCAGACCGGAACCGGGGCACCCCCTTCTCTCCATTCTAGCCTATGCGTTTTGGGCACCACTTTGAACTCTGCACCTGACCGGCCCTGAGCTGCTGGTGTGGTGACTTTGGGGTTGCTCTGAACCCCCAACGGTGGGCTACCTTGGACCAAGAACTAAGCCCTGTAAGTGTCTTACTTACCTGGTTAACCTAACAAATACTTACCTCCCCTAGGAACTGTGAAAATTGCACTGTGTCCACTTTTAAAACAGCTATTTGTGAATAACTTGAAAAGTATACATGCAATTTTGATGATTTGAAGTTCCTAAAGTACTTACCTGCAATACCGTTCGACTGAGATATTATATGCAGAATTTGAACCTGTGGTTCTTAAAATAAACTAAGAAAAGATATTTTTCTATATAAAAACCTATTGGCTGGATTTGTCTCTGAGTGTGTGTACCTCATTTATTGTCTATGTGTATGTACAACAAATGCTTAACACTACTCCTTGGATAAGCCTATTGCTCGACCACACTACCACAAAATAGAGCATTAGTATTATCTCTTTTTACCACTATTTTACCTCTAAGGGGAACCCTTGGACTCTGTGCATGCTATTCCTTACTTTGAAATAGCACATACAGAGCCAACTTCCTACAGCCAGTGAAAAACTAACTTACGTAGGCTAGTTTTCGGGACAAACAAATGAGATTTGTGGAAGGGTAGGCCTTTTTTGATAGTTCTATCACGATTTGCTTGAATCCATTTCTGCCATTTCTCAATGGTAAAATAGTTATGGATGTTTTTTAAAAAGTCTTCAGTTTTTATAATACACAGAACCTTTTCTGAGGCTATTATGGCTTGTGGTGGTTGCGTTATGGGTAATATTGTAGAATCCTGTCTGGATAAAACATCAGCTTTACGATTGTCTTTACCAGGGCGAAAGGTTACCACAAAGTCAAATTCTGCAAAAAATAACATCCTTCGTAATTGACTGGGTGTTAAGAGGCGTGCTGAGCTCATGAATTGTAGATTACGATGGTCTGTGTAGACTGTGATGATATATTTTGCACCTAATGTCTCCATTCCTTAAAGGTGTCACGAATTGCTAGGAGCTCTTTTTCTGCTATTACATAATTTTGCTCTGCCTCATTCAACTTTCGCGACATACAAGCCACCAGATGAAGTTGACCAGTTTCTTTATTGCGTTGAGAGAGTACTGCACCTATTGCTATATCAGAAGCATCTGCTTCTACAACAAGTGGGCGTTCGGTACCTGAATGAGCTAAGATAGGCGCGGTAGAAAAAGCTTTCTTTAGGTCGAAAAGGCCTCATCAGCTTCTGGGGACTACAAGAAGGGTTCTTTTTTCCTCAGCAACTTGGTAATGGGTGATACTGTTTGAGAAAAATGATCAATAAATCTGCGATAAAAGTTAGCAAAACCAAGAAAACATGGTACATCTCACACAGTTTTAGGGATTGGCCAATTGTTGACAGCTTGAACTTTTCTTTCGCCCATGGTCATTCCTTGTGGGGTAAGTATAACACCCAAGAATTCAACGGTAGTGACATGAAACTCACATTTGCTCAGTTTGCAATATAAATGATGTTTTCTGAGTGTTAGAAGAATCTTTTTAACATGTTGCTCATGTTCATTTTCATTATCAGAATAAATGAGAATGTCGTCTATATAGACTATTGCAAAAAGATCCAAATATTCTCGCAGGACATCATTCAGAAAGAACTGAAAGGTTGCTGGGGCATTACAAAGTCCAAATGGCATGACAATGTATTCGAATAACCCATACCGAGTTTTAAAGGCAGTTTTCCACTCGTCACCAGTTCTCATTCTGACTAATTGATATGCTCCTCTTAAATATAGCTTTGTATAGATTGTCGCCTTTTTTACTTGGTCCAGAAGGATGGGAGTAACGGATACTTATTCTTTATCGTAGTCTTGTTAAGCGCCCTATAATCTATGCAAGGTCTAAGATCTCCATTTGCTCTGGGGACAAAGAAAAGAGGAGAGGCTGCTGGAGATTTAGAAGGGCAAATGAATCCGTTAGCTAGAAATTGGTCTAAGTACTTTCTGAGATATTGATTTTCCTGTTCCGATAAGGCATATATACGACAACTAGGAAGTATGGCTCCAGCCATGAGATCGATATGACAGTCATATGGTCTGTGCGGGGGTAAAATTTCTGCTTCCTTTTCATCAAATACATCAGTAAATGATGAATATTGCAAGGATAATACTATATCCTTCTCAGCGGCTACGTAGGATTCAATGGGAGTTTTAATGTTCATTGTCTTAAGACACTTCACTTTACAGAAAGGAGATGAAAACGCTATCTTTCTTTCTTTCCAGTCTACTTGGGGATTATGATACCTCAACTATGGCATTCCAAGAATCATCCAATACTGAGGAGCATGAATCACATCAAACGTTATCAAATCAACATGTTTAATCTTTTGCGTCTGTCCATCACAAGTTACTGATAATGGAAGAGTTTGTAGAACCACTGGTCCTCCAGATAGTAGTTTGCCATCTACTGCTTGCACCACCTCTGGTGTTTTCTTTTTCTCTCACAGGATATTCCATGATTGAACTATCAGGGCATCTATGAAATTGCCAGAAGCACCAGAGTCCACTAAAGCCTTGCCTAGATGAACTTAATCTTGTACCTGTATCTCCAGATCGATTCTTAAATGTTGTGACCTTGTTAATTGTTGATTTTGATTTATGTCTTGGGAAGGGTTAATGACTACACCCAAGAGTAACCCTTCTTTACACCTTGGGTGTTCTAGTTTTCCTTTTTGGTATCTACACTTGCTATAGCTCTTTTTGTTACAGGTATCTTGCTCTTTGGTTTTTCTGGGCACTCTTTCACAAAATGACCCTTATGGCCACAATACAAGTGTTGTCCATTTTTTCTGCGCTGTTCTTTTTCCTCTTTAGTTAAAGGTTGCCTGACTGCTCCTATCTCCATTGGTTCTGGGCTAACTTCATTATTTGGTTGTGGACCTTTACTCCTGTCTGCACGCCAAGTTCTTCTCTTAGGTTTTCTCCGTTCTCCTTTCCTTTCAGCAAGGCGATGATCCAATCTTCAAGGTTGATTAACTCTGAACAGCCAGTTGGTTGAGGATCAATTTGTGCAAGAACATCTTTCAACTCGTCTTTGAGACCTTGATAGAAAAGAGCGGCTCCTTTCTCCTCTGGCCAAACTGTTTCCGCCACTAACCGATTGAAATTAGCCAAATATGAAACTAAATTCCTATTTCCTTGGCATAACTCTAGCAACTCTCGATCTGCTGACAAGGTAATTGCTCTTTGGTCAAAGACATTTTCGAACTCTTGCACAAACCTTCTCCAATTATAGAGTAATGGGCTATCTTGGTGAACTAAGGGAACTACCCATGTGGCAGCATCTCCAGGTAAATAATAAATTAGAAATGCTACTCGGGATTGTGGATCTGGAAAGGTATTTGGTCTACAAGTGAAATGGAGTTCCACTTGTGTAAGAAAAGTCTGAACCTTATTGGGATCACCAGAAAACCGCTCGGATGCAGCTAAAGGAATTGGTGTGGGAACAGTGAGTGAAATGTTAGTTGGGGGATTCACTCCTGATGTTTGTGGTGGAACAGTATGCCAACCCATTCCCAAAGGACTTTGTTCCTTCTTTCCCACTTTGGGCCAGAAGCAGGAAAAACTTTGCGAGTCGCAAACAGCAAAATCTGCCGTTTGCGACTCGCAAATGCGTGTTTCCAATGCAGAAATGCATTCTGCGAGTCGGGACCGACTCGCAAAATGCATTTCAGAATCGCAAATAGGAAGGGGTGTTCCCTTCCCATTTGCGATTCCTAGTGGTATGCAATACCATTTGCGACCGCATAACCTTCAAGTGGATGGTAACCCACTCGCAAATTGGAAGGGGTCCCCATGGGACCCCTTCCTCTTTGTGAATGGACCCCAAATTATTTTTTCAGGGCAGGTAGTGGTCCAAGGGACCACTACCTGCCCTGAAAAAATACAGAAACTAAAGGTTTCGGATTTTTTTTTAAGTGCAGCTCGTTTTCCTTTAAGGAAAACGGGCTACACTTAAAAAATAAAAAAACTGCTTTATTTAAAAGCAGTCACGAACATGGAGGTCTGCTGACTACAGCAGGCCTCCATGTTTGCGAGTGCCTATAGTCGGTATGGGGCCGCAATTTGCGACCCACCTCATTAATATTAATGAGGTGGGTCTCTGCGACCCCATACCGACTCGCAGACGGTGTCTGAGACACCGTTCTGCATTGCACATTGCGACTTGCAATTTGCGAGTCGGAAGGACTCACAAATTGCAAGTCGCAATTTGCAATTTTCCTACATCTGGCCCTTTATCTTGTAGTTGAGCAACCTTTTCAGCTAAGGCGGCAATGGTGTTTCTCGACTCAACCAAATCATGTTGTATTTGCGTAACTACTTTAAACAAATCGTCCAAGGTGGCCATATTGACAACTCAAGCGTAAACCAGGAGGATTTAAATTTGTGGCTCACTATTCTGTCAGCGAGACCAAATCCTCAGGGTACACACGTTGTTGCCAATAGGCCCACCTCCAAATCTACAAGCTTTAACAGTGCAGAGTCTTAGAGTGGCCAAGTGGGGGGTAGGGAGTTAAGGAATGGTACAGCGGGGAAGGAGACCTGCGGAAGCAAGAATCACAGATACTACAGAGAAATACCAATCACAGAGCTCTTTGGAATCTGTCAACTATAAATCCAGCAGTCGCTTGGAACAATAGTAAATCATAGCACCTTTCATAAGTTTCAAGAAATGAAAGGTTAACACGGTATTCACTCAAAGAAATGTCATTTCACATTTCCAAAACTTTCCAAGATACGCGATTTCAGTTTGTGTCCATACTTTGCATTAACCATAATCAAATATTTCCTTGAGTTCAAATCATTGCCTTAGCATTTATTCATAACCATTTAAACCTCTTCTGGGCAACCGTGCTTATACAATGTATCTCTGTTGCAACCGAGCAACTCCACAAGTAAGCAGCTAATGCTGAAAAGTGACTGCGAGAAAGCGGTAATGCTGTAAGAGGAAATCATTTGCTTAGTTTGTTATCAGTCTAAATATTTACAACTGACTGCCAAGGATTACTACTTTCTTCAAAAAAAGAATATCAACCTTTAAACAGTTTCATCAATAAGAAAACGGACAATGGAAGCTAGAAACCACCATCCGTCTTATCTCCCTGAGTGTCTGCTACTCGCTGATTCAGGTGCCTCAACACAGGGAAATCCCAGGTGACCTGCAGGAACATGGAAACACCCGACTTCAAACAGAAAGCTCCGGTCCTCACAAGATCCTCAGAATAGTGAGCAGTGAGAACTGGGCGGGATCACTTAAATAGACTTGAGCCCCGCCCCATGTGCCACGCCCAAAGTTCCCCACCCAAGATGGCTGTTATAAAGATACTTGGGACCAATTCCATGAAAAAAAGATAATGCACGTATAACGCGCTGCAGCAGCTACTGGATTCTGGACAAAGACTGTGTGGTGGAAACAGTAATGCACGGATTCTGGCATCAGGCAGAGCACGCGCGCAGCCGTGGTGTTGACACCTAGTTCTCACCCCATTCATCAGCATGTGCTGCCCGTAGGGGGAAGGTTGTTACATTTTCTCCAGGAGCGAGGGTTAATAACATCAGACTCCTGGGTGTTGAGCGTAATGAGAAAAAGTTATTCCCTTACCTTTTGGCAATCCCCTTCTCCCCCCCATCATTCCTTTTGCTCAGAAGAGCATCTCCTGTTGCTTCAACAGGAGGTGCAGAGTCTCCTGTTAAAGGACGCAGTGGAGTTGGTTCTGGAGCAGGAAAGGGGTCAGGGATGTTAACCAAGGTATTTCCTGATTCCCAAGAAGGATGGACGTTTGAGGCCTATGCTAGACCTGAGGATTTTGAACTGGTTCCTCAAACAAGAACAGTTCAAAATTGTGACCCTAGCACAGGTGCTTCTTGCATTGGACAAGGAAGACTGGATAGTGTCTATTGACTTGCAGGATGCTTATTTTCACATCCCTATTCTGAGGTCGCACAGGAAGTATCTTCGGTTCCTTCACCTACATGCCTGGAGATTGAAAAGGGCAATCTGAGTTCTTTTTCTCTCCTTCCAGAAGTGGTGGATGTTATTTTTATTGGCCAGGCGACACTCCACCAAGACTGTCTATGCCAGCAGATGGGCAAAATGTGTTAATTGGTGTGGAGAGAGAGAAATTGATCCTTTAAAGGCCCATTTGTCTAATGTTTTGCCATTTGTACTTTCCTTAGCACGAAAAGGTTGTGCAGTTGCAAAAGTGAAAGGGTATTTATCTGCACTGTCTGCTTTTATTTGTTTACCTAATCAGCCTTTTTTATTTAGGTCCCCTATAGCTATTAGGTTCCTTACGAATTTAACAAATAAATTTCCTCCCACTCTGTTCGTAATGCCTCAGTGGGATTTGAATTTAGTTTGAACTTTTTTGATAGGTTCGTCGTTTGAACCAATCCATAGTTGCCCGTTGAGGCTCCTAACTTTTAAGACAGTTTTTCTAATAGCCATCACGTCGGCTAGGAATGTTAGTGAGTTTCAGACTCAGTGTAAAACCTCCTTATACTACCTTCCATGCCAAAAAGGTGGCTTTGAGAACCAGGGTGGCTTTCCTACTTAAGATAGTCACTCCCTTCCATCTATGACAATGTAGAACCCTTCCATCCTTTTACCCTCCTCCCCATCCATCAAAGGAGGAGGAAAGGCTGTATCTCCTGGATCCGAAAAGGGCCCTGAGCTTCTACATAGAAAGGACAAAGGACTTTAGAACTGATAATAAGCTCTTCATTGGCTATGTGGAAGGGCAAAGCCGTCCACAAGAGGACCCTTTCAAGGTGGGTCATTCTTTGCATAAAGATATGTTATTCGGTAGCAAAGAAGGTTCCTCATGAGGGCATTAGGGCTCATTCCACCAGGGCTTTAGCTAGAGGTGTGCCTTTTGCTGACATTTGTAAGGCAGTAACTTGGAGTTCCGTCCACACTTTCACAAAGCATTATTGTTTAGACTCAGAAGTGAGGAGGGATGGCCATTTTGCCCATTCTGTTTAGCAGGACTTCTTGGTTAGACCAGTCGGGCACCCACCTCTGAGTGCGGGACTGCTTTGGGATTCTATTCATAAGGTGAGGTAGTTGTATCCATCAGAAGAACAAGTTACTTACCTTTGGTAACGCTTTTTCTGGTGGATACAATAGCTACCTGTGGATTCCTTGCAGTTCCACCCGCCTCCCCGCTGCCTGTCTGGTCATACCAAGAGTACTATTGATGTTTATTAAATGATGTTATAGTTTATGTTATACATGTTATAGTTATAGATTTTTAGGTGTATATGATTTGTATATATATATATATATATATATATATATATATATATATATATATATATAAAAGATTTTTGTCATGTATATATTGAGTTGGTACATACTGTGCTTGTGATGTTGGTATTAACCTGTTCGCTTTGAAGGCACAGTAAAAAGTATTGAAACTGACGTCAGCACACCGGCGAGGACTTCTTATGGCTCTCATGATGTCAGAAAGAGTCGCGTGCGGAGCTCTGCTATTATGACGTCCTCGTCAACGTGGAGAGCTAGGTAAAAAATTCAGTTGAATGCTGGAGCATTGGGCGAATTCATAATGTGTGGAATCCGCAGGTAGCTACTGTATCTACCAGAAAAGCGTTACCTTAGGTAAGTAACTTGTTCTTTCTGTCAGAGGGCCCAGTTGAAGAAGAGCCTTCCTGCCGGCCAGGCCTGCGGACCCCTGGGAATGTGTCACGGACCCCAGGTTGGGAACCACTGATCTACGCTACCTTAGATAGGTCAAAACTGTCACTAGACAAAACTTCCATCTCTCTTCAGCAGGTACATTAATCACTAGAGTTATCTTGACGTTTTTATTTTTGTCGGAAAACTTATAAGATACTTTGCAGTGTTTTAAAGCTGCTGCACAAATTAACTAACAAATATAAAAACATTCACATGTTTCTATGGAGGCCCCAGCTGGAGAAGTACCTTCCTGCCTGGGAATGTGTCACGGAAGGGGTCCGAGGACCACAGGTAGGGAACCGCTGCCCTAGGCTATTGGTGTTCTTTTTGGTTCTATATATAGAAGATGCAAATAATATTGTTAAAGAATCCATGTTATCTCTTCTGAGCCTTCCCTTCTGTTTCGCAGGAACATAATAACATGTATATAGTCCTTGTATGTTTTAACTTTATAAATTCAGAAAGGCAAGTTCCAGAATACACACCAACCCAGCCTGAATGTGACATAGGACAGCTTGTGATCTTTGTAACCTCTTGCTTGAGCTCGTCAGCACTTTCTGGAAAATATATTAACCTAACTCTATAGCGCATATTGTTATTGTGTTGTGCCTTTCTTATATTTGGTCTGTCTTTTAGTTCCTCGTAATATGCCAGTGTAGTCTTTCTTCTGTGTTGCTTGCTCCAGTCATTGTAATCTTTCTGCGTTCATGTTGGGTAGAGTCGTACCTTTATATCTACGGTCTCTCCAAGTTTTTTTTTCGTTTTTTTTAAGGGTTGAGCCTGCGAGTGCCTGCGCTAGCGCATGCGTCTCGCCTGAAAGACTTCGTAATTCGTCAAGGCACGCCTAACATTACTTCCATTTCTCTGTTTGGAGCAGGGATCAAGCACTAATTGATACAACTTAATTAGTGCCAGTTCGCTGCTCCCGACGTGATCAATCAATCAATCAATCAAAAAATTTATAGAGCGCGCTACTCACCCGTAAGCAGTGCTTTAAATGGGCCGGTACTCACTGGTACTGAGTACCGGCACTTTTTTTTTTCCTCCCAAGAGTACCGGAACTTCTCCGTTACAAAGGAGAGTACCGGTATTCACTGTAACAGGCCCGCATTTAAAGGGACAAATAGTCATCATGTGAGAATGCACCACATTTCTACAATGCGGCGCATGCTCTCATGATGGCCATTTCACACTGTCACGGCAGAGCAGCGTGTGACGTCACCCGCCAGGTAGCTGTGTGGCGGGAAGAAAAGAAAGCCCTTTAAAAAGCGCAATTTGCGCTGGCTTTCACTTTCTTCTTTGCCAGCACAAGCACAGCAGACGGAAAAAGCCATCATCAGACAAGGGGCAGAGGAGAGCAGCTGCAAGCAGGTTTGCTGCCAGATTGAGGACCCAACCAGGAGTCATCAAGCAGGACAGGACTCTGTGCGATTATCGAGCGACATCGAGTTTCAGCAACTGGACCCTCGTGCCATCCAGAAACAGATTGCTGCAATGAAAATTCTTGAGGTCTTTTAATGTTTGTCAGTAGCCCGCCCCAAGCCCCGCCTCTAGTCCCACCTCCTTGCCACGCCCACAACCAAAGCTCAATATGATGAGTACCTGTACTTTTTTTTTTCCATTTAAAGCACTGCCCGTAAGGGTCTCAAGGTGCTGGGGGGAGAAAAAGGAAGTGGGGGGGGCTGCCGATTGCTGTTCAAAAAGCCATATTTTGAGGTGTTTTCTGAAAGACAGGAGGTCCTGAGTCTTGCGGAGGTTGGTGGGGAGGGAGTTCCAGGTTTTAGGGGCGAGGTAGGAGAAGGATCTGCCTCCGGTGGTGGTGCGTTGGATGTGGGGGATTGTGGCGAGTGCAAGGTCGGTGGAGCGGAAGTGGTGAGTGGGAGTGTGGAAGTTCACTCTTTCGTTGAGGTAGGCTTGTCCAGTGTTGTGGAGGGATTTGTGTGCGTGGATGAAAACTTAGAAGATGATCCTTTTGTCGATAGGAAGCCAGTGAAGGGATCTGAGGTGGGAGGAGATGTGTTCATGGCATGGGAGGTCCAGGATGAGGCGGGCGGCTGCATTCTGGATCCTCTGGAGTTTTCGCTTAAGCTTGATTGTGGTGCCAGCGTAGAGGACATTTCCGTAGTCTAGTCTGCTGCTGATGAGTGCACGGGTGACGTCTTTCTGGTCTCTATGGGTATCCATTTGAGGTACTATTTGTTGTTTTTAACTTCCACTGCCCAGCAAACAGAAGGCTTGTGACTGGCAAAAACTTGCCCAGCAGGTGCAAAATTGCAAAGTTTTATTTTTAAAGCTAACTTTATTTTATTTCGCCAAGTCGAATTTTCTCAGCTTCTTCTCATGTTTTATTTTGTTTTAGCTCGTGGACGCCGTTGTCAAAAGATGACAAATAACTTCTTCGAAATATGCGAGACCTATTGCATTGCAAATGCTTGTTATAATAGAGTCACCCTACCGACAGATTTTATAAAAACCACATTAAACAGTTTTGAAATTGTAGCCTGCAGTGCTAATGTGGGTCCTGAATTCCTCCTGACATTAACCCGTTTATTTGGGTCCTCCTGCAGGTGCAGGAAACTGCTTTCGTTCCTCCTGACTGTAAGGGACAAGCTAGGCCTGCCTGCGAGGACATTCGCACGCCTCCCTGGGCAGAGCTCCGCTGCCATGGCAACATGTAAACAAACAAACATTCCAGAGCCTGTGCGCTGCGAGGGCCCTGCAGTGACACGAGGAACTGTACCAGGTCATACAGGCAGGAGCCCAGCAATCTCCTCCGAGGAGAGACGCGACCGGCGCCGGCTCCTGCAGGAACCGAGACTGTACCGACCCCTGCATGGAAAGCTGGAGACTGTAGCGACCCTGCAGGGACGGCTAGAGACAACACCGACCCCCGCAGGGACTGCTAGAGGCAGTGCCAACCCCTGCAGGGACTACTAGAGACTGCACTAGTCCATGAGAGGACAGGTACAGACTGTACCGACCTTTGAATGGACAGCCAGAGACTGTACTAATCTGTCCAGGTCCAACAGTAACACCCGGCGCCCTTAATCCCCCGCATGGACACAGAGGACACTGCCACACCGCCAGCGTCTGCGGGGGCATACGGGGTTCTATCAGCCCACTCGGGGCGAACTCCTGCAGGCTCCCCTTCCAGTTACTGCAGGGACCCCGCCAGCCCCGCCGGCAGGTGCACGCACATCTAACGGCGCATCATCTCCTGGGGTAATCACCGAGGGACCCCAGTTCCAGCTGGGACAGACAGGGCCTCCACCGGCTCCCGTTCGTTCAACACGACGTGTGCAAGGAAATTCAGGGGTCAAGAAAGCTTTGCAGTGACAGTTTGGGCATTCAGAAACTACTTCAGTGATATCAAGCTCCTGTGAACTCTCAGGACCCGGTGTTAACGCATCCAGGATATCCAAGTCCTTCAGCGGCTCTGCAGGCCACTCAGCGCCTCTACCAGCTGCCGCCGGACTACAGGAGTTATTTCCCTCGGTTTTCCTGTTTTACTCCCATCTCTTCTCGCTCTGCCAGGATGACGATGGCCGTACAGAGGAGGCAGGACTGGCACCTGACCAGTACCGGGGTTGGACTGGACTACAGTAAGCATCAGGCGTTTCCTCCACCACAGATCAGGGTAAGTGGGCAGTGTGGGACACTGGTCAGCAGAGGACTGGAGTGGGTGGGGCAAAGGACGCGTTGACGCCAAAGGTCATACAATGCACCTTCCTTTGCAGTCAGGAGGCATAACTAACCAGATCACGTAGGAGACTTCCGTTATCAGTTATTCATATCTGCGCTCCTCGACAGAGAAGCATGTATGCTGAAAGTAGAACCAGGGCCAAGTACTCGTCTGCACCGTGTCTAGACCCTCATTCTCCGCACATCCAACACTCGAGCATTCTGTTCCTCAAACATCTGTACAGCATCCTGAACACTTATTCCCCAACAGGAGCACTGATTCTCAAAACATTTGCTTAAATACTAGTTCTCACTTCGGTCTAACATTCACACAAGAAGTGAATTGTATTGAATTTGCATCTATTTAGCACTTACCCGTATTTATACTTTTTTAGCGCCGCATTCACGTCGTTTTTTGACGCAAAATCGGTGCAAAAGTACAACATACAATTGTACTTTGTAAGTTTGCGCTGCTTTTGCTTCAAAAAATGACGCAAGTGCGGCGCTAAAAAAGTATAAATATGGGCCTTAGTGCCCTAGACGAGGCGTAGAGGCGCGTGCCATATGATCGCAAGTACTCCCATTCATTCACATTTGCAAAAAACACAAGTACTTTCGTTCCCCTAACATTTTCATCAAACTATGGGTACCTTTATTTATTCTCAAGACACGTACACAGCTCTGTGAACACTGTTAACTGTTAAATACAGAAAAAATGGTGTACTGCCATTCCCCTCACATTTGTAAAATACGAGTACTTTCATTCCCCAACACTGGGAAATATGAATACTCGAATTCCCAAACATTTCAGAACTCATGAATACTGTCACTTCCCAATAATCTCAAAAGTAGGTCCTGTCTCCCCCAAACATTTCACTATTATCATCTGTACTCTCGTTCTCTACGCGTGTGTAACACAAGTAGAATACACACCATGTAACGAGGTATTGTTATTCCACTAACATCTGCACGACAGTAACTGTGTGTACACCATAACAAATACACGAAACTAAAAAGTACTCTGCTTCCCTGGGAAACGCATTCCTAGGAACAATAGAACCACATAACAGGCCATGATCAACATGCCACCATAGCTCAGTCCAACAAACACAGACCTACGTTTGTGCACACAAATCTCACATTCACCCCCACAAGATGGCGGATCAAGGAGCCATAAAGTAACATTAAAAAAAATCTGCACTGGCGCACAACATGATGCCGAACCTTCTGTTTCTGATGTCACACTCATTCGGTAGCGCCTTGTAACGTCATTACACATATTAAGGCTATCCTGCCACATAAAGTGCACATGGGGGCGTTGCTAAACCTCAAACATATATGAGGCGATGTGTCCCTAGTTAGCACTCGAACACACTTTCAATAAAAAGCATTTCAAGGAAATACATTTTCAGGAGCAAAGTTAAATCATGAAGGTTTATTAAAATAATTTGGGTGTAATTACTCGTCAGAAGTAAAAATAACATTTTCTAGGTGTAATACAGAAGGCAAAAATATAAATTAATTTAATTATATAGTAAATCAATATAGGGAATTAGAATGAGGCTCAATCAAATGGAGGTGAAATGGTATGAAGTCAAGGTAAACATTTTCTAAGTCTAAATCATCAGGTTTATGCCTGTAAAGTCAGGGAGTCTAAAGACAGGCTCACCTCCAGAAATACAATATTTTACAGACTATGCGACAGTGGAAGTCGAAGGAAATCCTACAGTCAGCATAGGGTGACAAATATAGCAATGAATGGACACATTACAGTTCAGGATTATACAGCATCACATGATGCCACCATTCCAACCCCTAACTGGATATTTATGCGCCCTATTCTGGCCTCATGTCATCCGATGGGGCTGTACAAACATTAAACAGTTGAAGTCGCACAAGTGAATAGATACTGGCAGGGAAAGCCTTGAATGCTGCAAACGTTTCCGCTGTGATTCTTCGACTACCTTATGTCAATATAAAGCATTACAAATTCACATTTTGGTTATGTGTGGTGAACAGAATAAGACATTGGCTATAATGCAAGACGAGACAGGGTTCTCCAGATTTTAAAGGAGAAATGTTTGCGGTATTTGTAGAGCGCAAACCTAGTCAAAAGGCAGCAGAGAGCAGTATAGGGTCAAAGGCTAAAATACAGCCTTCAGTGATTGGAGCAGAACCTTCGTTTGGAGAACTGGAGGGCGACTGCTATTTTTTTGTAATATAATATTCTTTAAAGAGATATGTCTTCAGCTGTTCCATAAATTAGAGAAGGGTTGGGACCGTCCTAATGCATACAGTGATGTACTGGCAGATCCTGGGTGCATACATAGAGATTACCTAGGGTCCTGTTGTTTAATTTCCCCACTTCTTCTTGTAGTTTCTGATAGTGTCCTGGCTGCGGCTTTGTAGAGAGCAACAGCAAGCAGTGTGCTTGTCAGCTAGATACACAGCAGTGAAGTCATGATGGTTTTGTAGATAAAGGAGCTGCTTTTGAAGATGGTGCCACTTGGCAAAGAGAGACACTGGAGTTCCATCAAATGGGGGTAATGTGGTCATATTTCCTCAGGCCCCTTATGAGATGTGCTGTGACATGGAGAATGTCTTTAGGGTAGCTGCAAGTAAATGCCTCTTTTTAGGTCAAGCGCACAATCGCTTTCCGACCTGTTGCTATTTATCTGTGGGCTTTTAACCACGCCCATCTCGCGCCCATCACTTTCACTCGTTCGTGGGCATGCCTTTCAAAAATCCTGTGATGTCATTGATAAATGCTTTACGTTTGTCCCGCCTTGGGGCGGTTTTGTTACTGCTTTGCAGACTGACCCTGTTACATGGATAATTGCATGATTGCCTATATACTTCAGTGTGGGCAAACTATTTTTTTCTTTTGTCTCTCCCTTTCATGCTCCATGGCAGCCATGGCCTATCAGCGGTATTGGAATGCTTGTCACATTGTTCACACTGTTACCTAATCAGAGTCATTTCTTTTGGCTCTCCCCTTCAAGCTCCATAGCTTTCCCAAAAACAATAGTAATTGATAAATGCTTTACTAAAAAACACAGAAATCCAGAGGCTCTCTGGGCACAGTGGGAGAGTCAATACTACAATATTCCCCGCACTTGTGAAAACTTGACCCATAATGCTTTGCAAGCATTATTTTTCCCAACATTTTTGTCCATAACTGCATCTGTGGTGGTCCTAGGACAAATAGGACCACCACCAAAACGTTCAGCATGACACACTCTTTCTGTCCATGTTTGGGTCCACGAACTAGGTTAGTGGGGACCCCAAAATAATAACCCCTCCAACCATTCAGTGTCTTTTTAAGCTCTCTTGCAGTTGAAGCTTTTGTTTTACAGCTGGGAGTAGTTTGTGTTTTAAGGGCCTTAATATTGCAGTAAGCTTGTTAGGCCTGACTTGTGAAAGGCATTATGCTCTTTAGGGGCTACATATATGATTACCCTGCATTACATTCTGCCATTCTGTTTACATGTTGGTCTACCTTCTAGGGGCCAACTATATAATTACATGACCATGTTTCTTACAGATGCTATTTTTATTGTGGTGTTCTCTAAGGGCTGTTCTGAGCATTACATTCAACATACTAGAATAATTGCTACACTTGGTCATCCCATAATGCTTTGCAGGACATTCTTTTACAAAACATTTGAGCTCATAACTCAGCCTGTGGTGGTTCTAGGACAATGGGACCACCTTTGTTCACCACAACATGCTCTTTCTGTCTAGATCATCTCTGGGTCCCCACACTAGGTTAGTGGGGACCCCAAAATATTAACCCTTCCCACCATCCAGTCCCTTTTCAATCTCTTTCTTATGGCTGAAACATTTGTTTTATGGCTGAGAGGAGCTTGTGTTTTAACCTCTTAGCTGCTGGGCCTTTCCTCCCCCCACAGTGCTGAGCCATTTTTTGGCTATTTGGGGTGGTTTGCGCTTAGGCCTTCATAACTTTTTGTCCACATAAGCTATCCACGCCAAATTTGCGTCCTTTTTTTCCAACATCCTAGGGATTCTAATGGTACCCAGAGTTTGTGGTTTCCCCTGGAGGAGACCAAGATATTAGCCAAAATACAGTGAAAATTTCGTTTTTTTAAAACAAAAATGGGAAAAAAGGGCTGCCGAAGGGTGCTTTCAGCCTCCTTCCAGTTAGTGACAGGAATGGGTGTGAAACAAATGCTGGATCCCGGAAAGCTAAACATTTCTGAAAAGTAGACAAAATTCTGAATTCAGCAAGGGGTCATTTGTGTAGATCCTACAAGGTTTTCCTGCAGAAAATAACAGCTGAAATAAAAAAAATATTGAAATTGAGCTGAAAACAACAGCCATTTTTCTTTATGTAACTGTAACTTTTTCCTGCGATGTCAGATTTTTGAAAGCAATATACCGTTATGTCTGCTGGACTCTTCTGGTTGCGGGGATATATAGGGCTTGTAGGTTCATCAAGAACCCTAGGTACCCAGAGCCAATAAATGAGCTGCACCCTGCAGTTGGTTTTCATTCTATACTGGGTATACAGCAATTCATTTGCGTTTCCAAAATGGGCTCAAGATAAGGTTTGGAGGAGCAGTGGTTATTTGCAAATCTCTGAATTCCGGGGTGACCATACTAGCATGTGAATTGCAGGGCATTTCTCAAATAGACGTCTTTTTTACACACTCTCTTATATTTGGAAGGAAAAAATGTAGAGAAAGATAAGGGGCAATAACACTTGTTTTGCTATTCTATGTTCCCCCAAGTCTCCCGATAAAAATTATACCTCACTTGTGTGGGTAGGCCTAGCGCCCGCGACAGGAAATGCCCCAAAACACAACGTGGACACATCCAATTTTTTGACAGAAAACAGAGCTGTTTTTTGCAAAGTGCCTACCTGTAGATTTTGGCCTCTAGCTCAGCCGGCACCTAGGGAAGCCTACCAAACCTGTGCATTTCTGAAAACTAGAGACCTAGGGCAATCCAAGATGGGGTGACTTGTGGGGCTCTGACCAGGTTCTGTTACCCAGAATCCTTTGCAAACCTCAAAATTTGGCTAAAAAAACACGTTTTCCTCACATTTCGGTGACAGAAAGTTCTGGAATCTGAGAGGAGCCACAAATTTCCTTCCACCCAGCGTTTCCCCAAGTCTCCCGATAAAAATGGTACCTCACTTGTGTGGGTAGGCCTAGCGCCCGCGACAGGAAATGCCCCAAAACACAACGTGGACACATCCCATTTTTGACAGAAAACAGAGCTGTTTTTTGCAAAGAGCCTACCTGTAGTTTTTGGCCTCTAGCTCAGCCGGCACCTAGGGAAACCTACCAAACTTGTGCATTTTTGAAAACTACAGACCTTGGGGAATCCAAGATGGGGTGACTTGTGGGGCTCTGACCAGGTTCTGTTACCCAGAATCCTTTGCAAACCTCAAAATGTGGCTAAAAAAACACGTTTTCCTCACATTTCAGTGACAGAAAGTTCTGGAATCTGAGAGGAGCCCCAAATTTCCTTCCACCCAGCGTTCCCCCAAGTCTCCTGATAAAAATGGTACCTCACTTGTGTGGGTAGGCCTAGTGCTCGCGACAGGAAATGCCCCAAAACACAACGTGGACACATCCCATTTTTTTACAGAAAACAGAGCTGTTTTTTGCAAAGTGCCTACCTGTAGATTTTGGCCTCTAGCTCAGCCGGCACCTGGGGAGACCTACCAAACCTGTGCATTTTTGAAAACTAGAGACATAGGGGAATCCAAGATGGGGTGACTTGTGGGGCTCTGACCAGGTTCTGTTACCCAGAATCCTTTGCAAACCTCAAAATGTGGCTAAAAAAACACGTTTTCCTCACATTTCGGTGACAGAAAGTTCTGGAATCTGAGAGGAGCCCCAAATTTCCTTCCACCCAGCGTTCCCCCAAGTCTCCCGATATAAATGGTACCTCACTTGTGTGGGTAGGCCTAGCGCCCGCGACAGGAAATGCCCCAAAACACAACGTGGACACATCCCATTTTTTGACAGAAAACAGAGCTGTTTTTTGCAAAGTGCCTACCTGTAGATTTTGGCCTCTAGCTCAGCCGGCACCTAGGGAAACCGACCAAACCTGTGCATTTATGAAAACTAGAGACCTTGGGGAATCCAGGATGGGGTGACTTGTGGGGCTCTGACCAGGTTCTGTTACCCAGAATCCTTTGCAAACCTCAAAATGTGGCTAAAAAAACACGTTTTCCTCACATTTCGGTGACAGAAAGTTCTGGAATCTGAGAGGAGCCACAAATTTCCTTCCACCCAGCGGTCCCCCAAGTCTCCTGATAAAAATTATACCTCACTTGTGTGGGTAGGCCTGGTGCCCGCGACAGGAATAGATCACAACGGTCAATGTTGGTCCTTACATGAGGCAGCTGTTGACCCTGGGGTGATCCATTCCTGACGCAGGCACTAGGTGTAGGCACTCAAGTGGGGTAGTGTTTTTATCAGGACCGGTAGGAATTTTGTGGATCCCAGCATATTCCTGTAGTTTGTGTGACAGAAATGTGAGAAAAATAGAGTTTTTATTCAACATTTCAGCTTTGCAGGGTATTCTGGGTAAGAAAACTTTGGGGAATCCACACAAGTCACACCTCTGTGGACTCCCCCGAATGTCTAGTTTCCAGAAATGTTTGGGTTTAATGTGTTTCTCTATATAGCTGCCGAAACCAGGACCAAAAACACAGGTGCCTGCCTTACAAACCAGTTTGTTTTGCGATAGATAATTTTGATGTCTCCACAGTACGATTTGGGCGGTGGAATTTGGGGCTGAACTAAATTGGGGAGCTCCCAAGAGAGCACTCTCTCTCTCTGTATGCCGCCGCATTCACCTGCTCTCTGGGTTGAGCTAACCCACTATTACCCAGTTGCACAGACTGCTTGCGAAGGGACAGCAAGACTGTCCTCATCACCCCCCTCATAATTTACTGGAAGAGGAGTTATCGAATGGGACTCCTCCGACTGAAAAATCACTCCCAGAGTCTGTGCCATTGTCCTATCCCTAAGATGCTGTCTCAGTATCTGATGTCTCAGTCTCTGATCCTATGTCAGAGCTGTCCTCTATAACTCGACTGACGGCAGCAGTCATCCATCAAGATGCTATCTCTGCTATTGGCTAAACTGTTGCTCTAAAACACTAGCCTACGTAGACAGTCACAAAATCGATGGTGTGTGTGAGATACGTGCAACAGTAGATGCCACCTTACCTGCGCTTCTTCCCTCAATCAGCACATTCTTTCAAGACACTCAAAAAACACCTTGTCACATACCATTCGTCACAGTCTTTAGCCCCTCCTGCGCCCAGTCCAACAATCATTATTGGTGGTCCCACTCCCTCCTCCTCGGGTTCCCTCATTACCACCCAGCAAAAGTGCCCTTCATCTCTCCATAGCCGCCCTCCACCCCGCACATACATTTCATTTGTATTATAGCGCAGGTAATGGCTGACTTTACTAATGTACTCAGCTATTTACATAAAATACCGATTTGCTCTTTGCAGTAGGCATATACACCTTGTGAGCTTCTTTATGGCACTAAAACTGCCACTAAACAAGTCTGACCCTTTTGTAGCAGAAACATAATCACAATACTTACTTGACTTTTTTATTGCCTCCTAAAAGCTACAGTTGAAAAGCGTCAGTTGAAGTATGTGCATTGCTTTGAAGACGCAAGCTGCAACTGCAAGACAATTGGTGGCAAAAAAAAAAAATATATATATATATATCACCTTTATATGTGGGTCTGGTTTTCCTGGGGGCCGATTGCAGCCCCCAGGGAAACCACACACGTATTGACAAAAGTGATATATATATATATATATATATATATATATAGATCTATCTCTATATATATATCTATCTACTATCTACATAGATATATCTATAGTTAGATCTATATATATACAGTATATATATATATATACATATATCTATAGATATATCTATATCTATATCTATATCTATATCTATATATATATATATATATATATATATATATATATTTTAGTTGTTGTATGGTTTCCTTGGGGGCCAAAATGGCCCCCAGGGAAACCCTACAAAAACCAAAAAAAATATTGCCCCCACAGGGGGTCGCCCTGCCCTCGGGTACCCCCTGTCCATTTATTTTTATTTTTGTTTAAAAAAAAAAAAAATTGCCCCCGGTGGGGGGGGGGGGGGGGGGGTTCCGGCCCGTTTTCCAAGGGGGCCGACCCCCCCCAAGTGAAATCCCTGGTGTCTAGTGGTGTTTCCTGGCCCCCGATCGCAGCACAGCCGCGATCGAGGGCCAGGAAACACTTTCAGAAGGCCTCGTAAGAAATGGGAGACTCTCCCCTTTCTTACGAGGCCTTCCCGAACGTGGGGAAGGCCGTTTGTGGCCATTGCGGCCGCTACCTGCTCCGATGGGGAAATCCACATAGTTACATCAGCGCGCCTCGTGGCGCGCTGACGTCACAAAGGGGCGGGTGCGGGGCGGGGGGAGACACGGAAGAGCTTCCGTGTCTCCCAGGGAACAAAATTAAAAAAAAAAATCCTCGGGTGCAATGCACCCGAGGATTTATTAACCCCCTCCCTGGTGTCGGCCACTGGTCGTGACCCGCACCAGGGAGGTAGTGCGGGCGTCGGCCAGTGGCCGACGCCCGCATTGAAAGGGTTAAGGGTCTTGTTTGTAATGTCATTGCAGTAGACCTTCTAGCCCTGAAAATGTATTACACTAAGATAAATCTCTTGTTACACTACATTTCTTTTGGTTATTTTCTTTTTATGTGTTTATGCCTTCTAGAGGCTAACTATATAGTTACATGACCATGTATCTTGCAAATGTTATTTTCATTGTGTTGTTCTCTAGGGGTTGTTGTAAGCATTATATTATAATGCCAAAAGTTAATTTCTGATAAATGTTTTCATTGGGTCTACATATTATAATAGTATATGTTTTATTAATCTCTCCGTTTTGCAGTTATGACCATGAGTCAAACCAACTTTACATCCTTATTACACTATGACTGATGGAACACTCTTGATATGTTTGGGTGACCCTTCTAGTTTATTTTTCTCGTTACTCCTCTGTGGCTGTCTTGTGTCTGTTTTTGGGAATTGTATTAGCCAGCCAGCAACTCTGATAGTGGGGTGGTGAAAGCGGTATTCTATTGGAATTAGAATGGCAGATTTAAATTAGGATGCTAAATGCCTGCATTTTCATTTTGGGCTACAGATAGAGGAGAAAGGTAAATGGAAGTGTTTTAGTTATATGCAGGGCCACTAGAATTATGAGGCAGGAAAAGACCGAATTATGAGGCAGGGTTGACCAATGTATGTGGCAAGAAAAATCCAGTTATGAATTTACAATGCCAATAACTCTAAATCAAGCAAATTCGAGACCCAATGCATTGAAAATGCTTGTTTGTATGGTCACCCTCAAGTTTTTTGGCTGATGCTGCTGTTTTTTTGACTCTGAGAGTGCACTGAGGCCTGCTAACCAGACCTCAGTGGCAGTGCCCTGACTCTAAAGTGTATGTAAAATTGGCTGTACCCAAATGGAAAAGGCTAACCTACCTGTAAGACCATAGTAAATGGTACCCTGGTACCCTGGGCATGTACGTTAGAGAGGTAAATCAGGACTTGCAGCACTGTTTGTGTCCCCTTGAGGTCCCCCAAATAAAAAAAGAGTCTCCCAGTCCGCCACTGCAGGCTGATAGAGGAGTCCCACACTGCTAGCCCAACTTTGACATTGAAAGCAATGGCAAAGCCACTGCTTCCCCTGTAGAGGTAAGTCAACTCTCTGGAAGGTCTACCAAGTCCTAAACACAGGGTACACCATATGACACAGGCAAGGCATGTACTGTACATGTCCTGACAGTAAAACCAGCAAAACTGCTATATTTACTATGGAAAAACAAAGTGGCCATTGGTGAGTACCAGGTGACACCCTGACCCCTCAGCTGTGCTAACTCGTGAATGGTGCAACCAAAGTGAGCACTCCAAGATATCAAACAACTCATTACATTAAGCTTGACTTGCATCACAGGTGAAAATGGAAGAAACTTGTTGCAGTGTGCAGCTTTAGCAAAGCTTCCAGTTTGTTTAACACTCCTGTGCCTTTCCGGGCACACATGGAGCCTGCGCCACAAAACAGCTTCCTGGCTTCCTGGAGAGACATGGTAACGACTCTCAGCAAGGAAAACAATGAGGGATGGCAGGCCGGGGAGGTGTCACCTCCCTCCTGCAGGAATCCACTTGGGTGTTAGCCCCAAAAGGCTGGCTTCTAAGATGAAGCCACCTTTGAAGGGCAGATGTGTTGCACTAGTGGGAAGGGCAGAATGGTGTATTCTGGCTAGCCAGATGCCACACTCCACAGGAAGTAGCCACCAGGTGGGAGGGAACCTGGCAGTCAATTGGCTACCAACCGCATCCTGCCCTGAGGGCAATTTCCAACCATAAAAAGGGCACCCCTGGCACCCAGACCTCAGATCTCGACTGACTCAGAAGAAGGACTGAAGAAGGATTGCCCTGCTGCATCGAGTGGCCAGCAAAAAGAGGCTGCGCCAAGAGTACTGTACCTTCTGCACCTGGTGGCTAGCAAAGAGAGGGAGTGTGCCCGCTGTGTCATGCTCCACGAGAAGCTGTCTCCAGAGCCCAGTCAAGCCAAGAGAATGCCAAGGGCAAGCTGACTGGTCTCCTGTTAGCAGCACAGGGACAAAACAGTTAAAGAAGCCTAATGGGGCAAGTTGGTAGCCCAAAGTTTTAAAGCCGCTACCAGCACCACCATGCAGCACTGAGGACCAAGACCTGATGCAGAGTTGCACCTGAGTTCGCTGAGCCCAGGAGTGCTGTCAGAGAGTTGCTGGGACCCTCAGAAGGAAAGTTATCGACCTAGGAAGGATTGACCTGTGACCCCGACAATGGGCAACTGGTGGTCCAGTGACGACTGAACTTCGGCCAGACCATGGAGGACTTTATGGGATGGCAACCCTACAACCAGAACCCCCTCATCATCTTCATGGATCAAAGAATCCCTTCTGGAAGACCCCATCGACCGTGTCAAAAACAAAGCATCCTTAGAGCATCTTCAGCATCCTTCATCCCTTTCATCAGGAGCACTCCATATAAATCCATTGCAATGTGGATAAAGTGGCTGGAACTGTTGATGGACTTTGTCAACTATGAAGGTAACTGTTCTTGTCGGACTTGCTGGTCCCCCAGTCTACCTCCCTGCCGGAGATGGTCGCCCCAAGGACTTGTAACCGACCACATTGACACTTACCTAAGATTCCTTGAAAAACTTTGTAAGTGTCCAAATCGTTGACTTTGCCAAAGCTTGTTCGCAGTTGAATAAAATTGCTTTGATGTATTATTGCTTGTAAAAGCTATATCTCTGGAACCCTCCGGTGGATCTTTTAAATACAGCCGATTTTTATAAAATTGATGTTGGATTTCTTGAGTGTCGTGTCAATTTCTTATTCATTTGTTTTGGTGCTGTTTAAATACATAACACTTGTTCGTCTATCTAAGCCTTGTTGCTCTGTGCCACGGCTACTCAGTATAGAGTGAAGGGTTTTACAGATGAAACCTACTGGACCTAAAAGGGTTGGTAAGCGTATTACACAGTGAGGTCGCACAACTGCACCATATAATACACCCATATCCTCACAGTGGCCAATGAGGAGCCTATGGATTAAGGCATTGACACCATCCAGATGTGAGAGTTTGGGGGCTTAAACTGCAGTTCTGAACTTGCTTTCTGGGAGGAATAGTTTCACTTTCTCCAACAGATATACTTGGCACCAGGTTGTCTTTGTTTTCTTGGCTATGTGTTCCTGAAAGTTAAGATCAGTGTTCAGCGTTAATCTGAGTAATTTGTCTTTGGGTGAAAGTTGGATATAAAATCCATCAATGTTCATGTTGTTGAGTCAAGTTTGGACTAGTTTTTGCTTGATGTTCTTGGCAAATTGTAGAAATTCTGTGTCAGTGGGTTTGAGTTTCAGATGATGTGCTGGAAATCCAGGCTGGAGGTAAAGGCATTGTCTGAGGTGTTGATATATGGAGCGGAGGAGACTTTCAATCCGAGTTGTGTGTAATCAGCATATCAGTGAACTGTGATGTTGTCATCAATTAATTTTGCCCTTTTAGGGTCCATGAAGACGATTAAGGTGTTGGGAGACATGATAGAACGATGGGGGACTCTGTAGGTGGTGGGGATTTTCAGGTACCTGGATGTGCCCATTCAAATGAAGTGGTGTTGGTTGGATAGGTAGGAGGAAAAACAGTAAAGAACATTACCAGTGAATGCCATTGTGACTTCAAGATGTTGATGAGAGTGGGGCGATCCTTGCCATAGAAGGCTCCTATGAGGTGCAGCAAAGTCAGATGCCGGAGTAATTTTGTTTGTGATCAGGAGGACATTGTCTATAATTTGTAATGTAGCTTTCTCCAGGGGAAAGTGCAGCTCCGGTAGTTGGCAAGGATGTGTGGAGTTCCTCCAGAATCGGAAGGATTTGCCTCATCTTAAGAGCTTCTGGGAAGATACTGCGAATGACTGGGATACTTATTAAGGTGTGTAGGGATGAGAGAGCTTCTCAGGAGAAAGCTTTGATGGGAGATGAGGATAAGACATAATCTCTATGGGAGGTGAATTTGAGGCTGTTGAGGATGTTGACATGATCTGCATGAGATAGGGGTTTGAACGATTACCTTTGAGGGATACAATGTGGAGGTATGTATGTATGGATACAGTATTGGCATAGAGTAAACCTAGCCAAAAGGCAGCTGACCTCTGTAGAGGATCAAAGGCTAAGACACAGGGCTCTATTCACAAAATGAACATTTATACGTTTAGATTTATTCGTACGTAAATTTACTATTGCATTTATTTAAGTATAAATGTACCATTTTGTGCTATTCACTATTTGCATGTATACAGCTCCTGAAATCAGTGGTGTGTCTCTCAGTAATTTGTAAGCTTAAAGTGCTTTTCAGAAAACCTTAACTATCAGTCACACTGAAGTTTTGGGTTTTTCACAAGCACTAGTTTAACCTTAGCTCAACTAATCTCTAGAGGAATGCAAGCATTTTTTCTGCCCTTGGGTTTTCATTATTACTCTGCAGAGAGGAAGCTCTCTTTGCATTTAGTCTTGGCTACACTAGCTAGGAAGAAACTCTGTCCTTGAGAAATCACAACTGAATAACTAATTCAAATGTGGTGAAAACTGATGTACATTGCGTAAAAATAAGGTTTTTCAACAAACCGACAATTGTGAGATTCTGGCCAAATCCCTTTGCTACATCACCTTGCCTGTCAAAATTGTGAGCACTAAAGTTAGGATAAACACAAAATAAGACTCAAATCAAGCTAAGCACAAACTGGTAGACAGACTAGGCAAATTATGAAAAATCATTCTCAACAAGCCCTCTCATTTGACTTCTGATGTGGCTTAGGCATGATCCCTTACTAATCAACACACTAGGGCAACCCAATAAATCCCCAAGAGACTGCGTATAAATATAAACACACAAAAGAATCCCCCAAAGGAGAAAATGTATATGCAATTGCTGCTTATGGAATAGCAGTAAAGAATCTGTCTTCTAACCTTATGCTATAAATAGCGTGGTCAATATTTAAAAGTCCAAAATGGTGATCCAAATTACCACGGGGATCACACAGTGGTTAGTTGAAATAAATAATAAATGAAAGGAAAATGCTATTTACAACGATCTGTTTAGGAATTTTTCAAGTCAGGGGGTGGAGTGGCTGCCGCCTGAGGAAAATGGCCACCCAATCAGAGGGACAAAAATGGCCCGCTCTGCTGATACACCACTTCCACAGATACTTTAAAAGGTGCCCAGCATATAGGTGTGGCGCTTTTCCCTCTGGGGAGGGTTCCTGTACCACAAAGTTAACATAGTTTACCATAACTGTGAGGATTAGGTATGATTTCATTTTTTTGAGGTACTGAAGAATTGCACCAAGATCTGTATAGACTTTGTTTAGCGAGAAACATGTTGACCTTCTATAATTAAGGCAGTGTAGGGATGTCCAACTCTGCCACCCACATCCTTGATTCCTAGACTACAGGGTTCCCCGACATTATACATTACACTCTGATCAGGGCAAGACAGACATTATTCTCACTTCCCCCGACCCAATCTATGTTTAATCTTGACAGAGGCCCACATCTTTAATAAAATACTTTACCATAGGGTCCTACTAGACAATTTTAACAGTTCTTCTCACCAATCCCACACCTTTGTTTTCACTTATGGCAACATTCTTCAAAAGATCTCTGGTAAAGAGCCCCCACGAGGGGCCTGTCAAATATTGCAGCGCCGGTCTGACGAGGAGCAAAGCCCGATGATGAAGCATGTCACCAATTGGTGAGTGAAGGCTCTTGTTCCTGACATAGGTTACCTACAGGGACTATTCTCAATCTCTCCTACATTAGGGAAAGATCTAGATTGACACATCTCTTTTGGAACTGTGCATCCTTTGTTCTATGACTAAAATGAATAAACTCCTTTGGGTTCAGGAATCTGTCAATGTATCTTTATGTACTGGTATAATCATAGCAGCTGTCAGTACACTGGTTGGAGCCAGGCGCACTGAATTTCATATGAGCTCTTGATGAAAGAAGCAAGAGGATGCTGGAGACTACTTTTGTGTCTATGCCATCAAGATAATATACCAAAGGGAAAAATTAAACATCTGCAAAATGCCATGGGCTGATGAAAAATGTGAAGGGCAAGGTACACAACAGATGTCTACTTATTGCTTGATAGATGTTGCAAGTTGTTGTGTGGACATGAGCTCAGCAAGACAGTAAACTGTCAACCCAGATTTAAAAAGAGAGAAGATGCTTTTGTGTCCGGCAAAAGGAGCGACCTCCTCAAGCCAAGAAGGTTGAGTGGGTGAAGGCAGCACCAGTGCAGTAGTTCTATCTATTGCACATAGACCAAATACTTCTGGATCACCATTGCCACCCTCTCAACTTTACCTGCTTGCTGTCCACTCCATGCTTCTTAAACTCCTTCAAGACAGGGTCATCTTAAAGATTTTATTGGACCTGGCCCCAAATGTATTTTGGAGCCCCTGTTCGGAACAGCTTTGAATTTATGATCCAGTTTCAGCTCTGTTATGCCCTCTTTGGCCAGATCACAGAAACTGCACAGGCACACAGGTTCAAATTCTAAATGTGTTTACATCTAATATTCAATCATAGTGATGTGTGTTTTCAATATTCAAACACAGCAGCAGCTCACTAATAATACTGCAAATAATTTATGTGACACCCTCCCATTTCTCATATAAGAGGTCCTGTTTTGGTTTAAAAGAATCATTTGTTATTACTGTTGGATAAACCCAACATTTGTCTGCAAAATGCCTGTAATAGACTCACACATCACCCATTTAAAAAATAAATGAAAGGAAAATGCTATTTTCAACAATCTGTTTAGGAATTCTTCAAGTCGGGGTGTGGCTACCGCCTGAGGAAAATGGCCACCTATTTGGAGGGACAAAAATGGCCTGCTCTGCTGATACACCGCCTCCCCGGATACTTTAAAAGGTGCCCAGCATATAGGGAGGTGTGGTGCTTTCAGCGACTAATTTTTGGTGCAAACACCTTGAGAGAAACACCTCCTATAACCAAGTGCTCCAGAAGCTGGCTCACAATGCCTGACCCGAAAATGGCCGACACCAGGACTCCATATGGATGAATCTCTACTTGACTACCCCAGAGCCACTACGTACATCCTATCCCTAGAGGTGAGCACTTCTCTGCAACGTTCTATAAGGGTGGGAACCTATAATATAGAAAATTAACCTACCGACCAGAGCAAATATGGCATGGGCCCTCCCATCCTATGCCTGACGCTAAGATGGCCGCCTCCATTTAACACAGCTCTCTCTAAAGCATGCTCCAGAACGTTCTTACTTCTAAAGTACACCGAGTGGGATCCTGAATTTCCCCACCTCAGCAACAACCCAAATTACAGACAGGAGGGGGCTGCGAATAATCCCTTACACTCCACAGTGCTGTACCTTGCTATTCAACAATCTGCATTGTGGCACCATATAAAATTATTTAAGTGTTACTAACCCAGGAAGAATACTGACTTCTGCACCTCACCCTACCTCCCAACATTCGGTGCCTCTGTCAAACATCTCAAGGTCTACTGAAATCCCACTAGGCGCACCCAAGGCAAAGTATACAGTAAGGTCTGCTCTCAAAATGCCAGACTCCAAACTGTATGACCCCAAAGAAGCGAGGGGAGGTCTGAAAGACACCACTCTAGACCTAAATATACAGAAACTCAACATGCTAGGGTGCTTGCCCAATGTATAAATCCACCACAGAAACTGTACAAGGCACCCTTGCATCTTTGAAACAAGAAATGATACAACTGGGTGGCAGAGTCTCTGATACAGAATCATGGATAAACCTCCTGGAAGACCACAAACACAACTCTTCTAAAACTTTATCAATCACCACCCCAAGACTGGCTCAACTGGAAAGGAACATTACTGAACTCGAAGATAGAAATAGAAGGGGCAACATGCGCATTTTTTGACTTCCTAAAGGTAGAGAAAACCAAGCTCCTTCCTGTGCAGCTTGCACTGAAAAATGGATCCCCCAAGTACTCAATATAAACTTAAACAAGGACTTTGAAATAACCAGAGCGCACATAGTGCCCTCACATAAGCCTGAAAACAGCGAAGGTCCATGAGCCCTCATTTTCAGACCCCTCTCTTACTCACATACTGAAGCCAGCCTCACACAAATGAAGAAAATACAGAGAATTAAGTGGCAAGGCACTCTCTCAAGATTACTCCAAAGACACTGTCAAGAAACTAAAGGAGTTCCATTCCCAAAGGAAAACTCTGAAAGATCTGACATTACAATTTTCATTTATTGATCCTGCACAAATAAAAAAAAACTTACAATCACAAAATCATCATTTTTGAAGACCCTAACGAACTGGACTCCTACGTTGCAGAAATCCAGGACCTGAAAATGACTTCTTAAAAACTCTGAAGGAATGGTTAACACTTAAGAACAAATGCTTCCTACTAACTTTCATTACTTTTCTACTTAGTAACATACAATAATCAAGGCTGCCCACAAACAGCCTAAACAAAACCCAATTCACGTTCTTCCCATAATGCTGCAGAACTCTGATTGACGCATGGGATCGACACTCGGGCGTTTAAGCTCATTCTTCCATAATAACTATAACAGGCCGAAATATTTGTTTGAGTTGCTTCCACTTCTTCAAACTGAGACAGAATAAATAACGTGGTCAGTAACCTACAAAACCTTAATTGTACTAACTAACTAACCAACCAACCGCTCATCACCATGGCTCGCTTTTGAAATTGCCCTCGCTAAACCCTTATCCCTGACTTCATTTCTAACTGTCAAAAAATTAAAGCACACACTCTATACACATGCTATCCAGCACAGCACAGGCACTCCGAAAAATTTACAACAAACTACTCAACAAAATTAAACACTCATGTCTAGCCTTGCTATGGCACAATGAAAACTTAAAACTAGAAAGGAGAACAGTGTATATAGAGAAATAGGCAGGAAAGGACATTCTCCTGGTGAGAGAGATCGGCACCCCTTCAGAACGCATACTGTTCTCTCAAATTAAAGACTAGTTTGACCTAAATTACCTAGACTTTTACCATTTCCTTAAAATAGAATCACATATAGCCAAACACAAACCTCCAACCCCCCCGACCTACACAACACATTAGAAAAATATACCAAAGGCAGTCACCTAGCTTCCAAACTGTACTCTCTCCTATCCCCCACAAAAACCTCAAGACACGAGAAAAGTGGGAAACTCTACTGTCAGACTCCAACAACACTCCAAAGATCTCACTGGACTGGGCATCTACCTGGAGTAACCTCACTTCCAACATAGTAATTCTTTCATTAGCACAAAGCAGATACCGGATCGCCAATATGGCCCATTGGACTTCAGACAAACTTTATAAAGTAGGCCTCCAATCCTCCAACACTGGCTGGAGATGTGAGAAGGAAGCAGGAGACTTAAAACATGTGCTAATGGAGTGCACCTCCACCAAAAATTTCTGGCAGGACATCAGTAATGCAATATCTCAAATACTTCATACAAAATGGACCCCTACTTTAGCCTCTATTACACTGGGCATCCTCCCCACTAACATTAAACAGGCATTACACAGAGAGGACCGTCTCTTATGGGACATTTTAGTCACAACTGGCCTTAAAGTTATCCTCAATGAATGGAAAGACTCATCCAAACTATCCTCCCACATATGGTGAGAATGGGTCCAAATCACCAGAACTGCCTGTAACTCACTAAATGTATACTTGAAGACAACACCAATGAAGAATGGCAAACTCTGGTGCAAACTAGGCAACTTTATGTCTCACTTGTCTATATAATCAGGATCATCTGATCACTCCATCATTCATGCATTCACTCACTCATTCTTCCACCCTTTCCCTCCTCTCCCCACTCTCCTACGCCCCCCCTGTCCTTACCCACTCCGCTTCCCCATTTACTTCCTACTTTTCACCCCATCACCTTCTTCTTCTCTTCTGTCGTCTCCGCTCTTTTACTCTGTCTCATTTATTTACAACTGAGGTACCTTAACTATTCGACACAACATCAAAACCGCTCGGCCACAATACATACACTGATTAACCTCACCTCACCATAGCAAATACAATTATCTCTCCCCTCTACTTTTATAAATGTGGACCGACTCCTCCTGCTATATCCTAAACTACGGTTCCCACTTGATTGGATGGTACCATACACTATATTATTTTTTCATTTACGCTATTTAATTTTCCTATTGTATAAAATCCCAATAAAATGCCCTTGAAGCCAAAAATGATGATTCAAGGTCATCAGGGCAAGACTCTCAGCAGAACAGAGCTGGCTCTATCAAGGGCACCTGACAGACCGGGGCACTGGGCCAGAGCCCACTTTGCCCATGCCTTAAAACTTCTCTGCTGCCAGAGAAGGCACACGACTGGCATGGGATGAGTACAGGGTTGCATCACACTGAGAGGTGATAGTGGCATAGCTTGGCATCTAACACATCCTTGTTGCTTCCTCCTCTCCATCCACAGTCAACCCTTTCGGATCCACTGCCCAGCTGTCTCCAGGGACGAGAGCAAGTGTCTGCGTACGACGAGCTGGTCAACGCCTACGAGACCACCACAGGCTTCACTCACAACCGGAAGTACTCCGGAGGAGTCCTGGCCCAGCCCAGCCACCCAATCGCCCCACCGCACTGGAAGGTGCACTACAACAAGGATTTGTGGGAGAAGGTAAGATGTCAGATAGTGGGAGGGCCAGGGAGGTGAAAGAAGCAGGCAGCAAAGGGCGGGGCGTCGCACAAGAGGGGAGCAAGGCACACCAGAGAGCCCAGGATGGAGCCCACAACCCTGAGCCCTGCAGCTTTAAGAGAGCCAGTAATGTAGGGGCTGAGAGCGGACTCTCTACAATGTGGGAGAGCCAGTAATGTAAAATGTGAGAGAGCAATGGGTTTACAATGTGAGAGAGAGGGCACGACATAAGAAAGCCATGTATGCACAATGTGAGAGGACAATAGGTGCACAATGTGTGTGAGAGAGAGACCTCTGTGTGTACAAGGTGAGAGAGCTGGAGGTGCCCGCATTGAGGGCCAGGTGTGCAGGTTATGAGCGAAAGAGACATCGGCCCGGAGCTCAATGTGAGAGAGAGATATGGGTCCACAATGGGAGAGAGCCTTGTATGCACAACTTGAGAGAGCCGTGAGTGAACAATATGACAGTCAAGAGTGCACATTGTGACAGAAAAAGACCCATGGGTGGATAATGTGAGTGAAAGAAAGGTAATTGTGCTCAGAGTGAGAGAGCCCTAGGTGCACATTGTGAGAGATCAGAGGAAGCACAGTGTGAGAGAGAGAGACATTGGTGCACCGTGTAAGAGAGATATGGCTGCACGATGTGAGACAGAGGGAGAGAGCCCTGGAAGTACAATGGGTGTGACCAATGGATGCATATTGTGAGAGAGCAGAGGAAGCACAGTGTGAGAGAGGCATTGGTGCACTATGTGAGAGAGCTATGGGTGCACAATGGGAGACAGGGAGAGAGAGTCCTGGGAGGGCAATGTGAGAGAGCCATGGGTGCACAATGTGCGAGATCTATGAGTCCCCCATGTGAGAGAGCCATTGGTGCACAATGTGAGAGAGCTGAGGGTGAAGAATGTGAGTCATCTATTAGTGCAGAATGTGAGAGTGCTACGGCTGCACAATGTGAGAGATCGATGAGTCCCCAGTGTGAGAGAGACATCGGTGCACAGTGTGAGAGAGCTATGGGTGCCGAATGTGAGAGAGCCATGTGTGCATAATGTGAGAGAGCTATGGGTGCAGAATGTGAGAGAGCTATGGGTGCAGAATGTGAGAGAGCCATTGGTGCACAATGTGAGAGAGCTATGGGTGCAGAATGTGAGAGAGCCATCGGTGCACAATGTGAGAGAGCTATGAGTGCATAATGCGAGAGAGCTATGGGTACAGAACGTGAGAGAGCCATGGATGCATAATGCAAGAGATCTATGAGTGCAGAATGTGAGAGAGACATGGGTGCATAATGTGAGAGAGCCATGGATGCATAATGCAAGAGATCTATGAGTGCAGAATGTGAGAGAGACATGGGTGCATAATGTGAGAGAGCTATGGGTGCACAATGGGAGACAGGGAGAGAGAGTCCTGGGAGGGCAATGTGTGAGAGCCATGAGTGCATATTGTGAAAGAGCATTGGGTGAATAAAGTGAGAGAGCCAAGAGTATGAACTGTGTGTGTGATTGGTGCATAGTTTGAAAAAGAACACCAAAGAACAGTTTGATAGAGCTAGGGGTGCACAATGGGAGAGCACCATACGATGCGACATCCACAGGTGCACAATGTGTGAACTCCATGATGTACAACCTGAGAGAACCATGGGCGCACTGTGTAAAAGCGCTATGGACGCACAGTGTGAGAGAGTGCTGCTTGTACGATGTGAGAGAGCCAGGGTGCACAGTGTGGGAAAGACATGGGTATATAATATGAGAGCCATGGATGCACAATCTGAGAGAACCATGACTGTACAAAGAGAGGCAGTCATTGGCGGTGAGTGGCCAATCTGAGAGAGCCAAGGGTGCACAGTGTAGCAGTGAGGGATCCATGTGTGCACAATGTGAGGGAGGCAAGGGTGCATCCTGTAAGACAGTCTTCGGTGCACAGTGTGTGAGAGGATAAAGGGTGTGAATGAGCAATGGGTGCATAAAGTGAGAGGCATAGGTGCATTTTGTGAGGGAGCCATGGGTGCCTAGTGAGACCGCCATTGGTGCACAAAGAGAGAGAGTCCAGAGTGCACATTTTGAGAGAGAGAGAGAGAGAGAGAGAGCCACGGGTCCGGTGCACAGTTTGAGAGAGCTATGGGTGTATAATGTAAAAGAAAGAGAGAGCGTGTGTGAGAGGTGCGTAAATGCACACTGTAAAAGAGCCAAGAGTGCACATTGTGAGAGACAGCCAGTAAGCCATGGATGAACAATGAAATGGAGCACTCTCTGAGCGAGAGCAAACGCTAGACAATGTGAAAGAGCCATGGCTGCACAAAGCCATTGATATACAATTTGGGAGAGCCATGGGTGCACCAGGTAAGAGACCTATGGGTGCAGAATGTGAGAGAGCTATGGGTGCACAAGGTGAGAGACCTAGGGGTGCAGAATGTGAGAGAGCCATGGGTGCACAATCTGCGAGATCTATGAGTCCCCAATGTGAGAGAGCCATTGGTGCACAATGTGAGAGAGCTGAGGGTGCACAATGTGAGCGATCTATGGGTGCAGAATGTGAGAGATCTATGAGACCCCAGTGTGAGAGAGCTATGGGTGCCGAATGTGAGAGAGCCATGTGTGCATAATGCGAGAGAGCTATGGATGCAGAATGTGAGAGAGCAATCGGTGCACAATGTGAGAGAGCTATGGGAGCATAATGTGAGAGAGCAATGTGTGCATAATGTGAGAGAGCTGTGGGTGCAGAATATGAGAGAGCCATCGGTGCACGATGTGAGAGAGTTATGGGTGCACGATGTGAGTGAGTTATGGGTGCACAATATGAGAGAGCCGTGGGTGCATAATATGAGAGATCTATGGATCCCCAAAGCGAGAGTCACAGATGCACAATGTGAGAGAGCTCTGGGTGCCCAGTGCGAGAGCCATGGATGCAGAATGTCAGAGAACTAAGGATAGCAATATGACTGCCAATGCTGCAGTATGTGAGAGAGCTAAGCATGCACAATGTGAGAGAGTCAACGGTACACAAGGTAAGGGAGTCAAAAGCCCGCATTTTGTGAGAGTGAAAGTACCATGCGTGCACAATGTGAGAGAGCCGTTGGTGCACACTGCGAGAGAGCCATAGTTATACAACGTGAGCGAGCCATGGGTGCACAATACGAGAGCGTTATGGGTGCAGAATGTGAGAAAGCCGGGGCGGGGGGCAATGTGAGACAGCCAGGACTGCACAATGTGAGAGCAATGGCTGCATAATGTGAGAGCTATCGATGCACAATGTAAAAGAAACATGGGTAAACATTGTGAGATTCATGGACCCACAATGCGAGAGAGCCAAGGGTGCACAATATGAGAGACTCGAGGGTGCACCCCGCGAATTCCCAGGGCTGTTCTAGGCTCGTGCAAGCTATTGGTAAACGTATGTGTAGTGTGAGGACAGCGGTGTTACAAAGTTGCCACTGGTACTTAGGCAAGAAAAGAAACAGCCTCTCAGTTCTTGTTTAGTAGAAAAATAGGACAGTCGGAGCTGGGGTGCAGTGGCCACTCACACCCGTAGGCCCCGGTGCCACTGCACCTACTGCACTATTTATAGCTGAGGTTTGTGTGAGAATGTTGGGCCATACTGGAGAAGAGTCCCAGAGCAACACAGTATGAAATTCAATGGACATGCACAGTGTGAAATCCAATGGTCGTGCACAGTGAAATTTAATGGTCGTGCACAGTGTGAAAGCATAAGAGCAGTGCAGGGTGCGATTTCTAGGGATGTCGAAGGTGCAAGTCTCCGGGCTGTGCGGCGTGCAGCGTCAGATCAGAAGCACAACAGTGAGATTCTCGCGCTAAACCATGCTTGTCACTGGCTGTGCAGTGTACGAGAAAAAATACAGACGGAGATTCAGAGTGATGCACAGTGTTAGGTCCAGGAGTGTTTAGTGACAGCGTCTGAAGGCGGACAGAGCGTGACACACCGGGGCCTGGGCAGTATGTGTACCCCTGAGCAGTCTCGTCTCATGATACCGGGCTCTCTGAGGGCCCGGGCCGTACATTAAGAGAGTGTGGTGAAAGCACAGTGCAGGGGCGTAGCTTCCACTGGTGCAACAGGTGCAGAGGCTCCGAGGCCCAGAGGCCTCCACAGTGTGTGTGCAATAGGATGTAGAGTGTGAGACCCGGCACTCCACCGTGTGAGAGTGCGATGGGATGTAGAGTGTGAGACACGGTACACCTCACTGTGAGAGTGCGATGGGATGTACAGTTTGAGATCTGGTACTCCACAGTGTGACTGTGCGATGGGATGTACAGTGTGAGACCCGGTACTCCACAGTGTGAAAGTGCGATGGGATGTAGAGTGTGAGACCCGGTACTCCACTGTGTGAGAGTACGATGGGATGTGCAGTGTGAGACCCGGTACTCCACCGTGTGAGCGTGCAATGGGATGTACAGTGTGAGACCCGGTACTCCACCGTGTGAGAGTGCGATAGGATGTAGAGTGTGAGACCCGGTACTCCACCGTGTGAGAGTACGATGGGATGTACAGTGTGAGACCCAGTACTCCACAGTGTGAGAGTACGATGGGATGTACAGTGTGAGACCCGGTACTCCACCGTGTGAGAGTGCGATAGGATGTAGAGTGTGAGACCCATTACTCCACCGTGTGAGAGTGCAATGGGATGAACAGTGTGAGACCCGGTACTCCACCGTGTGAGAGTGCGATTGGATGTAGAGTGTGAGACCCATTACTCCACCGTGTGAGAGTGCAATGGGATGAACAGTGTGAGACCCGGTACTCCTTTATTGTGACTGTGCGATGGGATGTACAGTGTGAGACCCGGTACTCCACAGTGTGAGAGTACGATGGGATGTACAGTGTGAGGCCCGGTATTCCACTGTGTGAGAGTACGAGGGGATGTACAGTGAGAGACCCGGTACTCCTCAGTGTGAGAGTACGATGGGATGTACAGTGTGAGAGCCGGTACTCCACAGTGTGAGAGTACAATGGGATGTACAGTGTGAGAGCCGGTACTCCACAGTGTGAGACCCGGTACTCCACAGTGTGAGAGTACGATGGGATGTACAGTGTGAGACATGGTACTCCTCAGTGTGAGAGTACGATGGGATGAACAGTGTGAGACCCGGTACTCCACAGTGTGAGTGTACGATGGGATGTACAGATTGAGACCTGGTACGCCACAGTGTGAGTGTGCAATGGGATGTACAGTGTGAGACCCGGTACACCTCAGTGTGAGAGTGCGATGGGAGGAACAGTGTGAGACCCAGAACTCCAAAGTGTGAGTGTGCGATGAAATGTAGAGGGTGAGACCCGGTACTCCTCAGTGTGAGAGTGCGATGGGATGTAGTGTGAGACCCGGTACTCCACAGTGTGAGAGTACGATGGGATGTACAGTGTGAGACCCCGTACTCCACTGTGTGAAAGTACGATGGGATGTACAGTGTGAGACCCCGTACTCCACAGTGTGAGAGAACGATGGGATGTACAGTGTGAGACACGGTACTCCACAGTGTGAGAGTACGATGGGATGAACAGTGTGAGACCCGGTACTCCACAGTGTGAGAGTACGATGGACGGTACAGTGTGAGACCCAGCACCCCACAGTGTGAGTGTGCAATGGGATGTACAGTGTGAGACCCGGAACTCCACAGTGTGAGTGTGCAATGGGATGTACAGTGTGAGACCCGGTACTCCTCAGTGTGAGAGTACGATGGGATGAACAGTGTGAGACCCTGTACTCCACAGTGTGAGAGTACGATGGGATGTACAGTGTGAGACCCGGTACGCCACAGTGTGAGTGTGCAATGGGATGTACAGTGTGAGACCCGGTACACCTCAGTGTGAGAGTGCGATGGGAGGAACAGTGTGAGACCCAGAACTCCAAAGTGTGAGTGTGCGATGGAATGTAGAGTGTGAGACCCGGTACTCCACTGTGTGAGAGTACGATGGGATGTGCAGTGTGAGACCCGGTACTCCACCGTGGGAGCGTGCGATGGGATGTACAGTGTGAGACCCGGTACTCCACCGTGTGAGAGTGCGATAGGATGTAGAGTGTGAGACCCGGTACTCCACCGTGTGAGAGTACGATGGGATGTACAGTGTGAGACCCAGTACTCCACAGTGTGAGAGTACGATGGGATGTACAGTGTGAGACCCGGTACTCCACCGTGTGAGAGTGCGATTGGATGTAGAGTGTGAGACCCATTACTCCACCGTGTGAGAGTGCAATGGGATGAACAGTGTGAGACCCGGTACTCCTTTATTGTGACTGTGCGATGGGATGTACAGTGTGAGACCCGGTACTCCACAGTGTGAGAGTACGATGGGATGTACAGTGTGAGGCCCGGTATTCCACTGTGTGAGAGTACGAGGGGATGTACAGTGAGAGACCCGGTACTCCTCAGTGTGAGAGTACGATGGGATGTACAGTGTGAGAGCCGGTACTCCACAGTGTGAGAGTACAATGGGATGTACAGTGTGAGAGCCGGTACTCCACAGTGTGAGACCCGGTACTCCACAGTGTGAGAGTACGATGGGATGTACAGTGTGAGACATGGTACTCCTCAGTGTGAGAGTACGATGGGATGAACAGTGTGAGACCCGGTACTCCACAGTGTGAGTGTACGATGGGATGTACAGATTGAGACCTGGTACGCCACAGTGTGAGTGTGCAATGGGATGTACAGTGTGAGACCCGGTACACCTCAGTGTGAGAGTGCGATGGGAGGAACAGTGTGAGACCCAGAACTCCAAAGTGTGAGTGTGCGATGGAATGTAGAGGGTGAGACCCGGTACTCCTCAGTGTGAGAGTGCGATGGGATGTAGTGTGAGACCCGGTACTCCACAGTGTGAGAGTACGATGGGATGTACAGTGTGAGACCCCGTACTCCACTGTGTGAAAGTACGATGGGATGTACAGTGTGAGACCCCGTACTCCACAGTGTGAGAGAACGATGGGATGTACAGTGTGAGACACGGTACTCCACAGTGTGAGAGTACGATGGGATGAACAGTGTGAGACCCGGTACTCCACAGTGTGAGAGTACGATGGACGGTACAGTGTGAGACCCAGCACCCCACAGTGTGAGTGTGCAATGGGATGTACAGTGTGAGACCCGGAACTCCACAGTGTGAGTGTGCAATGGGATGTACAGTGTGAGACCCGGTACTCCTCAGTGTGAGAGTACGATGGGATGAACAGTGTGAGACCCTGTACTCCACAGTGTGAGAGTACGATGGGATGTACAGTGTGAGACCCGGTACGCCACAGTGTGAGTGTGCAATGGGATGTACAGTGTGAGACCCGGTACACCTCAGTGTGAGAGTGCGATGGGAGGAACAGTGTGAGACCCAGAACTCCAAAGTGTGAGTGTGCGATGGAATGTAGAGGGTGAGACCCGGTACTCCTCAGTGTGAGAGTGCGATGGGATGTAGTGTGAGACCCGGTACTCCACAGTGTGAGAGTACGATGGGATGTACAGTGTGAGACCCCGTACTCCACTGTGTGAAAGTACGATGGGATGTACAGTGTGAGACCCCGTACTCCACAGTGTGAGAGAACGATGGGATGTACAGTGTGAGACACGGTACTCCACAGTGTGAGAGTACGATGGGATGAACAGTGTGAGACCCGGTACTCCACAGTGTGAGAGTACGATGGACGGTACAGTGTGAGACCCAGCACCCCACAGTGTGAGTGTGCAATGGGATGTACAGTGTGAGACCCGGAACTCCACAGTGTGAGTGTGCAATGGGATGTACAGTGTGAGACCCGGTACTCCTCAGTGTGAGAGTACGATGGGATGAACAGTGTGAGACCCTGTACTCCACAGTGTGAGAGTACGATGGGATGTACAGTGTGAGACCCGGTACTCCACTGTGTGAGTGTGCAATGGGGTGTACAGTGTGAGACCCGTTACTCCATCGTGTGAGAGTACGATGGGATGTACAGTGTGAGACCCGGTACTCCACAGTGTGAGAGTAAGATGGGATGAACAGTGTGAGACCCGGTACTCCACAGTGTGACAGTACGATGGGATGTACAGTGTGAGACCCGGTACTCCACAGTGTAAGTGTTCAATGGGATGTACATTGTGAGACCCGGTACTCCACAGTGTGAGAGTATGATGGGATGTACAGTGTGAGACCCGGAACTCCACAGTGTGAGTGTGCAATGGGATGTACAGTGTGAGACCTGGTACTCCACCGTGTGAGCGTGCGATGGGATGTACAGTGTGAGACTCAGTCATCCACAGTGTGAGTGTGAGATGGGATGTATAGTGTGAGACCCGGTACTCCACGGTGTGAGTGTGCATGGGATTTAGAGTGTGAGACCCGGTACTCCACAGTGTTAGTGTGCAATGGGAGAGTGCGATGGGATGTAGAGTGTGAGACCCGGTACTCCACAGTGTGAGAGTACGATGGGATGTACAGTGTGAGACCCGGTACTCCACAGTGTGAGAGTGCGATGGGATGTAGAGTGTGAGAGACTGCACTCCACAGTGTGAAAGTGCGATGGGATGTAGAGTGTGAGACCCGGTACTCCACGGTGTGGGAGTGCATGGGATGTACAGTGTGAGACCCTGTACTCCACAGTGTGAGAGTGCGATGGGATGTACAGTGTGAGACCCAGTACTCCACAGTGTGAGAGTGCATGGGATGTACAGTGTGAGACCCGGTATGCCACAGTGTGAGAGTGCGATGGGATGTACAGTGTGAGACCCGGTACTCCACAGTGTGAGTGAGCGATGGGATGTACATTGTGAGACGTAGTACTCCACAGTGTGCACGTGTGATGGGATGTACAGTTTGAGACCTGGCACTTAAAGGGATGAGCGTGTGATGGCATGTACAGTGTGAGACGCAGTTCTCCACAGTGTGAGCATGTGATGGGATGTACAGTGTGAGACCCAGTACTCCACAGTGTGAGCGTGCGATGGTATGTAGAGTGTGAGACACAGTACTCAACAGTGTGAACGTGCAATGGGATGTACAGTGTAAGAGTCAGTACTCCACAGTGTGAGCATGTGTTAGAATGTACAGTGTGAGACCAGGTACTCCACAGTGTGAGAGTGCGATGGGATGTACAGTGTGAGAGACTGTACTCCACAGTGTGAGAGTGCAATGGGATGTACAGTGTGAGACCTGGTACTACACGGTGTGAGAGTGCATGGGATGTACAGTGTGAGAGACTGTACTACACAGTGTGAGAGTGCGATCGGATGTAGATGTCAGACCCAGTACTCCAGTGTGAGAGTGCGATGGGATGTAGAGTGTGAGACCCGGTACTCCACTGTGTGGGAGTGCATGGGATGTACAGTGTGAGACCTGGTACACTACAGCGTGAGAGTGCGATGAGATGTACAGTGTGAGACCCGGTACTCCATACTGTGAGAGTGCGATGGGATGTACAGTGTGAGACCCGGTACTCCACGGTGCATGCGTGTGATGGGATGTACAGAGTGAGAGACTCAGTACCCCAGAGTGTGAGAGTGTGATAGGATGTACAGTTTGAGAGCCGGTACTCCACAGTGTGAGCGTATCATGGGATGTAGATCATGACAAAAAGGCACTGCGCAGTGTATGCGTGTGATAGGATGTACAGTGTGAGATCCGGGACCCCACGGTGTGAGCTTGCGTTGCGTGTGAGAGAGTCAGTACTCCACAGCGTGGCATCATATCCAGCCCTGACATGGAAGCAGTGGTCACCTGCACTGACCTCTTTTTCTCTCCAGCTCAAGCTCCGCGCCTGGAGGACCCCGCTGCACACAGGACACCAAGACAGTGAGATGAAAGCCCAGTTCACCGGGAAAACATGCCTACCCACTTACACCAACTTCCACGCCGGACCCCAGCCCTTTACTCTGGAAGGACACCATGCCAAAGGACCCTCACAGGTACTGTATAGGGAGCAGAAGAGATAACACCCATGGGTGCAGCAGAAACCATGACCCTTATTTAGAGTTGGGTACTAGCACACAATCTGCTTTTATCTCAAGGAATAATTTGTTCTAGGAGGTTCCAATAATGATTATCTTCCAGTCCTCTAGAAACCAGAGGAATTCCCATTACACCCAACTATACGTCAGGACCTAGGGTCTGAGAGGCACAGCTCTTAGAGGGTGCCAAACATGAAAATAGGCCTCCTGTGCAGGGGTGTCCGGATGTGCCCAACCTTGAAGAGTCACCTCAACTTCTCCTTCTCTGTTTCCAGAATGTGTGCAAGAGCATGGAATGCAAAACAGTTAAAAACACTCGGGAAAGCTCCCGAGATTTCCAGAGCAGAAACAAACTTGCAACTTTCCAGCGGCGGCTCCTCCGCTAATATGGAGGAGCGTCGCCCCACAACTTTATGCAGTGAAGGAAAGGGAAAAATAAAATGATAATTACACAACGTTATTATCATTTTATTTTTCCTCGGGAGCTGGGTTAGAGCTCAGCTGCGTTAAACATTCCCTGTCTGAGCGCCAAAGCAGGCCGCTCAGCCCAATCACGACGCTGCTGCCATGCTGATGACAGCAGCGTCATGATTGGAGGGGAGTCTGGAAGCCTGTGTACTTCCGGGGGTAGGCGAAGAGAATCATCTCTCCCAACATAAAAGGTAACTTAAAAAAAAATTTAAAATGATACGCTCCGCCCTGCCACCCCCATTGACAAGTATGAAGTCCGATTGGGAGCACACTGCCTAACATTCCAGTCGAGTTCGCCCCTTGCATCCTGGTACATGCAGTTTGAACAATAAACAATTGCTTGAAAAAATCTGTCGTATTTCACTAAAGTTAGTGCAGACAGTACTGTTCATCTCTAGACATGTGTTTCTGGGTTAGTGCCCTTCATCAGTAGAGACCAAAGAACAACAAAAATATCTGGGGTTGCTGGAAATGCCGCCAATATCGTCTGAGGTTTAGTACTACTCCCCGGCTCACAGGTGCGTCTCCAGAGCTTGTCACCTCAATGGCTCGAGGGAGCCAGTGTGCTCCCAACCCCCCTTCCCATTGACAAGCAGACGCCACTGAGTTAAACCACAATAAACTAAGGGTTTTCATCAATCCTACAGCAGTACAAAGTGGCACATACTATTTACTGTCTGGTGCAAAACCTTTTGAGCTAGAAAGATTAACTTTTCACAGCGCATAAAACATTTTTCAGTGCTTTGCATCAAGGGGGAATTATTTGGGCAGATGAGCACAAACACCTGTAGGTTTTAACACAAAGCCCAATCTAATCACACAGATGCACAGGGTTTTGCACCAAAAGCTAAGGCTTACTTGAAGCAGACACAAAGAACATTTCACCAAAAACCAGCACTTGGTATATGTGCTGCAGAGTGCAGCGCACAACAGATATAAAATGTGAGGAAACTGTTAGAAATGAGGTCTCTGGTTGGCAGTGGCTTGCACCCTGCTCAAGTAGGGACTATCACTCTAGCCAGAGTAAGGGAGTCACACAGCTAAGATAACTCCTGCTCACCCCCTTGGTAGCTTGGGACAAACAGTGAGGCTTATCTCAGAGGCAATGCTAAAAGTATTGTATACACACACACAGGAACACAGTGAAAACACCACAAAAGTACTCCAGTTTAGAAAAATAGCCGATATTTATCTGAGTAGAACAAGACCAAAACAACAAAAATCCAACATACACAAGCAAAGATACACATTTTCAAAGATTAAATCTTAGAAACACAGTAGTTCCAACGGGGGCTATCACGACATCTTGACGGAGTCGTACCCAACAGTCCAAAGCCACTCGCAAGGGAGTGTGGGCCGGTCACGGAGTTGCACGGACCCCAGGTACAGTACCTTGGAAAACGAGGAAACAAAAACTTTGCACAGAGTCTGAGAGGTGATGCGTCACTGGAGCAGGTGTGGATTTGGTTCCTTACTGCTACTGGGGAATTGAGGAATCAGTTTCTTACTGATAGGCAGGGGAGGTGAGGCGTCAGTTCCTTAAGATTGCAGGGGAGGTGATGCAGCGTTGGTGGTGAGGTGTCTGTTCCTTACGACCAAGAAGGGTTGATGAGTCTAGCAGGTCAAGATGCGAGGTGTCGACTTCTCGGTGTCACGATCACACCGCAGGGCCTCAGGTACTGTGCAGAGTCGGGAGCTGGGTGCCATTGACGTCTGTGACACACACTCTGGTGGAACTTCAGAGGCGCTGCAGCGGCATCATGCCTGCGGCGTTGGTTGTGGTCATTGCACTGAGCCGGCAGCACAGCTCCAGTGCAGGCAGCAGTGCGGAGTTGGACAGTGGCACGGGTTCCGAAGTTGCTCTGGAGTCAATGTACTTGGTTTCTTCTTGGTTGCACCAGAACTCACTCCCACTGGCCCAGGTACTTGAATTAGCACCACTTGGCAAGTCAGGATTCTCAGCAAGAGAGCACAGGTGCTGGCAGATGAAGTCTTCTTAACAGAAGGCAAGCTCAGACCAAGCCCTTGAAGAACTTTTGGAAGCAGGATGAAGAAAGCAAAGTCCAGTCCTTTCACTCCCAGGAGAGAAGCAGTAAGCAGCAGGCCAGCACATCAAAACAACAAACAGAGTGGCAGCCCTTTCCTACAGCATCCACCTCTTCTTCCTGGCAGAATGTCCTCAGTCGAGAAGGATCCCAGCTTTGTGGGGTCAGAGGTCCAGTACTTATGCCCATTTCTGCCTTTGAAGTAGGCAAACTTCAAGTGAAAGTCTTTGCACTGCACAAGACCCTGCCTTTCCTGCCCCAGCACACTCCAGGGGGTTGGAGACTGCTTTGTCTAAGGACAAGCACAGCCCTATTCAGATGCCGGTGTCAGCTCCTTCCGCCACTGTAGCCCCTGAAGACCCATCAGGATATGCAGGGCACACCTAGGCTCCCTTTGTGTGACTGTCTAGAGTAAATTCACAAACAGCCCAACTGTCATCCTAACCTAGATGTGTATTCCACAGCTAGGCAGAGGCACAGAATGGTTAAGCGAGAAAATGCCCACTCTCTAAAAGTGGCATTTTTAAATTTACAGTTTAAAAAACAACTTTACCAAATGATGTATTTTAAAATTGTGAGCTTAGAGACACCAAACTCCAGATCTCCATCTGCTCCCAATGGTAAATTACACTTAAAAGATCTTTCAAGGCAATCCTCATGTTACCCTATGGGAAAGATAGTCCTTATAATAGTGAAAACAAAATGTAGCAGTATTTCACTATGTAACCATGTAAACCACACCAGTACATGTCCTACCTTTTAAATACACTGCACCCTGCCCATGGGGCTGCCTTGGTCCTTCCTAAGGGGTGATGTACATGTAGTAAAAACAAAGGTTTGGGCCTGGCAAGAGGGTGCACTCGCCAGGTCGAAAATGCAGTTTAAAACTTCACACACAGACACTGCAATGGCAGGCCTCAGACATGTTTGCACAGCTACTCAACTGGGTGGCACAACCAGTGCTGCAGGCCCACTAATAGCATTTGATTTACAGGCCCTAGGCACACATGGTGCACTATAGTAGCCAATAAAATATGCAAATCATGGATAAACCAATAACCAATACCATTTAGACAGCGAGAACTTGCATTTTAGCACTGGTCAGCAGTGGAAAAGTGCCCAGAGTCCTAAAGCCAGCAAAAACTAAGGGGCAGATTTAAGAGCCCATAGCGCCTCCTTGCGCCACATTAGCATATTTGTTTTTATGCTAATGTGGCCCAAGGAGGCCAAAATCACTGCGCCAAATTTACAGTGGCAGAATGCATGCATTGCGACACATTGTAACCCTTTGTGCTACATTAAGCCTGTGCCAGGCATAATGTATGCAAAGGGGGTGTTCCCTCATTAGGGGGGACAAAAAATGGTAGAAAGAAATCTAAGAGATTTCTTTGCATCATTTTTTTGGCACTTTTAACGCCTGCTCAAAGCAGGTGTTAAAAGGAGTCAAACCATTGTTTACAAGGGCCTCAATAGGCTTTGCAGGATTAGTGTCCAAATTTTGGACACTAATCCTGCAAAGCTCTGAACTAGTGTAAAAAAATTTACACTAGTCCCCTAACTACCACCATGGTGCGCCGTATCTTAGATATGGTGCACAGATGGTGGCGTTAGGGGGACACTAAGGGGCGCAACAAGAGTGGCGCAGCACTGGGTGCAGCGCCACTTTTCTTAAATCAGGACCTAAATGCAGCACACAGTCAAAAACAGGAGGTCAGAGGCAAAACGCTGGGGATGACCTGAAAAAAGGGCAATTTCCAACAGTAATCATCTGAGTTTGTCTACACATAGTAATTTGTTCTTGAAGGGTATGGTTTCACAACAAAATCCTATGCAAGACAATGGTGCGAGGCTGTGAGTCACGTAGGGCAGCTTTGAATGCTAAAGCAGGGGGATGACACCAGCAGCAGGCCAGTCTTTGTACACATGTTGCTGCATTTTCTCTCCTGCACAATGCAGTACAACAAATATGGGTGCAGCACTGCATTGTGTTAAGTAAATTTAAGCCATAGTATTGATGGCGAAAAGGTATAGAGCAGAGGTGAGACAGGGGAAAAGCGACACTGAAAAGGTAGTGAGACAGGTAGTGGCTGTGAAGCAGTGAGACAGCTGCAAGAGAAAGGACGAGATAGATTTATTGTTAGTGTTAGAGAGAGTGCCAGAGAGAAAGAGAGGGGAGGAAAGAGGGAGAAGAGAGAGAAGGAAAGTAAGGGAAAAACTACCTAGGAAGCAACAGAGTACTTATATTACAAAGGAGGATGTTGAGAGATGATACAAGATTGTGGAGTTTACATATATACCTTTCACACATGTATATGTCATAGGGAGAATAAGCGACTTGCTCATAGTAATACATGGTTGAAGCAAGTGAAGAGGCTATGATGGAAACCTAGATCCCCAGATTCCAAAGTTTGCAAGTCAAACCATTTTCTCACATCTCCTCCCACATCTTCTACTGGTGATGTCATCAGTATGCTATTAGGAATTTTGAATTGAGAAAAATCCTACTTTTGTTCACAGAATGTTGGCAGGGAAATGATGATGCACGTGTGGAAAGTGGTATGAAGGATGTCAGGAGTGGCTGGGGGAACAAAGACCATTCTGGGTGACATATCCTTAATTCTAAAGAGGAAGGACTTCTATTCTTGATAATAATATCCTTAATTCTAAAGAGGAAGAACTTCTATTCTTGATTGTTTATCTGTGCTAAGTAACCATTGCTGATGACTAGACACAACTGGAGCATCTCCTCACATCTAGGTGGTTTCGGTGTTGAAGCAAGAGCAGCTGTTCCATGGTACAGTTGACTGACAATCCACCATGTCCGGCAACAGACTGGTTGGTTTTGCTGATTTTGTGGAATCTAGACAGGAAGAGGCATGGGATTAGCTTAAATGAATCCTCGTGAGGAGGAACAAGGGAGTATGAAGGAATGAAAGAGACCTGAAAACGGTTGAGGGTTCAGTTGGGAAGGATCATGAAGCCTATTGATGAGCAGCGGAGAATGATCCATGTCAGCCATCCGGCACTACAGGCACTCCTTGTTTCCCAACACACTCTCCTCTTTAGGTGGGTGGCTCGGTGAGCAACTTGCTCGCTGCCAGGTAAGCACAGACTAAGTTTTAAAATAGTGGCAGGAAGAACTCGCCCTTCCTGAGGCAGATGAATTGAGGTTGGTTAAGTGAGAGCCATTATATTAGATAATAATAAAATCTAGTGTTTACGCCATTGAGAAACCAGCACTTAGAAATGGAAGATGTGCGATACTAGATAAAATATAAAAAAGAAGAACAGGTCAGTGCTTTATTGTCAACATGCAATTACCATGTTAGGGTATTCCAGCATGGCTGACACATTTGCTACATTGATCTGACTCTACACTTGGCATCTACATTGTTGGCACCCTACATACAAAGGAATCAGGAAGAGTTGGTGATGGAGGAACATGGGCTTTCGCTTCCACCACCTGGATGGAGTGCTTAGTGGCACTTTTGCTGGTGATACTTTGCCTACAGGAGCAGTGGTCTGTTGTAGGCCGACCACGCAAGTACCAATAAAGGTACATACTATTCATCAAACCTGTAGACACCTTTACTTTGTCCCCTGAGAGTACGGACTATGCTAATGCACAATGTATTTAGGGCCCTGTTTCCCATCTATGAAAGCATGGTTGAGAGGTGTGTTGACCTGCCTCTAAGTCATGATAGTAGTTGGAGATGAGGCAAGGAAAACAGCAGAAAGGGAGGATGTTAATTAGGTTCGTGACTAGCTCATGTGTATAGCAATGAGCCCACCTCACTGTCTATTATAGATGGGCAGCTGATCTTGAGGAATCTAGACAGCAAGACTAGTGTGTGCCGAAGATAGATTCCTTTATTCTATGCCATTGTGTGTGAATTCATTACTTACCAGTAATTCTCATAATTCAAAATACCCTGTTTCTCGTACCAATACTTGCTGACATGAGGTGTTTCACCTCTACCCAGGTCCACGTGCCCTAGCCAAAACTAATCAAAAAGTTGCACGCAAAAAACTCTCCCTGCCTTCCACATCTCCAGTCACTGTGTACTAATCTGGTAATAAAAGGGCATGGAGCCCAGAAACCATCCTGTACGTCCCAAGGCTAAAGAAACAAAGGAGTTGGGTTGTAATCCGGAGAGGGCGGGACATAAGTATTGGTACAAGAAACAGGGTATTTGGAGTAATGAGAATTTCCGGTAAGTAATGAATTCATTACCTCCTCAACCTTGTTTCTCGTCCCAATACTTACTGACATGAGGATATACCAAAGCAAACCCAGAACAGCCTCATTCCCATGAAGAAAAAGTCGCAAACCTCTGAGTACTGCAGAAACAAATTTATTGCAAACGAATAGGGCAGCAGACAGGAGACCAAGTTGGTCACTGAGTAACAGCAGCCAACACTCGAGACCCAAAGGCCAAGGAAACGTGCACAATCAACTTGTAATGTGAATCAAAAGAAGAGTGAGTGGCCCAAGTGGCTGCTTAACAAATATCCCGAATGGAAACGCCTTGGCCCAGATTTACGAGAATCTGGCACATGAGTACTGATGCACCAGATTTCTTGCAACCCACCACCGCCACCTAACGAACCCATGGGTGCCCCATATTTACAATATGAAGCACCTTGGCATACATTAGGCCAATAGCATCAAGATTTTTGATGCTATTGTGGCGCTTTGCTGTACTAACATCAAAAATGTGGACACTAGTGCAGCAAAGTGCAAGGACGCCCATTGATTTCAATGGGTGCGTCCTTTTAATGCCTGCTTTGAACAGGCGTTAAAAATGATGCCAAAAATGATGCAATGAAATCTTGTAGATTTCATTGTGCCATTTTTGCGGGCCTCCTAACACCAGAACACCTCCCTTGCATACATCATGCCTGTCGCAGGCATAATGTGGCGCAAGGGGTCGCAAAGTGGTGCAATGCATTGTGCCACTCTGTAAATATGGCGCTGCAATTTTTGTCTCGTTGAACCACATTAGTATTTTAAAAAAATAGCTAATGTGGTGCAAGGAAGTGCTAGGGCCTTGTAAATCTGGCCCTTGAGCATCCACCCATGAAGCCGCCAGGCCTCTTGTGGACTGCCCCTGGAGACACCACCTGGCAGACGGACCTGTTGAGAATCATAAGCCAGCAAAATCAAGAGCAAATCCAACAACTCAAAGTGGGGGTAGTGTAGGAGGCTGGACTGGCTTGTAGTGAGTACCAAGGGGTACTTGCACCTTGCACCAGGCCCAGTTATCCCTTATTAGTGTATAGGGTGTCTAGCAGCTTAGGCTGATAGATAATGGTAGCTTAGCAAAGCAGCTCAGGCTGAACTAGGAGACGTGTGAAGCTACTACAGTACCACTTAGTGTCATATGCACAATATCATAAGAAAACACAATACACAGTTATACTAAAAATAAAGGTACTTTATTTTTATGACAATATGCCAAAGTATCTTAGAGTGTACCCTCAGTGAGAGGATAGGAAATATACACAAGATATATATACACAATAGCAAAAATATGCAGTATAGTCTTAGAAAACAGTGCAAACAATGTATAGTTACAATAGGATGCAATGGGGAAACATAGGGATAGGGGCAACACAAACCATATACTCCAGAAGTGGAATGCGAACCACGAATGGACCCCAAACCTATGTGACCTTGTAGAGGGTCGCTGGGACTATTAGAAAATAGTGAGAGTTAGCAAAATAACCCACCCCAAGACCCTGAAAAGTGAGTGCAAAGTGCACCAAAGTTCCCCTAAGGACAAAAATAGTCGTGTTAGAGGGAGAATGCAAGGAAAACACAAATCAGCAATGCAACAACGATGGATTCCTGTCTGAAGGTACCTGTGGAACAAGGGGACCAAGTCCAAAAGTCACAAGCAGCTCGGAGATGGGCAGATGCCCAAGAAATGCCAGCGGTTGGTGCAAAGAAGCTCTTACTAGGCTGAAGAACTGTGAATACTGCAGGAACGACAAGGGCTAGAGACTTCCCCTTTGGAGGATGGATCCCCCACGCCTTGGAGAGTCGTGCAGAAGTGTTTTCCCGCCGGATGGACGCCAACAAGCCTTGCTACACGCAAATCGTGCGTTTGGCGTTTTTGGACGCTGCTGGGGCCCAGGAGGGACCAGAAGGTCGCAAATTGGACCTGCAGAGAGAGGGGACGTCGAGCAAGACAAAGAGCCCTCACTGAAGCAGGTAGCACCCGGAGAAGTGCCAGAAACAGGCACTACGAGGATGCGTGAAACGGTGCTCGCCGAAGTTGCACAAAGGAGTCCCACGTCGCCGGAGACCAACTTAGAAAGTCGTGCAATGCAGGTTAGAGTGCCGTGGACCCAGGCTTGGCTGTGCACACAGGATTTCCGCCGGAAGTGCACAGGGGCCGGAGAAGCTTGCAAAGTCGCGGTTCCCAGCAATGCAGCCCAGCGAGGTGAGGCAAGGACTTACCTCCACCAAACTTGGGCTGAAGAGTCACTGGACTGTGGGGGTCACTTGGACGGTGTCGCTGGATTCGAGGGACCTCGCTCGTCGTGCTGAGAAGAGACCCAAGGGACCGGAGATGCAGCTTTTTGGTGCCTGCGGTTGCAGGGGGAAGATTCCGTCGACCCACGGGAGATTTCTTCGGAGCTTCTGGTGCAGAGAGGAGGCAGACTACCCCCACAGCATGCACAAGCAGGAAAACAGTCGAGAAGGCGGCAGGATCAGCGTTACAGAGTTGCAGTAGTCGTCTTTGCTACTATGTTGCAGGTTTGCAGGCTTCCAGCGCGGTCAGCGGTCGATTCCTTATCAGAAGGTGAAGAGGGAGATGCAGAGGAACTCGGCTGAGCTCATGCATTCGTTATCTAAAGTTTCCCCAGAGACAGAGACCCTAAATAGCCAGAAAAGAGGGTTTGGCTACCTAGGAGAGAGGAAAGGCTACTAACACCTGAAGGAGCCTATCACAAGGAGTCTCTGACGTCACCTGGTGGCACTGGCCACTCAGAGCAGTCCAGTGTGCCAGCAGCACCTCTGTTTCCAAGATGGCAGAGGTCTGGAGCACACTGGAGGAGCTCTGGACACCTCCCAGGGGAGGTGCAGGTCAGGGGAGTGGTCACTCCCCTTTCCTTTGTCCAGTTTCGCGCCAGAGCAGGGGCTAAGGGGTCCCTGAACCGGTGTAGACTGGCTTATGCAGAATTGGGCACCTCTGTGCCCAACAAAGCATTTCCAGAGGCTGGGGGAGGCTACTCCTCCCCTGCCTTCACACCATTTTCCAAAGGGAGAGGGTGTCACACCCTCTCTCAGAGGAAGTTCTTTGTTCTGCCATCCTGGGCCAGGCCTGGCTGGACCCCAGGAGGGCAGCTGCCTGTCTGAGGGGTTGGCAGCAGCAGCAGCTGCAGAGAAACCCCAGGAAGGGCAGTCTGGCAGTACCAGGGTCTGTGCTACAGACCACTGGGATCATGGAATTGTCCCAACAATGCCAGGATGGCATAGAGGGGGCAATTCCATGATCATAGACATGTTACATGGCCATATTCGGAGTTACCATGGTGAAGCTACATATAGGTAGTGACCTATATGTAGTGCACGCGTGTAATGGTGTCCCCGCACTCACAAAGTTCAGTGAATTGGCTCTGAACAATGTGGGGGCACCTTGGCTAGTGCCAGGGTGCCCTCACACTAAGTAACTTTGCACCTAACCTTTACCAGGTAAAGGTTAGACATATAGGTGACTTATAAGTTACTTAAGTGCAGTGTAAAATGGCTGTGAAATAACGTGGACGTTATTTCACTCAGGCTGCAGTGGCAGGCCTGTGTAAGAATTGTCAGAGCTCCCTATGGGTGGCAAAAGAAATGCTGCAGCCCATAGGGATCTCCTGGAACCCCAATACCCTGGGTACCTCAGTACCATATACTAGGGGATTATAAGGGTGTTCCAGTAAGCCAATGTAAATTGGTAAAAATGGTCACTAGCCTGTCAGTGACAATTTGGAAAGAAATGAGAGAGCATAACCACTGAGGTTCTGATTAGCAGAGCCTCAGTGAGACAGTTAGTCACTACACAGGTAACACATACAGGCACACTTATGAGCACTGGGGCCCTGGGTTACCAGGGTCCCAGTGACACATACAACTAAAACAACATATATACAGTGAAAAATGGGGGTAACATGCCAGGCAAGATGGTACTTTCCTACACAACCCCCCCCCAAACGAAGGACAATAAGACTAGCCATTACCTGATGAGTCTTCATTGTCTAAGTGGAAATATCTGGAGAGTCCATCTGCATTGGAGTGGCTACTCCCAGGTCTATGTTCCACTGTATAGTCCATTCCCTGTAGGGATATGGACCACCTCAACAATTTAGGATTTTCACCTTT